>NC_082392.1:4364944-4514944 GCF_031168955.1 Gadus macrocephalus
AGAGGCAGAGAGAGAGAGAGAGAGAGAGAGAGAGAGGAGAGAGAGAGAGAGAGAGAGAGAGAGAGAGAGAGAGGCAGAGAGAGACACACAGATTGAGAGAGAAACATGGAAAGAGAAATAAAAGCAAAGAGAGGAGAGAGAGAGAAAAAGCACAACTTACCTGCAGGCTAACTATTAGGCCTGGAATTCCTCTTCAGAGGAAGAAGAGCTTGACTCAATAAACTCAGTAGAGTAAAGTGGAAAGGCTTTGCCTCAAAGCTTTTGTATCTGGATGTAATTGAGTCGGGATCAGCAACAATTCAACATTAAAAAAATATATTATTTTCTTAATAAACAAGTCCAGTACCACAGTAAAAAAAGCCTTGAAGGAATGTTTGTCTGTAGTACTTAATAAAGACAATGTGCTCCGCAACATGTGTTTCTGCTCGCCGTGCCGCACTAATCCCAACATTTATTCCAGGGTGTCTATGAACGCAGCAGAACACAGTGTGGGGGTTTCAGTGGCCACATGACGGAAATGCAACCCGATCCACATTATTTTCATTTCATTTCTTTTTTTACGAATGGATTTGTTTCAAATTGGACGGAAACATGGCTTAGCCCAGTTCAGGTTTCAAATTAGTCAGCAGGGGACGGAGACATTAGTCGGTCTATGAACTAGAGAAAGTAGCATGCTCAAATATCCAAGACAATCAATACTACTCCCTTGACATGTTGGCCCCTGTGAAGATATCACTCACCTGCAATTGGCCCACAATGCAGACAGGGCTGGAATGAGTGTGTATGTGTGCGTGTGTGTGTGTGTGTGTGTGTGTGTGTGTGTGTGCGCGCCAGTTTTTGTCTTTCCGTGTATGTGTGGGTGTGTGTATTTATGTGCATGTTGATGTGTGTGCATGGGCGTGTATATGTGTCCGTACATTTGTGTGTGCGTTTGTGCGTGCGCGATAGAGAGACAGGGAAAGAGAGAGAGAGAGAGAGAGAGAGAGAGAGAGAGAGAGAGAGAGAGAGAGAGAGAGAGAGAGAGAGAGAGAGAGAGAGAGAGAGAGAGAGAGAGAGAGAGAGAGAGAGAGAGAGACTGGGTGGTTGGGGGGGGAGGGGGGGTTTGGTGGGGTAATACGAGAGCCACTTAACATATAATAGATGAGCCTCTGTTGCTTTTACTGGCTACCTAAAGAGTCTTAAAGACACGCAAGAGTCCAGAGATCCCCAAGAACGGCTTGCTTGTAAATAAACAGTTCCACCTCAATCGCCAGTCAACAGGAGGAGGAGGAGGCGTAGGAGGAGAGCTGTCCCTGTCCAAGCACAACAATCCAAATCCCGTCTAAGCATAGCCGTAAGCGTAGCATAGTCGCCAGCGTAACATCCCTGCAACCCCTTGTAACTTTTGGAGGTTGGTGGGGGGGAATTACCGTCCCAAGGCAGAGCTAATGCCCCCTTCACCTGCTGAGGGGTAGTATTAGCGGCACGTGGGGCGCCTGACATTATAACCTTGGTTTGAAGATTACATGAGCTGAGTGAGGCATCTGCAAACAAACACCTTGCATTGGAAACGGAGTGAGAGACCGGCCGAGAGAGAACGAGGGAGAGAGAGAGAGAGAGACAGAGATAAAGAGAGCAAGAGGAAGGCAAAGAGAAAGCGAAAGGGAAGGGGAAAGAGAGACAGCGACAGAGGGAGAGATCCGGTACTACGTTCAGAGGAGGCCTACGTTTAAGTGACAAAAACAACCACATTCCCGTCTGGCCAAGACTAATACGAACAGGGGCCTCCCCTGGAAACCGTCCACCGTGCTAGAACACTTGGTCCTGGGGGGCAAGGGGAGGGGGGCCTCGGAGGGGAGAGAGGGAGGGAGAGGGGGGAGCTTGGACTACGTCGTCCCGGTCCGGTCGACAAATGAAGTCCCCCCGTTGCGGCGCAGAACTGCGCTGACTGCAGATTTACTGTCCTGGAGGGCGGTGGGCGGGACCTTGGGCCTCCCCCAGGCTGAGCTCACAGGTTCAGGAGGATTCAGTCGCGGGCACACTCTCTTCAAAGCCCCCTGACCACGGCCAGATCAGAGCCGCCCCCGGCGGTGCCGTAAATCTCGGCCAGACTTCTCGAGGGACAGTCGTGCTGACCCTTTCAGCACGCCACTTGGAACAATGCTACTGCACTCGGGGCCCAGCGCTGTGGTAATGGCCTTTCCATATAGCCAGGCATCCTGAAGATGTATCTAGAAGATGTTCCTGACCGCAATTCCCATTTGGACAATGAGCAGGTTGAGATTTCGTTTTTTATTTATTTTTGTTGTTGTTAGACGCGAGCAGGGTTTCGTTTGAATTTCTCTCGTGGTGGATCGGATGACTTCCCATCAGTGGCAACCGACGTTACCGCGGGAACCGACCGTGCCGCTCAATTCAGCGGTGGCAACCTTAGACGCTTGTTTGCAGAGACACATGTCGCAGCCTAGTCTGACCATTGAAGGTTGCAGAAATCCTGTTAAAACCTACTTTATACATCCAGAGTTGAGGGTGCGATTAAGTTTCCCGAAACCGGCTCCGCGCGGATGACCCATTTTCCACTTTTAAGGACGCACCGAAACAATAAACCCAATGCACTTGTTGAATACATTTGACCACAGAGAGCAAGTTTAATTTCAACCACCATATGTCTGGGCATGCGTGTCTAGTTCATTGCACTTCAGAAGGGGACGATCTAGTGCAGATGTGGGAATGAAAAGCATCTCCATATGAACGCCGTTGGTTGACACCAGGCAGCACCAGACGCAACGGGGAAAAGGAAAGCATCCCCTCCTGTTAAGGAAGGATTGGGAATAAATTGGCAGGGTCAGTGGCTGAGCCGTGACCTCCTCAAGGGGGCTTGACCTGCAGGACATTATCAGGAGGCGCTGAGGGTGGGATAGGGTGGCGGTGGCGGTGGCGGGGGGGGGGGGGGGGGGTTGGGGTAGCTGGGTCAAATCTGTGTTTGCCTTGCCTTATTACAGACTTACAGTAACTCAATTTATAAACAGGCCGAGAGCACCCCCCCCCCCCCCCCCCCCCCCGGCAGGGGGCTGGGGAAGGGGTCGCTGTTCAGTGGCGGCCCACACAGACGGCCGACGAGCCCAGGAGGTCTGTCCCCTCCTACCCGTGGACCCCCCCTCTGACGGGATCCTCCCACCCCCCCTTTCACTCTCCGGGGCCTGACAATAACGTCCAACTTGAGACCCGCTGTAGGCCCCCCCCCCCCCCGACTACAGACCACTCGCTGCATGCGGACCCCCGACCCACCCTGCCCACCACCAAATTAAAATGATTCGTCTGCACAAGGGAAGCACAACACGGAAATGCACACAATGTCGACTGTCGAACAGTACCATGTTCGGGAGTGAGTTGCAGCCAACATGAGGCTTTTTTTGACCACTGCAGAAGTGTGCACACCAGCTGCACCCCAACACATTGATGTCTATAGTTAAATGAGCCATAGTTTTGCAATGTGGCGGTCTAGCCTGGCAGTTACGCTTCTACTTACGGCACTTAAGCCTAATTACAGTATCAGAGAGGGCGGTGGTTAAGGCATGGTGTTTTGGTTTTGGTTAGCCCACAAATATTAGCATTGCAGTTGTGTGAATGGCAATGGTCAAGCACTATTACCCGAGACCCGAGTTGTGCAACTACTAGTTTCCCCCCGAATATGCCCCGTTGAATTAGCTCGGATTGTGTTGTGACATAAGGGTGCGTGTGTGACTGTTTTCTATGAAACATGACATATGATATGCAGACAAATAAACCAGATGACATGCTGGAGCACAGCGGATGCTGTACAAATAGGTCTTTGTTTTCTAAACTCGTAGGCAAAGGAAAGCCAGGCTATTTGAAAAATACTTATTTAGTTCTAACTTTAATTGAGACAAGCTGCCATCTTCCGTAGGCACTGTACCTCAGTGAACAATGCTAGTCGATAAAAACATCTTTAATTTGTGGAACTGTTATTGGCTGCTTTTAATCATTACCAGGAAATCATATCAAGGATTCCGTTCAGGCAATACTGAGGACCCCCAAAAGGTTTTGCTAGGCCCGGTTATGACACTCCAACATAGACGCCATCCATTGCATAACCTAAAACTTTTGAGCGTCATGCTGTGACCCAAAAAACTACCATTATTAAAGAAATTCAGTATTGGAACCAAAGAAACCGATGAGCCCAATGGCACAGACCTCTCTACTTATTTGAGCTTAACGAAGACGACGATCAAAGTATCACAGGATACTTTCAACTGCATTTCCACAGAAGAAATCCAGGCCAAAAAAAAAAAAAAAGAGTCATTGGCTATTTGGATTTTTGTCTGTTGCTTCTCAATGAAAAAAAAAAAAAAGGTCCTTTGGAGGAGGAGAAAAACCCAAATTCCCAGCGTTTGATCCCTGCGTGTCAGGAGTGGAGGCTAAGGAAGGGACCCGGGGGGGGGCGCACCCTGAATAGAGTCTTTTTTCTGAAGTCTGGCCCCGGCTAGCGGCAGCCGGCCCACCAGCCCCTGCTTGACCACCGCACAAAGAGGAGGGCACCGAGCACAATTGGGATGCGAGAGGGCGGGATCCTTCCCCAGCCAGGAGACGGGTCCGGCCCTGAAAGGGGGGCCGGACGGCTGAATCTCGCTCCCCGCTGATTCGGGAGAGCGAGGGCCCAGGCGGGGTCAGGGTTCAGTGGCATTTCATGGCATCTATGTGGGGAAGAAAGGCGAGGGCGATGCCCAGCCCAACCTGCCTGCTGCCCCCCCTCGGCCCCGGTGCTCCTTAACCTCCCCCAGAGGGCCAGGCACCGGGAGTGACAGGTTGAAAGGAGCATTTTTTAGCGAGAGAGCTGCAAAGGGAGTGAGGATGGAAAGGTGGGAGGCCGGGCCCGAGTGAGTGGAAGAAGACAAAGACGTAGGCAGAGGAGAGGCATCAAAGACCAAAACAACAACAATACTTTCTAAGTAGGTTCACATATTTCGCCTTGGAAGTCTAGAGTGCTCTCTCAAGAGGGTAATCAATATGCACCGCTTGACTGGTGTTTCATCCCCCGGGCCTCCAAAGTAGGATGAACCAAGCACTACGCAAACTTATAAAAACTTACTTTTTTTGCACATAGGCACACACACAGATGCGGATAGACACACACACCAAATAATTTTGGGGGGATAAGCGATACCTTAGTTATCGTTTATCTTCCAGAACATCTCATAACCTCATGGGAAGCGGGTACTTGACCTGCTCTACGCGTACGTCTGCTGAGTGGGTGGGCATTGAGCTGTCAACGCATTCTCCTAATCAACCTGGGGATCAAAACCCTATTCCCTCTGCCACAAAACAAGCGCACAACACGCAACACACAAGCACACACTCTCAGTCTCATTCCCTGGTCTGATAACGGGGTGATTGACGTCTGCAAGCCATTGCAAGGTCTCCGGCGGGGGCAAGTGGAAACCTTCACTTCCTTCCCATCAACCTTTTCAAGAAGTGCACACGATAACGATTTCAGGGGCCAAAACCCATTCAGCCCAGGAGTGTGCGACTGTGAGCCAAGGCTCTGACACTGTACGGGAATGTCCTGCGAAGGATGAGCGTGGAACATACCTAGCCTCAGTACAGGAAGGATCTGCAGAAACCACAGACTTTGGTTTGGTTGTCAACAGCCCCGTTTTGAGTTAATTACAGCCACAGGAGATACGACTGGATACCCGTGGCATCACGCTGAATCAGACGTTTTTTGCGATCGAGCCACGGCTTTGATAGTGTCAGAATGGCTATCTAATGTCTCGTGTCAAAATGCTAATTCGTTAGTCCTGACATTATGAGATTTAATTACTCGATGATGGGCAGTAAAGCACCGTGGAGCGTGGGAAGTGGATTCTGCCAATGGGGCTTCGGTTCATTCTGTCCTCAATTAGAAAGCCAACACCTCAAGAAGAGACAAATGAATGGCACCGACCTGAGATGTTGGTTGTGCAAGGCAACCAAGCAATTACCTCAATTTAAACAACATGCGGTCCAGATATCAGGAAAGAGAGATGCATTTGATGACAAAATTATTAATATTGATTCTATATTCTAAATTAATATTGACCCTGTCTAACATGGCATTAAGATGGGTCAGGGGTTACTTTCGCAGGGGTTACTTTTATATGCACACAGCATATAACACAATCTATATTTGACATTTAGCCATGGCTAGTCTTATTCGGATGAGTGATCGATATGTTTATCTGTAATATGGGGGATGGGTACTGTAAGGTCACCTGCTTTTCATCCAGTATTATTCTGTTCCACTTTAGCCCGGAGACTCATAAGAGGGAGACAGGCGCTGGGAGAGCTAGTGTGTGTGTGTGTGTGTGTGTGTGTGTGTGTGTGTGTGTGTGTGTGTGTGTGTGTGTGTGTGTGTGTGTGTGTGTGTGTGTGTGTGTGTTGGGGAGGGGGAGGTTGCTGCTGCTGACCGGCTTCAGTCTAGACGGCTCAATACGCAGTTGACTTTTTAAACCCGCTTGTCTGGAAAAAGAGCAGACGTGAGGTAAGAGGAAGGGGGGGGGGGGGGGGGGTGATACGCAGAGAGAGACAGATAGAGAAACAGAGACCGACGGAGAGAGAGACGGATAGAGAAACATAGAGAGAGAGAGAGAGAGAGAGAGAGAGAGAGAGAGAGAGAGAGAGAGAGACAGAGACAGAGACAGAGACAGAGACAGAGACAGAGACAGAGAGAGAGACAGAGACAGAGACAGAGAGAGAGAGAGAGAGACAGAGACAGAGACAGAGACAGAGACAGAGAGAGAGAGAGAGAGAGAGAGACAGAGACAGAGACAGAGACAGAGAGAGAGCGAGAGCGAGAGAGAATGAGAGAATGAGAGAGACAGACAAATAGAAAGGGATAGAGACAGACAGAGAAAGGGAGAGAGAGAAAAAGAGAAAGAGACTTGGGACATGCTGAGAGTGATGATGAGGGAGCGTGAGGATGAGAGAAAGTGACACAGAGGGAGAGAGAGCGAGCGCAAGTGAGGGAGAACAACTACGGCAGAGAGAGAAAGAAAAAACAGAGGGAGAGAGTGCAAGCAAGAGAGTGAGAGTGAAAGAGTGAGCGAGTTAAACAGAGAGAGAGAGAGAGAGAGACAGAGAGAGAGGGAGCGAGAGAGACGGACGCTATCGGACGGAGCTATCGGAGTCGCTGGCTGTGGCTCCATTGTCAAGGTCAGTGAGCCGCGGAGTAAAAAGTCACGCCACCTGACCCGCCCCCTCCTCCCTCTCCGCCTGTCTGGGTTCCCGCTGGTGGAGCGTTGTCCTTCCCCTCTGTACCTCCATCAGTCTGGCCGGCTGGGTCACCCCACACAGAGAGGCAGGGCACGCCCGCCTCTCTGCCTGCACTAAATATTCTAAAGGTCGGCCACACTTTCAGACCATTTCACTGTTGTTCTTCTCCCGGCCTCCCGTTTGTTTGTTTCCCCTCAGAAGGACAGAACGGAATAGGCTAGGTTAAATTACAATTTGTTCGGTCGTAAAGACAGACAAAACAGCTTAATATTGATAAACTAACGGTGGTGTGGTGTTCCAGTGATTCTGGACACCATCTGTAAGAAACAGCACGACGTTTGGGCACCGTCACTTGCATTTGAAATTTTCCACACATTTGGTTGCATTTAACTCTTACAGAGGTAATAAACGCCTTAATAAAAGCTATGACTTATGGCCATATACATTTACAAAAGCATCTTCACACCCTTGCAGATGGCGATTTATATCTCAATATGTCAGTCCCAATTAGTGCCAATGATGACAGAACGTACGTGATTATGGTGATTAAGTGTAGAATGGCTCTTTATTCTGGGCTTTAGTTGCCGCAGAGGGTAGCCTGGGTATCAAATTGCAGTGTATATTGTGTCGCATCATAACCTGACTTACTGCAGAGGCAACGCACACACACACACACACACACACACACACACACACACACACACACACACACACACACACACACACACACACACACACACACACACACACACACACACACACACACACACACACACACACACACACACACACAAATCTGCTGAATTACTTGACTGTGGCTGCGTCCATGCATGAATCAAACCCACTCCCCAGCCGCTGAGACCGCTACTCTGGGTTTAAACACACGCACTCCTTGTGGAACAAAAAATGAAAAGACAGCGGAGAGCTTTGCAGGTCAGCACAGACGGACCTGCAGCCCCTAGTGTCACACGCCTGCTGACCGACGTTCATTTCTGCCGCATTCATGGTGACCAATAGGCGAGCTGACGCAGGCTGAGCCACTGAGCGCGAGGCACCTTCACACTTCTTCTTCACCTAACAGAGGGATAGAGTTGTCCACTAACGATAACAAACATTAAAAGACCAGATTGCCTTCCTAATGAGAGAAAACACTTTATTTTGGTTTAGAACTAGGAACGACCTGCCAAAAACAATGACGTTCCCACCGTACAGTGACGCAAGTACGAGGTACTCCAAGAGAGATCTGAGCGACTCAATTCAAACAGTTTAGTTACCAGGCTGCTGGTTTTGTTTTGTTGGTTTCGATTGGTTGTTACCTGTGGCTCATCATCGACACAACCAATCAGCAGCCACTTTGGCACCTACTGTCACCACCGTCACCAGCAACAATGACACACACCATGTGCCAGACATTTGACAAAACTTTCAGACGCAGGGCGCCATATGAGTCATGGACCACAGCCACTACCCAAATGAGTGCCAAGACCTGAAAGTTCATCTTGTACCAAAGAGTGACAGAGGGCAGTGGTTGAATGGTGATGACCTAACTTCCGTTGTGACACTGCATTTCGTTTTGCAAAAGAGACGGCATATAGGAAACATGTTTTTATTTTATTTAAAGTCACCACGCTTTATATGGGAAACATCGACACTAAAATAACAATTTAATCAACCTTCCGAAAAGAAATTCAACCTTGCACATTTACTAGCAAGTTATAAGTGACCGTCTCCATATTATTACTGAATGTCTAATATAATCAACCAGAAATAAATATCGGGGGGGAAAATGGCTGATGAGTTAGGAGGATTTCTATCACCAATGGATGATTACACCAAATTATAATTGCTCATTTGTAACTTTCAACCGGCCAGCTGGACCTCTACCACCTGATGGGGATTGGTGTGAATGTTAGGATAGAATGCGTCACATTTTATATAATGACCGGATACTACCTTTGGCTTTCACTACACTACTTTGATACCAGAAAATAAATGCATCTATCTTTTAGATGTGATTGTAAAACAAAAATTGCATTAAAGACACTGACAATTTGACTTTTACGAATAATAACTAAATTATTCAATCGGAAACAATCTGATTAAATATAGTTTGCGCAAGATTGATAAATGATACTCCTTCATAATAATTTGATCATCTTTGTAAAGAAATCAGTAACAAAAAAACACAAACAAAGATTTCTCAAAATGACTCAGGTGCTGAAAAGCTTGACATACATACTCTTTGAGACCTGTTTGGGAGGTGGAGCGAGGACTGTGTAAGAAGTTGAACAAATTGACACAAGGTTCAACTCTTTTAAAGTTCCTATGTGGATCCCAAAATGGGTCATACGTTCATTGACACTGGGCGGGATATATTTGTTCGACACCTTGAAGGTTTTAAATCAAACAAATGAAACTCGTTTCATGGCGACTGACAGATCGCGTGCCAGCAATAATAAAGATCCTACTCACTTTTGGATCTCATGAAATGCAAATGTAGGAGGCAAGACCTAGCATGCTAGAAGGTCCCAAGTCTTACAAGCAGAGGAAGACGCGGCATTGGGAAAATGACTTAAACATAAGACCCGCATACCATCGCGGCATACGAATTGTTGCGCTGACACACAGCCGCTAAAGTGGTCACAGAGGGAGGCAACATTCAAATGGCCAGCTGTAGCCCTCCACCACCTAATGAGGTGGGCCGAGAACATTCTGTGGAGACTGCGAGCGAGGAGATGACACATTTTCAAATAACACACTTAAACTAGTTTTGGTCAACTCGAGGTGTGAAAATACACATGCCTGACACTTAAAAGCCACACACACACGAAACGCTTCCATCTCACCGCACTCTCCTCAATCTCACCATCTGTTTTACTTCTCGGTGATTTCAACCTACACATTGACTCCCCGGACTGTAAAAATGCCATGGACTTTCTGGACCTTATCAACTGCCTCGGCTTCACACAACACATCAACTTTCCCACCCACAACCGTGGACACATCTTGGACCTGGTTTGCTCCATTGGCCTCCACATCCACAATATCTCCAGCACTGACCTCTCCATATCTGACCACCTGGCCATCACACTTGTCGTTGACATTCCCGCCCCCCAACTCAAACCGGTCCGCACAATAACTTTCCGCAGCATTAAATCCATCTGCCCAGTCTCTCTCTCCATCTGCATATCAAACACTCCTTCAAGCCTCACCTTTCCTGCAAGTCCAACCCCCATGGACCTCGTCAACATCTACAACAGCACACTGTCTTCATCCCTCAACAAACTGGCCCCCCTAAAAACCAAAACTGTCACCTTTACTCACTCGGCTCCCTGGTTCACCCCGGAACTTCACAAATTAAAAAAACAACTGCGACAACTAGAACGACTCCACAAGAAAACCGGTCTCACAGTACACGCCCTCGCATACAAAGAGCACACAAACCTCTACAAATCAGCACTAAACAAAGCCCGTTCAGTATACTACTCTGGCATCATTCACTCTGGATCCTCCAACCCACGAACCCTGTTTTCCACCATAAATAAACTCCTCAAGCCCCCCGACAACATTTCATCCTCATTCACCCCGGAGAAATGCAACAATCTCATTTCATTTTTCAACTCCAAAATAGAAAACATCCACAACCAGCATGCAACCTCCTCTGCCTCCACCCCGGTCCCCGAACCCACACCTCCTTCATCCTCAGACCACCGGCTCTCTACCTTCTCACCGATAACCACTGCTGACCTCTCCAAAATACTCTCCACCATGAAATCATCCACCTCCCCCCTGGACCCCATGCCCTCTCAACTCGTCAAAGCCTGTTTTACCTCTCTCGCCCCACTGATCACTGACATCATCAACTCCTCCCTTACCTCTGGCACTGTCCCCCCACCTCTTAAACTTGCTGCCATCACCCCTCTCCTTAAAAAACCTGGTCTTGACTCTGACGACCCCAACAATTTCAGACCCATCTCCAACCTCACATTCATCTCAAAATTACTGGAAAGAGCCATCGCAACTCAACTCAAGACTTACCTCCTCTCCAATAACCTATATGAAACATTCCAATCCGGCTTTAGAACCCACCACAGCACTGAAACAGCACTAATCAAAGTCACAAACGATCTCCTACTCTCCTCTGATTCCGGCTCCCTCACCATTCTCCTCCTCCTGGACCTCAGTGCTGCCTTCGACACCGTCAACCACTCCATCCTCCTCAGCCGCCTGAAATCCTTAGGCATCACCGACTCCGCCCTCTCCTGGTTCAACTCATACCTGTCAGAAAGATTTCACTATATCGCCATAAACAACCACAAATCCCACACCACCCCTGTCTCACACGGAGTCCCCCAAGGCTCAGTGCTTGGCCCCATCCTCTTCATCCTCTATATGCTCCCACTTGGCCACATCATCCGCCGCCATGGACTTCAGTTTCACTGCTATGCCGATGACACTCAACTCTACATCACCACCAAAACCATCACTCCAGCTATTCTCTCCACCCTCACCAACTGCCTCACCGACATAAAAACCTGGATGAACCACAACTTCCTCAAACTCAACAGCAATAAAACTGAAATTATAATCTTTGGCCCAAAATCCACACTCCCCACCTCCCAGAACTACTCACTCTGCATTGATGGTCACTCTGTCACTCCCTCCGCCCTGGTCAGAAACCTTGGCCTCTACATGGACCCTGCACTCTCCTTCAAGTCACACATAAACCACGTCACTAAAATATCCTTCTTCCACCTCCGGAACATAGCACGCCTTCGACCCACTCTCTCCTTCTCAGCTGCTGAAACACTAATTCATGCCTTCATCACCTCCAGACTCGACTACTGCAATAGCATCCTGTATGGTCTCCCCTCCACTGTTCTTCAAAAACTGCAATATGTTCAAAACTCCGCTGCTAGACTGCTCACCCACACTCCCTCCAGAGAACACATCACGCCCGTCCTACGTCAACTTCATTGGCTTCCAGTAAAACAACGCATACATTTCAAGATCCTCCTCACCACCTACAAAGCCCTAAACAACCTTGCCCCCTCATACCTGACAGATCTCCTCCAACGCCCCATTGACCCACACCGAACACGCTCCACTGTTGCCAACACCCTCATCCCCATCACCAGGACCAAATACCGCACCATAGGGGACAGAGCCTTTGCCATCGCCGCCCCTACCCTCTGGAACTCCATCCCCCTGGCCATCCGTAACTCTGATTCACTGCAGTCTTTCAAAAGTCAACTCAAAACACATCTCTTCAACATCACTTACAACACCTGACAAAATTTTTTCACTCTCTCTCTTTCTCATTGTCCTATCTTTCTCTGTATTGTTGTTTTGGGAGTATTTGTATGTATGCATGTATGTACTGTACTGTTCATTTGTATCCTTTTTGTTTTGTGTTTTTTGTAAAGCGTCTTTGGGTACCGAGAAAAGCGCTATATAAAACCAATGTATTATTATTATTATTATCTCTGTTGTTTGCATTATAGAAATAATGTGCATGCCCACACACATAGACATACACACACACATATGCCCACACGCACACACCCACACGCACGCACACACACAGAGTCTCAAATCCATTGAGATATCCTAGAAGTAGCATCTTGGCTTCAGTGAGACTGTGACAGGTCCTCATGAGTCAACTTTGACCAAGTCAATGGCAGCCGAGCCCTGCTGCCCTTAGTCATCACAGAGAGAAATGGATTTTGTTAATGGTGTTTATGTTCCTCTGCATTAATGAATGGCCGAGTCAAACAAACGTCAAGCCGAAAGAGATAATTACACTATCACATCATTGAGACTTCCACCAGAAACACAAACAGTCACTGAATGGCAAAGCAATGTCGGGAAGAGAAAATCATTATCGCCGGTCCCCTGGGCCTCGTGAACCTGCTTAAACAAACATCCTTAATGCCTAACACAAATGAAAAGAAACAAATGACCTGCCCGTGATATGATTTAGGCAATCCCCATAAACATGTCTGACAACCTCCATGCTGGAGTGTGAGGGCCAACCTTACCCAACTTAGTCTCTCGCCTAAAACATTTAACTACAGCTGTACACTGCACCCTGTGCTTTATCAAGTAAAGTACAATCAGCTGACGGCTACAATGTAACGCCTGTGTTTGGGTCATCTAGCTAAAGCCCAACGCAGCAGAGAGGTGAGTTCTCTGAGAAAAGCCCGGGCCCATTGTTATCCGCCAATTACCTCAGAGTGCAGCCTTCACTGCAGAGAGTAAATTAGTACGTTTGGCTCAAAGTCAAATCAAAATAAATGACTAAACCGAGTCTAAATCAAAGGGCTGTATGGAGAATTTGCTGAGTGTGCATTGTTGCTGAACTGGACAAGCTTCAGACTTGGCAGCAGCGTGCATAATTGCTCAAAGGTTCATTCTCTTGCCAGACTCCTCCCACCTCTTCATGTCGCTCTCCTGAACCCCCTGTGTTAATTTTTTATCCGTCTACAAGTTCAGGCCATTACGAGTGCATGGACTTTTGAATTATTGCATGCCTTGGGTCTATTGTCCACATATACGACTCACTGCAGTGAAAGAGGCTCAATATGGCGTTTTTTGAGCCAAGGTGTGAGAACAACCTGGAGGTGTGCATGTCAAGAAAACCATGGCGGCCCTCAACACCCACGCAGCACTTCAAAAGGGCCTCAATTACAACAGGTTGTTACAGATTAACCGTTCCGTTAAACCTGCCATTATACGGATGTATACCATTTCCATGTGTAATTGCACGAGGTGAAAGACCATCCCATCCATTGTAAATGACTGGCAGTTCATTTCCACAGGTGAAAATTGGAGACTCCTTTTTCCACAGGCTAGGATTAGTGCAGAATAAAGGACAAACAATATCATTATTTTTTTGTTGAGCCATAGACCGGAAAGCCCCATTTCTTTGATATACTACAACCGCGAAAGAAAAAAAAATAATAATAATTGGATATGGAAAAAAACTGACACAATATAAATGTCTTTAAGCTCACTATAAAACAACAACAGAACGTGGCCTGCGCCGCTACGCTCGCGTCCGCATCCTTAGAAAGCAGAGTTAATGCAGACGTTCTCCCGGGGGCGGCTGTGACACATCTGCTTTTCAAGTCACCGAAACCATTAGATTAATTTCCAGACAGTAAAATGCTTGAAATGAATCTCGGCTAACACGCCGTTCTGAGAGGACGTCAGCAACGCAACTAAGTCCCGGTGCCTGACGAGTCCTGAGGGCGCGGACATTAGGCAGATTCCTGGTTTCCCCTGGAAAACAATCCCAGCTCACCCATGCAGGGTTGATCTTGTCACATCACATCACATCAGAGACCTTAAAACCCGCAGACGAGCCGCCATTAGGCCTTTTTGGCGGGGTTCTTACTCATATCCCTAGACATGGAGGAGAGCTTCTGGTCATTTCCTCAGCAAATTCTGTCTCTTACCGGTTTAGAAGCGGTGAATCATTTCTTAAACCTCAGGGGCCGGTGATCAGGGGACGAGAGTCCCAAAATGTACCGTGTGCATGGGGTAACACGTGCAGAGACACAGATTAGTGGGCCCTTCCTTCATCGATTGAAATTTCACATTATTAGGGATTATGGTAACATTAATTTTGTACGCATAATACAGAGGTTAATGTGTTCATTTAGCATTTGCACTCACAACATGCTCGAGCCCTTCTGCTTGAAGACATCAAGCAGAAGTTGTTAATCATACTGTCAGCCCATATGTCCTTCATAGCATCAGATAATACAGGCAGAGTCATTTGATGGGACAAGAGACATTGCATGGGCGCTGATATTTAGTAGTTCGTCAATTTGCAATTTATCAGTGACTTCGTTCCAAGTGCCCATGAATTTGATTACAGAGCACAAGTCCATTCACAAGCCATGTGCATGTTACATCACTGTGACAGTCATCTGAGAGATATTGCTGGAATAGAGGCCTGCATAACTCATCTGGACTGGTGTTTCAGAATGCCCTTTAACTACATTTCAGAAAGCATTTTCACCAGCTTTAAAATTCATTGTTTTAGTTGTATTCAGGACCAGACAAAAAAGTGACTTTTAGCCTGTTCCAGATCAATGACTGACAACAACAATTGCTTCTCGGAGCTCATTGCCAATATTCTTTAAGTTTTAGTCATGGCGTCAACCCAAACCACTCTCCAACCAACTGCCAAAGGTTACGCTCTTAGATTTGGTGGCTCTTGCCCAGCGGTGCACTAATGGAGTGCACCGGATCGACGGCATCTGGCTCAAATCACCTGAAATCACAGCCAAAGCAGTTAAGGTGCACTCAATTTGGTTTCCTTTACAAATGGCATTTCCATGTAGGCTTTGTAAAGTAGCTTAGTAATAACTTCGATAATGGTGTAATTAAATCTACAATGTAATTTATTGACATGATTTACGACCAACTTGTTGGGACCGAGTGATCTCTTTTCATCACGTACCGTTATCTCCAACCATAGAACGGAAGGAATGTGGATTTGATTCCCACACCAAACACTTTGCATGTCTGCGGTTGTTTGGACGATTAAGCTAGCGCTGAATACAAGAGAAAACACTCAAATCTATCAGGAGAGGTAATTGTGGGATTATTGTTCAGGTGAAGACCCCCGGGGCCCAACCGATTCAGCTCGAAGAAGAAGAAGCCATCCCCGTTGGCCCGCGTGATGAAGTATGCGGAGCGAGGCAGGTGTGTTAATGGTCATTAGGGCCAGGCTTGTTTACCGCCCTCTGTTGTGGATACTCCGTGATAAGTGATGTCATGACGGCTTCGGAGAGAGAGGACGGAGAAAGATGGCTGAGGTTATTGAGTAGTATTTTCACAGGCTGGCGAGTCCAGGCAGCGAGACAGAGTAAAAATAGCTCGAGGGGCAAACAAGGTAGGCTCTTTCAAAAGACGCCTCAGGGGGTGTCTGCCAAGTCCCACACAATGGTGTCTGCACCGAGTGTCTGACTTTCAATTGTATTGAGTTGTTGAACTAAGTATCCTAAAATGCCTGCATGCACAACTTCAAAGCACATTTCATCTACCCAAATGCCAAATTTGAATGTCAAATGTGTTGTATTTCCACATTGCGGGTAACTCGATGATTCCTCCATAAAGTACTAATATCCACCCATAAATAGACAGGTGATTACGTGCCCTGCGTTAGACAGTTGGCCAGTTTGACGCTGGAGTAGGGTGCAATCTACTGGTACGCAGGGCTACTCAGGGGAGGAACAATGAGGGACCTTGATGAATGAGAATGACATAAGGACCGCTTCCGCAGTTAACA
Organism: Gadus macrocephalus; assembly: GCF_031168955.1. Lineage (NCBI taxonomy): Eukaryota > Metazoa > Chordata > Actinopteri > Gadiformes > Gadidae > Gadus > Gadus macrocephalus. The sequence goes on from NC_082392.1 coordinate 4,381,500, forward strand.
AACAAGAGAGGCATCCTATGTAATGTGTATCATTAAGGTGCCCGTTTCACACACAAAACATACAAAAGGTTTGAGGACACACATTAAGGATGAAGCGTAGTTTCATTAAGAAACGTGACATCACCAGTACGGATGGAGCCATGGACACTAAAGTACGTGTCTATATTCAGATCTCTTACATGGTAACTGTCGTCAACAATACGGGCCATGGAAATAAAATGAACACAGCACAGAGTACATGAAAGATGAGCATCCGTCTTCCTAAGATGTCGCCATGATTCATTGAAATGGTCCCCGTCATTGAGGGGAGGGGTGGGGGGGTGAACGGGGGGAGACTGTGTAACAAGTCTAGACACATCAGTGCAATCCCCCTTGGCCCCCCTCTCCACACACACACACACACACACACACACACACACACACACACACACACACACACACACACACACACACACACACACACACACACACACACACACACACACACACACAGTTCTAAAAGTGGCGAGAGATGGGGCACGGAGAGATCAAATGGCCAGTTGTGTGGAGCGTATTTACCCACTGACATGGACAACGCTGCCAGGGGAAAGGAAGCGGGCCGATGCTCCGTCTTTGCTCTGACACCGAGAACAAGAGAGGAAGCAGACGGTGGGAAGAGGAGCTCAGCGAGAATGGAGCCAAGCCGACATTCAAAAGCCACACCGGCAGCAGCTTTATGAGCGACTTCACTTTATGAGCGGCTTCACTTTATGAACGCGTGTTGCTTCCTTCAAATGGGGGACCGTGCGCTTTAATCTCTGTGCGTGGGTTAGCAATGCCTAATGCGATATATAAAAGGACCTACGAGATGGGACTCATTTGGAAAGCGGTACAAAATGTTCATTAAAACATTTAGGGAGATCGGGGTCAGGCGTGGGTTAGGCGGAGGACTGCAGGAAGAGAATCCATTAAAGAGCACCTGTGTTGCGACCGTAGAGACCCAGGTAAAACACGCCAGCGTTAAATATTACAGCCAGGGACATTCAGGAAGCACTTAATGCTCAACACCACAACGCAATAGGAATCAGGACATTTAAAGCGCCCCACCTCACAGCAGAACACTGTTGAGCTGGGTCCCGACACGCAAAGCAACGTGTGCTTACCCATAATGGAAGTAAATGAACCCAAAAAAAAAAAAAAGGAAGCAATGTTTTGGTGACGGGGCGGGGGGGGGGGGCGGGGGGGGGGGAACAAGGGGCAGGACCTGTGGCTTTAAGTGCAACAGAGTGACTTGCCTTGCCCTCCCTTTGTGTACCAGGCCAGAGTACATCCTCCGCGAGTCCCCCAAGTCTCGCTGGGCTCATTCAGGGGTAATGTACCAGACAGAGAAGATTACTCCCCTTTTCTTCGTGCTCACGACTCCGCTGGGAAACCCCCTTCTGCCCCCACCGCCCCTTCTGCCCCCTTCTGCCCCCTTCCCCAGACTCCTGTTTGCCAAGCTGATGGGACTGAGGGAAGACTCATAATAATTGACCAACAGAAAACGTGCGTTCTTTGTTTTTCTCCCTCTCACGGGGTAGCTGTATTTGGCGTAGCGTTCCCTTGAGGGGATTGGACAGGAGAATGACGTTGGTTGGATGAATAACAACACTGATTGATTGGGAAAAAACATGTTGTCCCTGAGCGAGATACACACGCAGGTGTTTACTCCACAACTAAAGGCCTTCTCATTCACTTAACTCCGTTATGTCCCCATGTGTTCAAAAACACAGACATATTACCGTCATAATCACTTATATCATTTTTCGGCACAAATCTGTTGGTTCATCAGTTTGCGCTTCTGCGCGCGTCCCCCTGCTCCCAGAGAGCCGACACTGGGACGGCAGTGATGGCAGTGTTAGTGGGAGGTCTCCCACTAGGCGACCGGTAGAGTCGGCGTACGCGTTCTCAGGTCCATTGAGTGGGATCTGAAGGGCCCCACATCGGTTCTGCACTGTGAACTGTGCTAGTGCCCTCTGCGGTGTTTACATACACTCACCTCTTCCGTCCCGCACAACAACATTGACAGAGGAGTGTTGAGCAATGAGGCGTTCAGGTTGAGACCATGGCCTATTTGTCACCAATGAGTGGTGGAGCCCTCAATGCAGAAGAGCCCAAACAGCGTATTCATTACCCGTCTGGGCGCTTCCCAGCCTAATCTGGAGGAGCACTCTTAACCACCGAGCGTGCCCCGTCGCAGCCAAGTGCATTCTGAGGATCAAGGAAAACACTTGGAAACCATTGCTATGGCTTTAAGGTGAACACAAAATGTAATTTTATAAAAATATCTGAATGTGATTACTTATTTTTACTGAATATATAGATGAATGAATGAGTACATGAATGGAGCCCACTTATACGGTCAAAATGTTCCAATTCATAAAAGACAAAAAGACCAAATTTACGACTTTAAAATGGCACATTTTATTACTGCAATTATCTAACCATGAAACCAACCGCAAGCGTATCTAAAGGCAAATATGATCTGTATTTGGAAAATGTATTGCTTACGCATGCATTCATTTATATGGAAAACGATTGGTTACCAGTCTGGGCCGGTATTATCTCGGCCCAGACTGGGTCATACCAGTGACCTTGACACCGGCTTTTTTTTCCAGAACCAGACAGGCAAACAAAGCCTGCGCGAGAGAGAGACAGAGAGAGACAGAGAGGGACATAGAGAGAGAGAGAGAGAGAGAGAGAGAGAGAGAGAGAGAGAGAGAGAGAGAGAGAGAGAGAGAGAGAGAGAGAGAGAGAGAGAGAGAGAGAGAGAGAGAGAGAGACAAAGACAAAGACAGAGAAAGAGAGAGAGAGAGAGAGCGAGCGAGAGAGTGAGCGAGAGACAAAGACAAAGACAGAGATTGAGAGAGAGAGAGAGAGGGAGAGAGAACGAGAGCTGGCATAAGAGTCGGGTGCGCAGGTTTGGCATCCAGTGTGGCTGGTGAAACCACAGCCAGCGACGGCTGAGTGCATTCCCGGCCTTGGCAGAACAAATGGATCTGTTGTCTGGGTTCAGGGGAGCTGGCCCTCAGGAAAGGACATGGTGGAAGAGGAGACCCGCCAGACAGGGAGAGACGGGGACACCGGAGTAGAACACAACCGACACCGCGCAGTGGAAACACCAGCAGCAAACAGTTCACAGATGATTCAATGCGTAAAATACACACACGTTTATTTTAACGGCAAATACTATGATTTTATTGATTCTTTCCGTCAGTGAGGGCATAGCCCCCCGTTCCGACAACCACCCATTACCTCCGCCTGGCGCACTGTGGAAACCGGTAGACTTTCTTCTTTGACCGCTACCTTTAACACGTCGGCGATGAGAGCCAACGTAGATCTAAAAGAAGGAACCAGAAGAAGGGGGCAGCCCGGGGTGTCTCATGTGGCCCAGACTGCCCAGGGAAACGCGTCTGTCATCGGGGACGTTAAGAGTGCAAGCGGAGCCGGGCGTAGGTGAACCCAGCACCGCGGTCAGGCACTACAGACGCCCAGGATCGCGTGCTGCGGGTGGATGGGACCCCCTCGAGAAAGATGATGGATGATGGGTGACGTGGCGATGACGGACGAGGCCGTGTCGCCGGGGAAAGGAAGACTCGCTTCCTGGGACGCAGGGAGACTGTGGGCGGGGTAACAAATGAAGGAAGGAGACACGCAGCCCTCGCAGAGGAAAGTTACTGAAAGGCCCAGTGGTGACAAGAGTCCCAAGGGGGTTTTAAGGTGAAGGGGAGCTGTGAAATGGAAAAAAAGTGTTGGTGGGGGGGGGGGGGGGGGGGAAATGTCTTTTGAAAGAAGATGGACCTTTTGTATATTAGTCTCATGGTTTCTGTCAAAAAAGTAGTAGCTTGTGCTCAAATACCCCCCCCACACACACACAAACACCTGAGCTTAGCTATAAGTGATTGACAAGATCGACCACAATGAATATGCCATATTTTCAAATTACACTCAATGATGAGTATACAGATCTAGACTACAGACCCTTTTAATAAGCCTGGAGACCATCCAGATCACATGAGCTCAGACTCAGCTTCACCCTGATCAGTCTGGACCTCGAGCCGGTAATGTATGATACCAGTGGTGTCCATGGGGGTGGCAATCTGGAGGAAACAACCGGACTGCCTGAACCTCAACAAACATCATATGGCTGAGCATCTATTGGAGAGGACAAAACAATTATTATAGGTCATATAGATTATATGTCGGCCAATTATGTTTTCATGGCTTCAACCTTTCAAAAAATAAAATAAACAAATTAAAACTAGGCAAAAACTCTTATATGACACCAGACCCTTGCTTTAGCGGAATTAAGGGGACATGTTGGCGTAAGCTTCCCTGAGGTTCATTACCCATTGTAAAGCTCTGACTCACCACTGAATTATACTTCAGGGAAAAGGGAATTTGATTCATAAATACAAGGAAAAACAGAAAAAAGATTTTTTTACAAATTAAAGAAATGCTTTAAGCGTATTAAAGATCTTCACACAGAATGCTATAATTAATCACTATAATGAGCCTAATTATATAATAGCTAAGGATGAATTGACTGTCGGCTATCTTTTTTTCTATAGAAGGTGGAAAGGTACAATTCAGAGTGTGCAAGATCAAACCTGAATCTGTGCACAAAAGTCTACAGAACCATTTAAGAACAACAAATTGCATGTCTCAGATGTTATTTGAGAGAAAATCACATGTGAGAAAATCTGGTTGTCGACGTTCCCTGGTAAAACATGCCTCAAGTAACCGAGCTACCTTTCATCCTTAAGTTTTTTTATGACAACCTGTGCGTCACGTGACGTTACCAAACATGGTTTGCTTTAGCAAACTGCCTCTTTTATCTTTCATTTTGCAAAAGATTGAACTGATGCTGGACTAGAAGCAACTTGTCACAATCTTTGCAGCTATGGATTTGTCTAATGTCCAAGTAGCAAAATAAATTGATTCAAAATAGTACAATGACATACAATGAACTCTACTCGGCTTCTTCCCACATTCAACAGAATGACGAATCCCTGCGCTTAAGATAAGACCACATCTGAGTGATGAATCATTTAGAAATCTGAAATGTTTATTTGATCACAAAAAAATCTTGACACCTCTGCCAAATAACTTGAATGGACAAAGAACAATAAATTATTAAAATCCTGTCAGGCACTCTTGATTTAATAATAACATACCTTTCAGCACAAATTAAGTAATCTGAACCATGTCTGTCAGTTAAGGGTTATCTAAACTTAATAGGATCTCTTTGAGATACTGCAAGTGTTATGATCGGAGACCATAGAGCTCGGCAAAAACAAAAAAGACAACCACTCAACTAAATGTATGTTTATCCGATGATGGTTTCTTTTAATTTATCATGACTACTAAATTGAAAAACCGACTGTGAAAATGTTGCTGAAATTTTGACACTACGGTCACAGTAACAGCGAGTGGAACTGAATATTCCCAAGCCAATTCAACCTACTTAAAAAAAGGAGGCAGGTGACGAGAGGAACTCAACCTTTATAGGCAATCGCACTAAATCAAATCAATCAATCACACGTATGCCGTGTGCAATCAAACTTCAAAGAGAGCGAAAGTTTGAGGGACCCGTGAATACAGAAACGTACAGGCATGAACAAATATCTCACACAAACACAAAATCTCACTCACACACACTCTCACATTCTCACCCTTACACATTCCAACACCCTCAATGACATTTGCACACACACACACACACACACACACACACACACACACACACACACACACACGAACATCTGCTTGTTCCTACCATGCCCACTTGCATACCGTCTCCTCTGCCTTTGACAGATAGATCGAGAACAGGTTAATCCCTATATTGTTTACATAAAAGATTACGCTTTTTGATGCAGGTGAGAATACCCCCACCCCCACCACCACCACACACACACACACACACACACACACACACACACACACACACACACACACACACACACACACACACACACACACACACACACACACACACACACACACACACACACACACACACACACACAGCGACCTCACTACCTCACTACCTCACTCCAACCCCCCCCCACCACCTCTCTCTTGGCATAGCAGAGCGATTTCCACCTGGATGCTCTTCAACTATGTGCCAAAAGGATATCACGGCGGCCCCGTATCCTCTGTGTGACAGTGTAATTCCCTCTGCCCTGCAGCCGTGTCTGCAAAACTCAGACAGTTTACATGTTCGTGTAGCTACATCGTACTGGGGGAATTGCAACTTGCCAACTATTCTGTGCATTCATGTGATCTCTGGCACAAAGTATTTGCGCTGTGCTCCACAAGCTGCCACTAGGCAGGTGAAATTCAGGTTTGGTGGTGCCTTCTTCGTTAGCAGCTCTGTGGATCTTTGGCAACTGAGAACGAGTTCTTGTGTTTTTTTGAGCATTATGATCCGTTAATACTGGCTTCTGAATTTCTGCGGGACGTGCCTTGTTACTGATCTGATTGACAGGTTAATATAGAGCGGTTTGAGTGATCTTTTCTTTAAATTTATGTATGCAGTATGATTCTGCCATCGTGAAGTCATGCTGAATTTCCCATTTGATTGTACTACAGAGGTATGAGTCAGCTACGCTTCAGTCGATTCATCTGAACTATGCGCAAAACACTATGGGCCTTTCAAAAAGTCTCTGTGAACTTGCCAACAGTTTGAGTATTTTATTAAAATATTTGTTCAAGCATAATCCCGTTTCAATCAAAAGTCATATGATCACTGGCCTTTCATTGTCAAATTAAACAGAACTCACAGAGCATTGACTTCTTTCAGGCAACATGCAACTAAAATGTTTGCTTGCCTTGTTAGCTCATTTCCACAGTCATATTATTGACCCCAACAAAGCATGCTGTATTTATTAGATTAGAAGAACGATTCAACCTTCCCCACATGTATGCTCTGGCATGAACAACACATTTCCGTACCACTCATATTAAACCCGATACGGGTTAACACACAGCTGCCTAGCAATGGTAGCAAGGGTTGTTTCTTCCCATTTTGCGTGATCGAAACAGATCCTGAAGGAATCGATTAAATTAATTTCCCCCCGAAACATTGTGTTGCTTTAATACTATCCTGTATTCTTTGAAAAAGCATCACATAATGCTTCAAGCCAGTGTTGCCGTTTTGACACACTTTATTCATTAAAGAAAGAAACACTGGGATTCAGGTTTTTTTCATACATAGAAAAAAAAAAATCAACAAATGAAGAAGGAACCTAGAGAATATAAAACTACTGCCAGTTCAAGTGCTGGTCATTGTGAATTGCACATTTCCACATATAATTGTACTTACTAAAGTGGACTCACAAAGTCATCTAGTAGGTGTAAAAGGCTATGAGATCAAGTGCTTAAAGGGTGTCTAAAAGAACAGTTGGCAGTATTCCATCGGGCAATCATTACCAGTACAGTAACATACACACCAGCTGGGTGGTTCTGTGCCAGCCATGGCTAGAGAGCCTGTGTGTGTGTGTGTGTGTGTGTGTGTGTGTGTGTGTGTGTGTGTGTGTGTGTGTGTGTGTGTGTGTGTGTGTGTGTGTGTGTGTGTGTGTGTGTGTGTGTGTGTGTGTGTGTGTGTCCGTCACAGCATTTGTTAGGTTAGAAAAACATCTTAAGAGAGGATTATCCTCGAACTTTTGGGGATAATACAAAGCAGGTTTTCCGGGCCAGTCACACACCATTCATAATTCCAGACCTTCATTGGCAATAATGGCCGAGTTAAACAGGTTTGATAGGTAACTGACACGAAAATACACAATGCGCAAAAGGCATTAATTAACAGGTTAAGCCCAGGGGATTTATTTAGGTTGTTTAGGAAAAATAAAATGTATTACAAAACCAGACCTATAAGGCACAATGTAAATATATATACAATCATAATGACCAAAACTACTTATTGATTATTCTGATCACTTAGCAAGTTCCTGGTCAATGTTCTATCTCAGAATGTATAAATAGAATGTACTTTTTTTTTTTTTTTAATCAAATCAAAAGCACACTGATGCAGGGACAGACCAAGTGAAACAATACAAGGCATATGTCCTTGGCTCTGGTGCACCCATTCTCCATCGCGGACAGCCAATACCCAACCAGACTCTTCCCACTCTAAGCTAAGGCTGTCAGACGGCTAAATCTGCCCCAGTAAAACGCCCTGGTAGAGAGGCAAAGCCCCTGGGAGAGTTTGTCTCGTACTCTAGTCTCCTCCGTCAATCCAGGGACTGGATTATGTCTACAGCACTGTTTACCACCACTGAGAAGAAGAACAAGCTGCTGATGCACACCAATAGGCCCAGATAGAATCCAAAGTCAAGGGGGGTACTCAATGGGTCAGATTGATTGATTGCAGTGTGTGTGTCTGTACATTTCACTCTGCCTACTGGGGTTACAAGAAAATGCTCTTTGGGAAAAGAAATAATTGTTGCAAAGAATAATTTGCAACAATCCCCACGGACATTACAAAGAGGATCTGAGAGACAGAGAGAGAGACAGACCCAGATAGAGAGGGAGAGGGAGAGGGAGAGGAAGAGAAGAAAATTGTACTTTTTTGCTTTATCCACAGGCTCTAATAAGGTGATCTTTAATTCCCAGAGGCACAGTCGTCTGGGAAGCCCCCTATGGGTGGTTCCCTCCCCTCCCCTCTTCTCCCCCGTGGCCAGACGGGACACCACTCTGTGGCCCTGCCCTCCGGGCCCACAGGTCAGCGGACGCGCCGATTACCCGCAAGAGCTTGACGCACGGCAAAGCCGTGCGCTTTCATCTGTGTCGGTGGGTTGCCACTCAAAGCCTTGTTACAAGATTGGCGCTCGGCAATTAGCACAGCTCAGGGTCAATTAGCTTTTGGCAAGCCGCCAGGGGTGTCACATGCCCGCGGCTTTGCGCTGATGGCACCTGACAGACCTGCAGATCAGTCATGTCTGCCATGGCAGGGGGTCGGCTACGGGACGGAGACCAAGGAGGTAGCCTCGTGAGACCATCCTAAAATTCCCGGTTGGGTTTTTGGCATAAGTATCAGCCTGGCCTTGGCTAGGCGGCAATATGTTTTCCAAATATGGCAACAAAGTGTTACCGCACCGTGTTGGTCGGTACACATTCCTTATATACCGACTGTGTTACGTTCCCTGCCCTGAGCGCTGATTTGCTTGAGCATTTGGACCTTTTGAAAAATGCCATACTTAAAAAGGTTTGACGCACGTTTTATGCGATAGCTCAGCTTGGAACGAGATGCAATAGGCACTTAAAGGTAATTCAATAATGGTGAATATAAGTTCAAGCAGTTTCTAAAAGTTTTTGTGATGGTGTAATCCCGATTCAAATGCACGTTGGACTTATTCAACTCAAAAACACAATCATTAGTGAAGTCATGGCCAAATGCAATCATTGATAATATTTGGTTTTGGCTTTCATAAGAACTGGTACTTGACGTGTTTGTCTTTTAGTCTTACTATGAGTACCCCGCTTGTCGTGGGGGCTATGGAAGGTGGCTTTTGTTTTATCCAGAGCATTTGGCTGGTGGGCGTAAATATGGCAAGGCAAAGCGCTTGTCTGTCTAGAAGGTGTCCAACATGGGTGCCACATAAGAGCGCCATAACTCGCCATAACGTGCCATGAGGGAGTAGACAGACTGAAGACAGCCTGAAGACTGACAGACTGCTGACAGTAAGTGGCATCACCTCGGCTGTGTGTGTGTGTGTGTGTGTGTGTGTGTGTGTGTGTGTGTGTGTGTGTGTGTGTGTGTGTGTGTGTGTGTGTGTGTGTGTGTGTGTGTGTGTGTGTGTGTGTGTGTGTGTGTGTGTCAACATGCTTTGAGCAGATGCGCGCGATTTGGTTTTGAAGGCAGCGTTCCAACAAGCAGAGATTAATAGAACCATGTACAAAAAAAACGGAGGAAAAGCCCACCCTGCGACTGGGATACAACCGGCGGTCTGATAAGATGGCTCCAGACGATATGCGGCCAGATAAGCGAGTGAGAAAAGAGGTCCCGAAAGGGGGGCTTTGGTGTTAAAAGAGGTCTCTCTGCTCTTCTGCATTCCCCCCCTTTCCCTCTCGCTTTCCTCAGCGGCTCACTGCGATGTGTCTTGGGTAAACGTTGGCCGAGATGCTATCGGCCCCCCAGAACAAGAGAACTGGAAGTGTTCCGTTGTGGCGTTCCTGCTCGCCTCAAATCCACTCTATGCCTCTCCTTCCTAGAGAGTCCTTCTTTTGCATGTCGGGACAGGGTCTTTGCTTTGGCTTTTTTCAAGTCTTTCCAGCGGAGGACAGGAAGGAGAGGAGAGAGAGTCCATGGCGTGTGTGTGTGCGTCATATTGTAGATGGTGTACTGTAGAGCCTCTTTCCTGTGGATGAGCTGTGAATTGCCTGTATAACACCATGGAGTGCGTGTGTGTGTGTCTGGTGGTGTGCATGTGGGCGTGCGTTCCCGTGTGCATGTGTGTGTTCCAGTGTGTGTGCGCATGTGTGTGTTCCCGTGACAAAGGGATTGAAAAGGCTTGAGAGAAAGAGAATAAAGCAACAAAGACAACGCTAAACAGGTTTGTTGACGCGAGATGCGACTGTTTGATTGGTGCGGAGGTGAGGCGCACGACTGTAGACATCTGCACAGCTGCTGCCAGACAGGCGTGTTGGCCCGCCTCACTTCTGTCTGACAACACCGCCGCGCATCTGGAAGGTCTGTGCGAGGACGCAGGTTAAAGAGGAGCGTCTTAATTGTCTCAGATGAAAACGCCTCCTCCCCATGACACGTCTCCAGCTCCAGACTCAAGACTCATCTTGTATTTTTTGCTCCTCAGTCCGCACGGAACCAGGCCGCCCCGATTGCACATGAAGGCAGCGACATCAAAGCCCCCCAGAGATTAAGCTCATGAGTTTGATCGTTGCTTTCAGGGCGATACCATGGTATCGTTTGTCCAAACAAATACACAAATTGTTGTTGTTTTTTGCTGTTTTTGCACCAGGTGCTATTTATTGTTAGCGAAGGCCAGTTTGTTGTTCGTCACCAACAGGTTTTTCCAAGATTTCTTGTTGGACATTCTTCAACCCCTGGCGTTCCTTTGTGACCATGTGCTGATGTACTCTTTATGTCCACCTCCCAAACATGAGTTTCGGCACAGGGCCACTGCGCTAAAGAGCATGCGATTGAGTCTACTTAATATCACACAGAGAACACATTAACGGCACGTTATGGTTACCGTTGGAGTTTAATGTGCCATTAATCACGTCAAGAGCACATCCAAAATTGACAGTGTTAATTCACAAGGCTCATTCATTTTCCCAAGCTAATGTCAACAGAAAAGCGTCAAGTCAATGTCCTTTCCAGCTGCTGTTGCTCTTGCTGCCTGGATGGAATGCATATACTATTGGTGATGGAGGTTGAATCATTTGAATACATTTATTTGAATTAATAAATATGTAAAAGCCTTCATAAATATGCTCAAATTGAAATCGACCAAAAACTGCCTTAAAAATTAGATCATTAAAAATAGAGAAATAGGCTTTCAGCAACATTCAACAGTTAAAATATACAATTCAATCTCCTCATTTGTTTATCTTGAAGTGAATGAAAATATTGTGTTGCTCCATCCTTTCCATTGAGTTCATTTCCCGGCCTCGAAGACATGGGGGGTGTTTTGAACAACACTAAATGAAGGTTGATTATAACCTTCCATGACATTTAAAAATGAATCATCAAATCGAGGGAGAACCGTAAACATGATAACAGGCCTTATTTTGACTGGGAGTCGGCCATGGTTAATTAACTTATTCAATTAAATCATACTTAATTAATTGCATTAAGCGTAACCAAACCAGGAAATAAATAAATCCTCCTGAATCAATGTTCTCTGGAGTTTTTTTTGGTTGTTTTCCTTGTTTTCGTAAAACTGACTCTGGCAGTTACGAAGAGCTAATAAATGGTCAGAACGTCCCGGGAAAACATGTTGTTGACAAAGCACTAGATCAAACCTGATCCCAGGTTCTGGGTAGACCTCGATTGCACTACTTCAGAATATGAGTGACTCACCCCGTTGGGAAAATACTAACAAGTAGCGACTTACACTTGAGTTGATTAATTTATAGACCTGGGCAATACGAGATGAGATATATACAATTCTAGGAGTTGCTCATTTTACATCCCAAAATGTATTCTATCCTTCAACCTGATAATCATTTTTATACTGAATAAAAATGACATTACCTGTATAATTCTCTTTTTCTTGTTAACTAAATGTCGGCTAATTCTTAACCTCTGTGTGTGCAACTTCCTTCCAGATGCAAATTAAGGGAAGTAAATTGTCAGTAGGAGTTCATAGTTAAATATATGTGGACCGATGCCCACGTTCTGCTCGGTGTACGGAACAGCTTGGTCTAGGCACAGATTTATGTGTTGCAGTCTTTCCGCTATCTATAGAACAGTTTTATTGAGTTAGGCTTAAGTAATCCTAGGAGTACTTTGAAGGATACAAGAAGCTTAACATGGTATTTTAACAGAGGGCAGATGTTTGACTAAATAAATGCTGCGTGTGTAATTGTGTGCAATATATATATTTGGTAGATCAGACATCTTAAAAAAGGCATTCTATGTAACATTTACAAATTAAAATATCATAAATGACTAGAACTATGTTTATTTTCTAACATTATCTCAAAGAGCTGGGCTACCCCACTATTTAATTTGCCATATATCTTTATCTACAGCTTCATGTGTGATCAAACTAATCCCATTAAAAGTTTAAAATGTAATGTTTCTTTAACTAACGTTACTAGCGGCTATTTTGTCAAATGAATAACAGGTGATATGTCATAAATGAAATAAGGCATGGCTTCTCCTAGGCTGGAGACAGCCATAACCTTGTCTGTTAATGCTTAACCTTGTCTGTTAGCATGATTCAAGTCAGATCGATTTCCCCCAGCAACAGTGGTGAAGACAACAACTCAACAGACAGCAGAGCCCACACTCCTTCACAATGTCATCAAACTATGTATTTTGTTATTGTTTGGTTTGAGAGACCCCTGGCGACAGAAATTACCCATTATACCTTTTAATGGTCTAAAACCCACTGTTAAACCGTGATAAGTCAGCCTATGAATATTGACATCGGAGCTGGAGATCTCTGCCCCTACCAGAACGAGAATCGACAGGAGCGGACCGGTTCTCGTCGCTCCTCGTATCTCACATATTTGACAGGCTGACGTCAGGTTTTGGGCTGTATTCATAAACTCGCAATTCATTTGTATTTCTTTTGTAGCGTGTTCACGTCAGCAACTGTGTGTCTTATCTCGGTCGGACGGTTTTCCCCGCCCTAGGACCTCGACTGACCAATCAGACCTGGGATGACCTGTCAGATGTGTTGCTTTGGGATTAGAGATAAACGCTAAAACGGATGCTGCGGAGGAGGCGACGAGGCGGACGGCCTTGGGCGATCACCACTTGGTTGCGCAAGAGAAAAAGGGGGGGAAAGTCTGAGGTGTGCGGAGAGTTTTGTTCCATGCAAATGTGTTAACGGTATGTGGAAACTTGTTGAGAAAATGCCGGGCTGTAATCAGGTTCGGGGCGCAAAGAAAGGTTTTTGGTTGGGTTCGGACCGGGGCCTTTTTCGGCTCAACTTTTCAGGCCTGATTCAAGCTCTACTTTGCATCTGGAGTATCAATTGGTATGTCTGCATTGCGTGTGCAAAGACTTGACACCCCTGGAAATTCCCGAGCTTCATTATATCTGTTTACATTCACCCGAGTGGAAGAAAGCCTGCTACATCATGGCTTCCCCCCCCCTCCCTGCAGCATCCCCAGGCCTGGATGGTTCCCAGTCCAGCAGGACCACTCCCCCGCCCCCCTTTACAAATAAGACAGAGGAGGTAATTGAGAGATTAAGATCCTTCAAAATGGGGTCACAGAGATCAATGATCAAACAGAGCCGTGACCCCCCGCTCCCCCTGCCCTCCTCTCAACTCAACACACTTTATTTTAGCAAGCCTGATAATGGAGAACAAAAAACCAAAGGGAAAAGGGCCAAGCGACAAACACTTCCCTGGGAAGAGACCCGAGCAGCCCTTCATCTCTGGGGGAGGCCTCAGCCATAGCAGCGGCCCGTGAGGGCGATCAATCACCGACGAGGGCATTTATCAGAATGAAATGTGGTGAAAGTTAGCGAAGATTTACAGACTCGGACAGACACCAATAACTCAAATCTATAGTGAGCCAATGTTTATTTTTTTTATGATGCAATACAAGTGCATCATAGACATTTACACATGTACATATTTTTTGCAGTATGTCCTTTACTATATGTACTGATTGATGATTAGTGTTTTATCATTGCTAGTCAAAAAGGTATATAAGTATACCTTAAGGATAGCACTTGAAGCAAAATGGCTTCAAAACGCAGAATCCCACAGCTATAAATGTAATGGTTATTTGACGTGGAACATGTGAGGACATGTTTTGGTCTCCATGATTTCAAGACCAAATAAATCACGAAAACTCTACGGCTGAGCTTCAAAACCCTCAAACTCCCTCCACGTGCTATTTTTACCTGCTTTTCTTAACCTCCCCCTTTCCCACCAACTGTGGTGCACACATCATAACATGCAACTCAGACATGAATTAATGACCCTAAACTGGAATCACACCTCTCCCCAAGTGATTTATAATCTCTCTCTCCCCGCTGCTCTCAGATTCCCCCCCTTCGACGGGCTCTGACCCCCGGCGGACCTGCAGAGTCAGACAAGCGCTGGCCAGATGAGACCCCCGCCCCCCCCCCTGACATGGAAGAACAACTTGTTGGGTTTTCAGTTTTCGGTCGTGGTGTGAGTCACATTCCTGTTGACCACAGGAGGACTGGGAACTGGCGTTGTACAGAGCCACTCAACACTCACAAACGGGGGGGGGGGGGGTCAGGGAGGTCGCATCCCTCCTGACGACAAGCACCGTAATGAGTTATTGGCTTCTCGTGGGCTGGAGACAGCTCGACAATTTTACACAGACAGCGAGGGAGAATGGAGAGGAATGGAATGCCGGGTATTTTCGTTGGGAATTCAAAAGTCAAGAAATCGTGAAAAAGGGAGGGAAAATGGATAGGGAAAAGAATTAAGCAAAAGTCAGCAGAAAGCTAAAATATGGATGCTTGGGGAAAGTGTTGCTCTGCTGTAAAAGCATTGACTCTCACAACATGCTTTGTGCATTACAAGTGTGATTACAATTGCCCAAATATTTATTTGGGCGATTGTTATATATATATATATATATATATATATATATATATATATATATATATATATATATATATATATATTATTTTTTCATATCTTAGCAGGACTCAGCAGATTTCCCTAACATAACACTTGGTGAAAGATTATACAAGATAATAATAATAATACATTTAATTTAGAGGCGCCTTTCAAGACACCCAAGGTCACCTTACAGAGCAAAGTTAAGAAAGATGATGCTAAATAAGATAAGACAGATTTAAGTTATTATTGAAGGCGGTTTATTTATACATGATCCCGAGATGATGGAATAAGTCGTACCAATCATCAGCACTTTGTTTCAATACTTTTATTGACCAAATTCTATACAATTACAGACACACTGTATGTGTGCGAAGACATTTCCAAAAATGGGAATAATTGTATTAAAATGAATTAAAAACACATTATCCAAATTGTTTCCAACAATATTCAAACCCAGTTTAATTCCCAGATACGGCCCATTCTTTGGTAGCAAGACCACAACGTCATATGCCCTTTACCCCCTAACTTCCAATAAACATGCAAAAACAATTCCGTAGAGCCCTTGATATATTTCAATAGTGATCGAGCGTACTATGATGTGCTACTTCATGGGTACTTTGTGATTATTATTATATTATTATTATTATTTTGTCCACTATGGACCGAACGATGGTGCTGTAGAGAGGACTGCTCCTGCCCCACCCAACCCCCCGCAGGTATACACCGCTAAATACAAGGGACTCACGTTAACTCGTCTGCGACAACGATTTCAGTCACGTCAGAACGATTTTCACCGGCAATGGTGGTGAAGATAACGACTCCCGTGATCCCGCGTTACTTCAGAATGTCATCAAATGACATATTAGGTTGACGTTTTTATTGAGAGACTGTTAGAGGCCGAAATTACATTCTCTACCTTCAAGTCCAGGGTGAGATGCCAATGACTTCATCTGTGCATTGCAACCGCACAGTCTTACTTCAGCTACCATTCATTCATACTGAAGCTCAGAATGGAACACATCCTAATTGTTGGCGCGATGCAAAGAGTCACAACTCTTTGGACTGACTATGGTTTAAGCTTGTTTGATTTACAAATGAGCATGAAGGCCGAAAGCATACTCGATTACATTTTAAGAGTTCAGTAGTGGTAAGCAAGATAGACAACGCTGTGTTTCTCGTCAAAAAACAACAACAATAACCACATCACCCAAACAACTAAATGGTGATGCATGGTGAGTGGTGCATAGGAAACACTGAATGAATAAAAGGACTGCCTCTGGTCTTCAAAAACAAACAAGGAGATGTTATTCACAATTAATGCGATCTTAGTCACCATGGAACAATGACTAAGAAGAAACTATTTACTGTTTGTTCCCAGATTTTGTCGGGGATCAGCTGGAGAAAACATGGCCCAATGGAAACAAGCATGACTGCGTCACTGTGTTTGTGTGTGCACGTGTATATGTGTGTAAGCAAAAGAAAGACAGAGCATTAGACATGTGTGTGGGTGTTCATGTGTGCGTGAATGTGTGTGGTCTTCAGGCAACAGTCACAGCGTGTGTCTTCAGGCAACTGTTTGAGTTTGCTAAGTTATGATTATTGTATGATGTGTTTCTGGAATATGGTGAAGAAACATTCACAATTAATCTTTCAAGCCTTTGTATTTCCATGTCGGTTTGTGTCAACAAGAGAGCAAATGTATGACATGTGTGTGTGTGTGTGTGTGTGTGTGTGTGTGTGTGTGTGTGTGTGTGTGTACGTGTATGTGTATGTGTGAGAGACTTTGATTCATTATAATAACTCACTACTCTCTAGTCCGTGACACACGATGATCGCCAACCAAACACTAGGACGTGTTTGAGTGCTCAGTGGCCTGTGGGGTGTAACTTTTGTCATCGATTCATAAGCACAGCCAGTTGTTAACTTTGGTACACTGAAAACAGATGTGCTTCAATTCACAGCAGGCATTGTTTTCCTCACAACTGAGTGAAGCGTAAAGGGAAAAGTGAGTGCCAGACTGATTTGTGGTGTATGACTGAGACAGAGTGGGTGAGAGAGAGGAAAAGATGGAGAGATTAAAATAAGGGGAGCATGGGAGAGCGGGGGAAGAAAGGAAGGGGGAAAGGTAGGAAGAGGATGTAAGTGAGTGAGAGAAAGCACGAGTTGGAGAGTTCTCAAAAGAGGTGTGTGTGTGTGTGTGTTTTTCCTGCTCAGTCATCATCGTCTCTGTGTTAAACGTTGGAGTGGAGCTGTCGTCACTGTTTTCAAGGTTGGATATCACAGCGATTGCCATTTCCCAAATTGAGTCTCTCTCTCTCTCTCTCTCTCTCTCTCTCTCTCTCTCTCTCTCTCTCTCAGAAAGACACACCGTTAGCAGCGCCTGTGTCCTGAAACAAGGAAACCCTACGTGAATGCAGAGTGCATGAGGTCCAGCCATCCAAACAGACCTGCTTTGTTGAGGTGTTATATCAACAGGCCAACCTCCCCTCTGCTCCTCCCTGGCTTCCTCGGGCCCCCCAACGGCAGGAGATTGATGTCAACAAGGAATTATTTTCCCGTGTTTCCCTCTGCCTCCTCCAGACCCTCCCCTGCCACAGAAAAACACTTGCACAGTGGGCCCCCAGTGAGGGTCTTAACAAGCCCGTCGCGCCGTATTAGCCCGCCGCCAGCGCCACCGACACACTGCGGTGTGTGGCCAGAAACACCCTCAGTCCCCAGCGTGGCACTGTAAACAAGGACACCCTGCATCTGGTGGCTCTCCCTGGGGTCCCACACCTACGAGCTGTTACTCAGGCCCCGTCCACACGGAGACGATTTTTTGGTAAAACCGCATGAGTCTGGGCCGGTCAAGGATCCGGCTGATCCGGTGACCGAAACCGCACTTTTCGGAAGACATGTCCCAGGGTGGTTTCAAATAAAACCGGACCTATGCGGTTTCGTGTTAGGATTCGTGGGGACGCCTGAAACGCGAACGATCACGTCATCGCCCCACCCCACCTGCTGGGCGACATTAGAGTTGCGTGGAAAGATTAGGTTAAAGAAAATTATTTGTATTATTTTTTGTAGTTTACAAAACTACAAAACTTGGTAAATGTAATTACTAACTGTACATTAAAAAGTATTTCTACTCAATCTACAAGGTTTAACAACTGCTATCTCCTCCTTGACTGAATGTTTGTATACAGCGCGCAGGCTGGTTGGCCGCAGGCTTGACGCAATCCACTTTTTTTGGTGGAGAACCAGCACCTTGAATATGTACTACAGAGTTCCTACAGCTCAATGCGTTTTCGCAATGAGTCCGTCTTAACGGAGATATTCCTGAATCGCATCAAAGGAAATAGGAGGGGAAAAGATAGTTTTCACCTTGTTACTTGTTCCTCTCGGACTGTATGTATGTAAACGCAGCGCAGGCTTTATGCGCATGCTGGCCTCTTCTTTCTTTTCTTTTTTTGCTGGAGTTCTGTAGCAGAAGCAGCGCCCCTTATGGGCCTGGAATGTGTACTACAGCGTTACTACAGCTCGATGCGGTTTTGCAATGTATCCGTCTTTACGGAGATATTCCTGAACCGCATTAAAGGACAACGGATAGTTTTCGACCATCTGGAAGGGGCCTAAAGGCACACGTTATGGGGAAAAATCGGTGCTTTAATTCATAGCGCCTTTCACGTTTTTTGTATGAACGTTTTGAAAATGGACCCGGAAATATCGGGGTCCATATTTGACAAGAAGTGGGATCAAAGTTTGAGACTTGTGTTAAGACTGACGTTCCCACGTTGTTTTGTGAAGGAACTGATTATGAGCAAACCATGAAGGGTTACGCGTCTTGAATTAAATCAGTGTAAACCAGAGAAAGAGGGGTACAGAGCAGCCTGCCTTTTTTAATGATGAAGCTAGTTAAGATTATCGTTTTCTATTGAATCTTTTGTAAATCACAGCAGAGATTTGAATGAACCCAATCATGTTTCTGTTCAGTCAAAACACGGCATAGCCACAGTAACCCAAGGGTTAAATATAAAACCTGTTGGATATTTACTCCAATGTATGAATACATTTTTATTTTTAGACTCTGTAACTCTTAATTTATGAAAACATCTGCGCTGCCAACCGACACTTGAGCACCTAGACACGTCAGTACATGTTAAAACACGCACACCGCCGGGGTCAAATTTGGGGTGCGAGGTAAGTTCAATCGTAGGACACAGATAGAAGCCCAGCCGGTCCAAGTGCATCTCCAGACAACATAGGGAATGAGCAAATTCTCAGCTCCATTAACCTGTCATGTAATCCTAGTCCTGTTCAAACAGTGCTCCAGGCAGAGTGCCTGTGCAGCTCCACTCTCCACACCATACCGTATCGTACATTAAATATAAAACTTACCACTATTAACTCAATTATTTAGCATAGCAGTTAAAAAGGTAGGTTATTTAGGCCATGGACAAAGTAGGCTATTCCTTATCGGGATCTTGTGGCTGTGGTTCTCTGGATGTATAGGATGAACGTTAAGAACCTATATGGCAAAGCAACGTCAATGCGGAAAACATCCAAAGAAAAATCCCCCATCCACCTCTTCCACCATTCAGATCTTCACTGGTGAAAGCATAATGAATGACGTTCAGGCAGAAATACTCACTGACTTAATCAAATCATATATTAATCAGGGGTGATCATAAATCAGTCATTCGGCAAACCTCAAATCCTCACACATATTTGTCATCTGCCAAAGCGTCTAGCTTATGCTGACAACCTAGTGAACAGTTTAAGGAGGAGAGGAGAGATAAGGTTTACATGAGAACTCACACCTTTTCAACAGTTTGCAGCTGCCTTGACATCGTTGCACAAGGGTTTTCTAATAATCAATTAGCCTTTTAACACGATTAGCTAAACAATGTACCATTAGAACCCAGGAGGGATGGTTGCTAGAAATGGGCCTCCAAACACCTATGTAGATATTCCATTAATTATCAGCTGCTTCCTGGTAGAATAGTCATTAATCACATTAAAAATATCGAGGCTATATTTCTGATTGATTGAATGTTATCTTGATTCAAAAAAACAAACGCTTTTCTGACCCCAACGGTAGTGTACATATATTAACTTGGGTCGCCTTAGTGGCGCTCCTGAGCTTTACAACATTGAAAATACTTCCTTTCCTGACACTGAATTTGCAGCCCTAATTTGCAGGCTCTGATGGTCAAAACTCCAAAAGCTACTCTATACTTTTCCCATAATTTTTATAAGTAAGTATACTTTTAAATATATTCAAAATTATCACAATTAATCCTTAACAAATTCAACAAATTAGGTTATTTCACAAAGTAAATCCTCTCACTGGGTAAATATATGAACATATAATACATTGTACTCATTTTGATACTGTACAGATTTAGCATAACCTGATGCTCACAAACGGACCAATAGCCAGAGAGACACACCCTTAATAGAGCTTTAAGACTCAGTTGAAGGAATCACATAGCACTTACCTGAGACCCGGTCGCGACATTTTGCAAAGGTTGCCACCTGTTTGTGACGTGACTTTCATTTACTATTTAGCATCCCTGCTTTGGGAAGCATTTTGGCCTCATCAATGAAGCATGAGAACACCCATCTGCTTCCCAGAGTAGAAGGACGCTGAGGAGGCAACATGCACGGATCCAGCCTCTGTGATAGTAGCAGCTTGGCTACGTCTGTTAGTTAGAGTGAAGCTAAAGATTACCGCACATAAATAGTTGCGATGTGTGAATTTTTTTTTATTCGTCTACATGTTTCTCATCCTGGCTGTGGCCATGGTCAACAACATGAAATCCAATGCTTAAAGTCTTCATGGCTACATAGAGAAACGACTATTGCTACATTGAGAACAAGTGGAAAAGAACGTAGAAATCTGAGAAGTACCGGCTCCAGTTCTGCACTAGTTCTGCTCTGGAAGCCTGTTCTTTTGACATAATAGGCTCACAATATGAACTGAGATTAACCTCACAGGGGCATTGGAATAAGTGCCTTAAGGCTAGACTCTTCTCACTCCTCCCTATAAAGCGCTCTCACGTGTCAAAGTGTTTATAAACGGCAAGGGATTGTCAATGCCTCCCCGTTACTGACACGAGCCTCATGCAGCAGGGCGCACGTCGCGCTCCAGCCAGCAGTTGATCATGTTTAATTAGAGCTTACAGGGAGTCTAAACAAAGGGAACTTGTTATGGGGCCAAGGTATCATAAGATTACCAGGTCCAGTTTTTAAATGTAGAAATCCATGGCAACTGAAATTGTTCCGTTTTTTTTTTTTTTTGGATGGAGTGGGGGGGAGGGGTTCTTAAGTCGTCAGGTTCATATCAGTTTACCGTCGCGATCAGATTTGGGAAATCACTCACCGCCGTTTTTGTTTTTAGAACAGTAGACGCCTCAAAGGATGACAGGATGTCATAATTTTTTTCAGCCCTGTCTAGCAATCTATCGATTTCAAAAGCGATGAGTGTATGTTAGTATGTATGCGTATGTATGTATGTATGTATGTATGTATGTATGTATGTATGTATGTATGTATGTATGTATGTATGTATGTATGTATGTATGCGTATGTATGTATGTATGTATGTATGTATGTATGTATGTATGTATGTATGTATGTATGTATGCGTATGTATGTATGTATGCATGTATGTATGCATGTATGTATGTCTGTGAAATTTTTTATGTGCAGCTGGGAAATGGAAGCTCGCGTTCTTTTTCTTTTTACAGATTAAAAGTGAAAGCAGCAACAAATATCCTAACCAACTGATTCCTAATGATGGTGAGGTAGGGCAGAGTGTGGCTCGAGAGGAAGAGAACAGCCAAGCAAGACTATATCAGTTTCACTGCGATTTATCCCTGAACGCCCCGACAGTGATTCATCTAGCCCTGCGGGAGGGGGGTGGAGAGATGTCCGGTGACATTTGGGCTGTGTCCTTACGTTTACCGACTTGTCTGTAAGGGAGGCTGAACAGCTGTTAAAAAAGAAGAACTGAATATGCCACCTTCAATGGAAAAATGTCAGCCTTGACTACACGTCTGTTGCAATTACAGGACATGGTGTGCACCGGAAATAGAGATTTGGTTGGATCTGCCAGGAACAGAAATGTGTAATTGTGGGCCTAATATGGAAGGCCGTCTATGGGGGCACGCTTTTCTATATATGGTGGTCGGACGTGGACGGCTGATCTACGATGTCTGCCAATGAGACAACGGTGCCCTTTATCAGTGTTGCTGTCCGATGACTGGAGCTACTTCTTGATTTTGGTTCCCACTTAGCAACAAGTTTGTTCTATTATTAGCAAAAGTTGTTGCTTATCAGAGAGAAATTGCTCCTATGTCTGTACTGGAAGGGGGTTGGTTATAGGCTGTTCCGGACGCACAGTAGGTCAGGAGATCATAGTTTCCATAGAGTTGAACAAGCGAGTGAATTACTGGGGCAAAAAACCCAGTCAGGACAGCGGTATGTAGAAGAGAAATGTTTCCCAAATTTTTCCCTGGGAGGTCAAATCAAGCTGAATTATGTCAATGATCAGGCATGATGCATATTAAACTTGTCTTAATGTCTCATAAAAAAAAAAATTATTTGAGAGTGACAATGATTTGAAAGCAGCCTCCTGCAAGTGTATTAGGTCAAAATGTGCCAGCATCAGGATCATTGTCCATTACTTACTGACTAATTATAATAATAAGATGTGAAAATAATTCAACCGTGAACACAAATGGTCCCCTAAGTGGGAAAGTAGTGTAAAGCACGATGAATCACCGGATGTTATCTACTTTATTTTAATGTCCTAGCATGCTGGTGAATAATCCTATGCCTCAAATTCTTGAAATCATCCCAAAAAAAATAAAAATGAACCAGTAAGTGGAAGACCGAACAGAATGTCAATACGCTTGGACACGTGCCTTTGGAGGTTTAGAAGTCTACAATTTTACCTTCTGGACAAATGCCCAAACATTAAAGATCTATGGGTCACTCAGCTCCCCTCCCAAAGATAAGGGAAAAAATGGCAGTGTGTGTTCTGCACCTTTTCATTTTTATAAAAATAAAAAAAGGTTCAAAAAACGTCCAATACATTTTCATATCAAAAAGGCAGTTTGACCTGGACTTGTAAGGAGTGTGGAAGTGTTAACGTGGTACTGATGTGTAGTGTATCCGACATAACTTCCAAAGGAAATAGCCAGGTTAACGCGTGACACCTTGGTTCTTGTCAAGTCAGGGTAACATTTGTTTGCGGTGAGGAGACGGCAGTATCCATAACGTACATTAAAACGTTCTCAGTGTGTGTCCAAATCCATTCTAAACAAAACGGCCGCACGGGCGGGACTGGAGGGGTCTTGGCTTACCTGGTTTGGGGTCCGCGCGGCAGGCTTGTCCTGGTGGTTGGCGAGGATGAGGAAGGGGAGCGTGCAGAGCTGGGGGTGCTGCAGGGCCGAGTGGAGCTCGTTGCGGGCGGCCTCCAGGTCTTCGTCCGACGAGGCGCTGTCCAGGACGAACACCACGCCTTGAGAGCCCTGGTAGTACCGGCTCCAATACTTCTTGATGTTGTCGGCACCTGTAGCCCGGGAGACTCTGGTCAGGTAGGGCTTTTGCAATTAATTGAATTTTAATTGTTATATCGAATTTTTTGTCAAACTGGGCAGCTAACAGCTAACAGCTGGACACATATTTGTACATTATTTTTGATTTGAACATCTTGAGTATATTTTTTAAGGGGAAATTTCAAAGTTCTCTGTTACAAAGTGTTTTTTTGGTGCGAAATGCTGAATAAATGCATAATGATTTCAAAGTCAGAAATAATCGGTCTAAAAATCGTGATTTCAACATTGACCAAAACAATCGTGATTACGATTTTCTCCATAATCTACCAGCCCCACAGTCAGGGCACACGAGTTACGGAGTTACCAAAACATAATGATCAGAACCATGCCTACGGGAGACCGCAGCAGGAACAGCGACGCCGTGGGGGTGACGTGTTTCTGTGGGCTTGTTCTGCACATGTTCTCCGGGGTGGATATTATGATCGTCATTTCACTCAACTAGAAAGAACCCCCTCAACGCATGAATCACTTGTTTACCCTGTATCTACCCCCGCAAAGACTATTTTTTGGTACGTCACAAAAATTTAGAAGTCCCTTTCGCACTTTTAAAAAATCACAAGAGTTTTTTCAACACGTCGCTTGAGAACTTTCCATTTTTTTCTTGTTATCTCCGCGGCAGCAAAGGTGCTAGACTCCTGAGCACAGGCGCCGGTGTTCAATCAAGGAGAGCACAACTGTCTCACATATCCAGGCTAAAGCCGTCAGGCATTCCTCCTCGTGTGCTAGTTCTCATGGGAGAAATTTGAATTTGACACATTGCAGTCGCCCAATGTGCAGACTAAGTCCAACCATATCTGCCACATTGTCGCAATGAGCCTAAGCTTGACGGCATTGTTTGGTATTTCTGGCTGAAAGTCCTGCTCACAAGCAACTGTTCACAGAGAACAGCCAACACCAACACCTCACTTGTAACCAAAACTATGTTATTTTATGGGGATAATTAGGTGATATTGAAATGCAACGTATTGTCTCTTTTTATACTTTTGTGACATACTGGCTTCATACGCGTTATATTTTTATATTATTTATGGTGCATTAATAAGTAATTGAATAGCCACTACATGATTATTTCAATTAATACAGTTCAAATTATTATTATTATTATTTATTTTTTCCCTGATGCTTTTATCCAGAGCAACTTACATTAATTAAGTGCATTCAAACATGAAGAGACCACCCAGAAATGGCAAGAATCATGAGAGTGCATACAATTACGACTAAGAACAATGAGAAGCGCTTCTCTAATATTATTGTCAACATTATTTTCTGAAGATTGATTGAGCTCAAACATACCAAGATGAATCATCCAGACCCCAGACATTTGCATAAAACAAAGTATTTCAAAGTCAGTTTTCTGTCATCGCCCTTCTTCCTCTCCAATCTCGTCATCAGGTTTTGTTTTCAACCAAAGTTGCTCATAGCAAGGTAATTGCCAAGTGGTGACAAACTGTGAGTCCGGCGAGTCTTAAAACGTCACGCAATGCTTCCAGTGACATTCAGACATCCCCCCCACTGCATCCCCTTCCCCCCCTTCCTCCCCTTCCTCTCTCTTCCTTCCTTGCCCCATCCTTTCTTCCACCGCCCCCTCCCTCTCTCTTTCCTCACACCTCTCACTGGAGTGGAAAGTTATCAGACAAAGTGGCACTTGAGAGATTGCCTGGGAAGTTTCTCTCATCTCTGCTTGGGAGTTGGCTGGAATGTCACTCATGTCTTACTGGCAACTCCTGCCACCTATTGGCCTGAATGGAGGAGACATTCTGTCCGGCCGGATTGGAGTGGAAATCACTCGTGGACGAGAACAATACTGCCTGAACAATACTGCCTGTACCGACTGTGATGAACACTGACATACCTGGATTTGGAAAACAACAGTTATACACAACGTTGTAAAAAAAAAAACAGCGGATTGCACCCATTGGATACTATGAGCAAAATTAAGCAAGAATAGTAATGCACATTAGTAATACACAATTGGATGAGTAAATGTCCTGGATCACTGGATGATGATGGATTGTATTTACATCAGAAATACACCAAAGCTAGATTACAGTAAAGGTTGGTAGTCTACAAGTTTATAGTACAAAGTGAGCGATAACATGAAGAACCCATTAAAAGTCTGGCAAGACGTAGACAAACAATTACAGAGTAGAACAAAACTTAATTTTATCTCTAACTTGTCAATCTCTTCAAGTGATGATTGACAAATGGTGCTTTATGGTTCAATAAAATACATTTAAAAATGGCCTTAGATGGTCTATGGTTTGGAAAGGGCCTCCACCAGCCTCCACTTCCATTTGGTCTGAATTATGCTACTGTTGGGCCCAATTGTGTCTGCTGGTGGATATGAAGGGGCTCAGATTCACTCACACACACACACACACACACACACACACACACACACACACACACACACACACACACACACACACACACACACACACACACACACACACACACACACACACACACACACACACACACACACACACTTCCCTCGCCTGATTCTTTTACCTTGAAACAAAATGCAAACATCTTGCTAATCTGCACTTTTTTATTTTTTTTCTTCCTCCTCACTCTTGAAAGTTGAACTACAGTCAAAGCAAAAAAAAAAAAAAAAAAAACTGTCTGTGAAGTCTCCCTTAACCAAAAACAGCCCCCCCCCCCCCCCCCCCCCCCCAAAATGGAGAAGCTCCAACGCAGCGATAGGGAAGTGGACTGGGGCTGAGGCGGGGAAGTGAAGGAGGGTCCCAGTAATACAGCTTGCTTACTTCATTGTGGAACGCGCAGCGGAGCCTGGGAGCCCGGTGGAAAGCACTTGAGCCGTGGATACACCCGCCACCCTGCAGGCTCTGTTGTTAAGTAAACAGTTCCTGCGAGAGGCCCTGGCCCCCGATCCAGCAACCGGCCCTTCGTACTCGTTTACTACACATTTGTTGGCAAAGGAGCTGCTCTTTGAGCTTCCAGACATGCAGCATCGCTAAGTCCTCCCTGTGATCTGCGTTGTACGTTTCATTTGTGCGTTGGATGTTGTTACTTAACGCGGGATTAAGCGGACTGGAAATACCCGTCTCCCTCTTTCTCTCTCTTATATAGAGAGAAAGTATAGCAAGACGTTTAGACTCATGACCTTTGATAGACAGCTCAGTAAAGGAAGATTAGGGCATCATCCTAGATTTCTAGCCATTATAAATGAGGTGCTGTGACTAGACACACCGATGCACACACACAAACATGAACCTGATACTATTATAGAGCAATATCAGTTGAAATCAAATATTTGGTTTGTGGGTATTTAGAAAATGAATAGTTTGGCTTTTCTTGGCTGCTTTGCCAGATAAAGCAAGCACATGTACTTTTGGTAACTGGTGATTACATTTCCGATTTATGACAATCTACAGAATCAATTATTAAACGATGCAATGAAAAAAAACTATCTTCAAGATTTAACAATTCTCAAAATAATAGTCAGCTGCAGACCTAGTACGGTTCGGTTCGGAGTGGGCCTCATGGTCATTATTAAGATGGGCTGTCCTGTGTGGGGCTGGCGCCACGCACCTTTCGACCGATACAATAAAACTAAGAGTACACAGTACACAGTAATATCATTTGGTGGTACGGCCCGGGCCATGGGTCGGTTACACAGCTGTCTCTTCAAAAAGCTCTCAGAACTTTAAATCAGAACAGGCTGGATAGCATCTGCTTTGAGCCCAAATGACAATTTACAAATGATTTCAATTTTGGTTTCGGGCCTCTTCCTTTACTCAGAGGAACAGCTTCCCTGCTGGGCAACGCAAACCACATTGTGGTCCCACTTGAAAGTAATACAAACCACATTGGGCTTGCAATGAGGACAATGTAGCGGTAAGCTCCAGGGATGCGCTCACAGAGTTCCTTCTGCCTGTAGGTGGTCAAATGCTCTGTGATGTTTTCCCTTGTTGCTGTGTGTGTGTGTGTGTGTGTGTGTGTGTGTGTGTGTGTGTGTGTGTGTGTGTGTGTGTGTGTGTGTGTGTGTGTGTGTGTGTGTGTGTGTGTGTGTGTGTGTGTGTGTGTGTGTGTGTGTGTGTGTGTGTGTTTTAAGGCCAGTGAGGGATTACAAGTATCCTTATACACGGGCGAGCAGACTCACTTAAGAAAGGCAAAAAAAACTACAACAAAAAGGGGAATTCACACGAGTCCTAACCTTGCATGAAGGCCGTTGTATTTATAATACGTGACAGGTACCTCCTTCCCACAGTGTCACACACACACACGAAAACAATCACCCTCACACGTGTCAACCATTACCACTCGAACCCGCTCGATTTATCTGTGTGCAAAAGTATTATTACATTTTAAATGACATATCTAAAGTTTTTGCAAAAATAAACAAACGTGTAAGTAGAAAATGTCTGCGCAGATGCAGCGCGACAGGATCACATGTGCAGCCGCCTCCTTCAAAACAGGAAGCTCGGGCTATTCTGTGCGGCGGCTGTGGCACTATGGATCAGTGGAGATGAGTATAGCGTTCGTTATGACCAGCACTCCATCAGCTGTCACCCAGCGGCTCGGGCACACACAGCCTGTCTAGACCTGACGTCAGTGTCACCATTCTCTCTCTCTCTCACACACACACACACACACACACACACACACACACACACACACACACACACACACACACACACACACACACACACACACACACACACACACACACACACACACACACACACACACACACACACACACTTTCCCTCTCTCACACATACTTGCACATTAACAGTGTGTATATTAAGGCTGGATGCTAATTCAGTAAGTGTTTATAACTTGCATTGTATTTTGCTTTATTTGGTACCCTTTTATTGTATTATGACCGACCTGCACCAAAGCAGATATTAACATAAATATTTAAAATCCTTTAAAAACACAACTGTCATCATTGTGTGCTATTTCATGCCTGTCATACATATAACTCGCATTACAAAGTTAAATGGACTGGACTTGAAACGCAGACCATGCTACTGCATGTAGCACTTAGAAATCTGGAGACCTATCAAAACAGTTGTCTTTAAACAGAATGTCTTTATGGTTTTCACATGTGGATCTTGCATGCTATGTAGACAATTTGTATTCGACCATAGGGCTTTGAAAAGAGAAAGAGGGATATATTTAGGCGTCATTGGATAGCTCATGTCAGTAACAATAGCGCATTCTCCTGCCGGGCATGCCTTGCTGTTCGGCAGCGGTCGACCGATTAAACAAGATCAGATCAACTAAACGATTAAGACCCCACTTCATTTGGCAAACGAGAGGAGGGAAGGATAAGTGACTGATATTTACTCGTTTTATCACCCTGGACAGTGCATTCTGTGCACATTCTATGGACATTAACCAACCAATCTATGGATTTAAATGTGAGCAAATGTAGGCGATATGTGTTTGGGGCACAAAATTGCATTTGGTTCCCAGCACAAAAGCGGCTAA
Organism: Gadus macrocephalus; assembly: GCF_031168955.1. Taxonomy (NCBI): domain Eukaryota; kingdom Metazoa; phylum Chordata; class Actinopteri; order Gadiformes; family Gadidae; genus Gadus; species Gadus macrocephalus. The sequence continues at coordinate 4,410,838 of NC_082392.1, forward strand.
AGCAGCTTCAGGTGATCTTCCCCCCCAAATTTTTGTTTCCTAAATACTTCATTTTTTAATCAACTTTCCTGATTGATCCGACGACTCAAATTGCTGAACAATTGTGCAAGGTCATAGCCTCCACCCGAGGCAACACATTAATTGCCATCCTGAGATTTTTCGGCGCACCTGCAAACAAAAGGTGAAAGTGACTTCATGCAACGATTCCCTCCGTCAGAGTTTGTATAGGACGGATAACAAAACAAATACAAAATTTCTGTTTTGCACCCCAACAAAAGCTGAGGAATGTGGTTTGCTTGGTCCTACGACCACTAAGCCACTGAACATGAGTCAAATAAGAGGTAGCAGGTACCCCAAAATAAATGGCATCTACTGCTCTGGGATGATTCCTCCACGGTCAACAAGGCCAGTTGGCTCCCAGGACAACCTGGTGCCCCGCACCCCAGGGAGGAAGGAGAATGCACGGCCAGAATTAGCCCACGACAACAAGGGGTTCGTGGCTGGCCGGAGTGCAACGAGCCGACCACGGCATTTCACGAGCTCACACCCTGCTGCATTTCAGGGCACCCGGAGGTGACGTGACCTCCCTCCCACCCTCAGCAGCCACGCTTTGCAACCCACCCACCCCCCCCCACACCAAGAGGCACGAGTGGCTGTGTCTCCTATGTTTCTCCTCTGATATAGCAAGCTCCTTCTGTCGGCTCGTGTTGACATGTCTGCCATGTACTGTTTTGGCTTTAAAAAAAAGACAACAAAAGTCTAAATTAATTCTTTAATCTGCCGACAAGAGGCACTGTGGCCTTACACGAAGCGAGGGCTGTTTCAATAAAAGGACTTTAAACGTTCCCCAGTTTCTAGAGATTATAGTTTTTGCTTGGCTGCTTTTAATAACGAGCCAACAGAATTTCCCGATAATTCTCCCCGATAGGAAACAACAACAGTGTACCTCATCTGGGCTGTGTCTGTTGTCAGTTGTTCCGAGTTACGTTACCGCCTTGGAACACACGATCCGGAGGGTCGGTACCGTGTGACCTTTGTAGTTGGAAAAACCGGGGCGGATGGAAGGAAGGACGGGGTTAGCGTTTCGGGGCCCCCAGGCTGCTCATCGTGCGTCTCCTCCCTTCGACTTAGTCAGGGTTGAAGGCAGACGACAGGCCACGGAGGCATCGTGGGTTTTAAGCAGTGATGTCACGTGCGTCCCCCGACCGCATCGTTTTCTGCGCCGTGGCGCGTGAAACAAGGCCGCGTGCGTCGGCGTTCCTCTCCCAAGCCGCCGGGGAGACCGCGTAGGACCGCGTAGGACTCGCTCGGCCAAGCTGAGCGAGTCGTCCCTTCTTACGAGTTCAAAAGGAGAGGGGTTCTGCGTTGGGATAAAACTAAAACCGAAACGGAAGGTGAACCAGAAAGAGAAACGCTGCTGGTCAACAAAACGTATCTCGCGTTGATCCCCAGGAAAGTGAATCGCAAGAAGGTGTAACAGGGGTGTTGCTCGACCTGCTGAACCTTAAGTCCGTGCTTCGAATAGCAGGTTTCCCCTTAGATCGTACCTGATCTGTAATAGGTACGATTTTAAACAAAGAGATGGTCGTTGTTGGTCAATCACACACACTTGACAAAATTGGATCAAATTGTGACCTATTCGCATTCCCTTTGGCTCCTCTGCGTATTAAGGAGAAGATAAGGTGTGTGGGGGGGCTGGAAAGTGGGGCAAACACAATAGCTTTACACACTTCCGTGCAGGAATTGACGGTGTGCTCCAGGGGACCCCTGCAGGGTTCTCTCCGATCACAGTGTTACCAGAGGGGCTTTGACCTAGTCCAGAAAGGTCTAGTGTGAAGTTGAACCCCATCCTCAAAGTGCTCTGTCCAAATTTGGTAGCGTGCCACTCTGGTGGTCTCCCTAGTGTGTTTTCCTTCTTTCTTTGCATGTGTGTGTGTGTGTGTGTGTGCATGTGTGTTTTGAATCTCGTAGGCTGGTTAGGTTGGAGCTGGCTTCAAAACATGCCGCACACCTGTCATGTGCCTTGTGTGTGCAAAACAACATAAATTATTTTTTACTCCTAACAAAATCATAAATTGTGGCCTGGGGATGAGTGCCCCCCCCCCCCCCCCCCCCCCCCCGCATTGCCTCTTAAAACAGCTGCGGGAGACCACCCCCTCACGCTATCCCCAACATCCCCCCCCCCACCCTCTTCCCCTCTGCATCTCTTCCTCAACATCCCCAATCAGTGTGTGTACTGAACATCAAACGGCTTCCCACGCGGGTAGCTGGACTTCCAAGAACGCTTCCTGTTTCTCAAGCAGCACCGCTGGGGTCGCTGGGCTGCCAGAAGATCTGTCTTCCGTCCAACGTCATTCTGTGACGACAGCGCGCGTAAACAAACCTGCGTGTGTACCTTTTGGCCAGGAGTGAGGCAACGGCTGCGGGCGGGGGGGCTGACGCGGAGACATGCGTGTAACATGTCCGTGTTTACAGAGCGATTTGGATCTCGCTTAAATATTTGAACAAAAATGTGGGTTTTTCTCAGCGATGTTTTGACATTACGCACACGTTTGTTTTCCACTTTACATGGGGCGATACGTAGTCAACGCTGACCCTGATGGATTCAAGCGTTGCAGAAATATCACACATAGACACGGTGGTCGCTCTTACAATACCCAGTTGAACCAATCGACCTCTCAGGGAAAATAGTTAGCTGTGTATATAGGAGGGACGGATGACATTCAGATATGCAGCTTCATGGGTTCGATTCTCACCTCCGAGTTCCTTCACATTCAAGATGGCGTTTGGGAATGGCACTGCTTTGATGCTGAAACCTGGGAAGAGATAAGAACACCTTCTTAAAGATCACACAAAATACACTCCATAGTTAAGGGGAACATTGTACCGTTTTAAGTGGCCAGATAACAAATGATCAACCCAAGAAATGAGCTGGATCGGTTTTCTGAACATACTTTCCCAAGGACAATATAGAGGCGCCAGCTTCACTTTCTGCTCTTTGGATCTCTGGATATTAAGGCCAAATGTTTAAAACCAGCTGCTTTGAAAATCAAATATCTTAGCACATATCTGTGGAGGGGAAAAGTGTAAAAAAAATTGCCTGGTCCAACTTTGTCAGGCTTGGTTTCAATAAGCATGTTATTCCACGGGGTTAGATATCTCTTGTGTCTTAAGTGCTACTATGCGTTGTGTGGTTTGTTCTCGTGATTGAACGGGACGGGACGGGAGGAAATAGCAGAAAGAACAACTATTTAATTACGTTGACATGTCCTAGGCTGGGACTGCGTCGCCTGCCAACATTCACACACAGGAGGAGGCAGAGGGAGGACTTATCGATGAAGACAGCCCGAATCGCCTCGCGAGCCACTGAACCTCCTGCTCTGGTTTCTCGGGGCTTCGCTTCAAAGTGTAAATTCATAAAAGGCCCCAGCAGGAGCGGACTGACGGAACCCCCCCCCCCCCCGGAGAGGGTAGTGATGGGGATCTCCTGGCCTACTTAATCCATTCAAATATTAGACTCAAGTGGGGGCCCTAAACAGGTGCCCGGCCCCCCTACCCCTTCACATCCCACACCGCAGCCCCAGGTCTTCTGCCCCTACCCGGCCCCACGTTGACATAACCACTGAGAGCTTCAGCATGTTATAGGGCCCCAGTTAATAAACAAGGGAGTGGGGGTCCTAGGGGGGGGTAATGTAGGCAAGTGTAGTCTGGCTGCCGGGTGGCATATTGTATGTAGAAATCAGGAACGTAAGGGTTCACCTTCATGGGGAATAAAGGCTGAACGGTGAACCTTTAGCCGCCAGGAGCTGTCTAGCTCCTGGCGGCTATGTCCCGGACCTCTAGGGAGGTCCGGGACATGCATCATTCTCTGACATTTAAAAAAAGAGGCAAAGAAGGGGGTAAATGCTGAGAACAGTAGCTTAACAGTGAGGCCTGAACACAGTTACTGATCACCAGTTCAATGATAAATACTGAATCATCACACGGCTGTTGTAGCCCAATGCTGCAGAGACAAACAGGTTGGCAGTTAGTTGCACGGTGTCAGGGCGCTCTAGCCATGGTGTCCTCACCTGTCGTGGGTACGATGCCCTCGCTGCCCTCGCTACAGAGGCGCGAGAGCAGGCTCGTCTTCCCCGCTCCCGTCAGCCCAATGCAGACCACATCGTACTCTGGTCGCGGTGGCGGGGGTCCTTTACAGCACAGTGCCCGGAAACACTGAAACCAAAGCAGGGGTTTGCGTTATGCACTGCAGGTCAATGGTAAATGTAGTGCATCTATAAAAGGCGCTTTTTTTTCAAACCTGCAGCAACTTGAAATTAAAAGGTTTTTTTCCCAATCATTGCCCCGACATTCACACATTCATACGCACGTTCACACAAACACTGGCAGGGTGGTCACCCATGCAATACCGCATCCAGCTCGTCGGGAGCAGGGTTAGGTGTTTTGCTCAGGGAGTCGGGATCAGCGACGACCTGTTCTACCTACTGAGTCACCGCCGCCCTAAAAACATGCACCCATGTGGCACATGTTTGGTTCGATACGCATTCGATGCACATTTGACCACCAAGAGTTAAATACATCCATGCATTCCCAAACCTTTCAGAAGCAAGTCCAAGATTTCGTGGCAGGACTTTGAAAGTGAAGGGGCTAGAATGCCCGTTCCTCAGACTGTGTGTGATTGGGTTGCGCGCGTGTTCGCCCTTGCGTGTTCTTGTTTGTGCGTCGGTGCATCAGAGGAGTTGGTGGGGGACATGCATGTGTCTCACTGTGTGTGGCGTGCTTGTGTCTGTGACATTTGAATGTGTGTGGACGCCGTCTGATTGGGCCCCGATGGCGGCCACAGGCAGGCCTGTCACTTCATGAATCACGGCCTGGGACTGGGCGCCCCTGCTGGGAGACATTAAGGGGCAAATGCGGTGTGAACCGTGAATGAGATCTTTAAAGCTTGTGTGGAGAGATCAGTATCCGAGAACTAAAAAGAGATCTCTTTTATTAGCTGGATGGGAAGCGGCCTGGACAAGACAGAGGAGGGCTCTCCTCCATATAGATATAGATATATAGATGTATATTTATTTTTTTATCTGATATGTAAACAGTATTTGGGCATGCTAATGGAATAATCTACAAGGCAAATTAATTTCCTTTCATTTTATATTATTATCATCTGTCTACCGTAGATAACAAAAACCCAGGACTTTGATGCATAGCTAAAGCTCAAACTTGTGAATCATTTGCAGATGGGTAAAATAAGTGCGTGCTCCCACATCCTTATTCAGGGTGCATCTCAAGATCCTTCCTGTTGAATCTTCTGCCTCGACTTGAATGAACGCGGTCTTGTCAACCAAAGGGGCTTTCTTCCCATCCACCAACGAGGTCGCGGAGCTGGCCAGGGTTAGGAAGGGGTCGTGGGTAGCGCACATTATTCTCCCCTCGATTATCCTTCGTTGCCCCCCCCCCCCCCCACTACCAGGGTCACTTTTCAGAGTCATGCCAAAAGCAGGGCTTCCGTTTGATGGAGATGCGGGGGCAATCTGCTTCAGCAAAACCAGACGACAGCCGAGGCAATCCGACCCCCCAACTGCTGGGTGAACCCGTCGGTCTGTGCAAACAGGAAACATTTTCGTTCCGCGGGAGAAAAAAATAAACGAAAAGACAACATAAAAAGTGGCATGATCAAAAACACACGCATGTCATGGAGGGAAACACATGTAAAGGCTGGGTTTTATGTTCTTGATGAGGTCACTTGCTGTCCTGTGGAGTCTGAACCACCCCCCCCCCCCAGCACCCTTAACTAACACAAATTTGTCTACCTGGGTGAAATATGGCTTCCCCGCCCCCCCCCCCAGCTCTCAATAAGGGCGAGGGTCAAGACTCACTGACCAATTAATCCCCCGGAGAGAAGGAGAGGTCGGGGTGGAGGAGGATGAAAGGATGGCTTGCATTTTTCCTCCCCGATTTTCATCTTGAATCCTAATCAACTCTGGCAGCGCAGGGGGGGATCCTCCAACATGGGAACCTGCCGGCCCACCTGAGCCTCCGCGCGCTCCCCTCCAGAGCTGCCAGGGAAACGGCACGTTTGGCTCTGTGAAGGTTTAGAGCCGGGTCAAAACCCTCCGCAAACTTCATGGACACACACACAAATTTACAGTCGCTGGAGCCATGGCCAGGGCTGACCCGGGGCCCCAGAGGCACTGTGAGGGCCCCTGGGAGAAACCGAGAGACCGAGAGAAAACGAAGATCCCACCTCTGGCCCTCTCTGACAGGACAAGATTGACGAGGAGAGCTTGGTCAAAGACTCGGGGGAGAAAAATACATGTGTCCAATGGCTTCTCCTTACATCAGGCTCCGCCCATCTCATGTCAGCCACATTCCCAGGAACACCAGTGTCACTGTGCTGTCTCAATGCGATAGAGTGCTCAAATGAGACTTTCCAGCGTACACACACGCACACGCACACACACACGCACACACGCACACACCTCACCCCCCCCCCTCCCCGGAACAGCTCCCAGTTCGTAAATCAAGAACAGATCGTCTTGTATCTATACAGAGTAGACCCTGGAATGGATGATGAACTCAGTACAAAAAGTGCTCTGCTCCAACCCTATTCCAGTTACTTGGAAGTTGAGAGCGGGGAAAAGAAGAAAGGCCACATTGCAGGTGTTGTGCAGATCAGAGTCGAACTTTAAAGCAAAAACAAACCCCACATTGGGACCCCAGTGCCAAATCACATTTCATAAGGATCTACTGATTCAGCTGCCTAATTGATTGGCTGCCTTTTAAGGAATTGGACACATTTTTAAATTGTGCTACCCTGCAAGATCTGCTGAGACATTACCTCATTGTGGTTGCTAAAAGCTGATTAGCTGTGTTTTATGGAAATGAAGAACTAAATATTGGACTCCCGGGAATTCAATTCTGGATTAATCGAATTTATCAGGACATAAAAAAGACTACATTTGATCTTAAGGCTGCTCAAACTGTTCAATATCTTTTGAGTTAGGGCCATTTCTACTGACTCCTTACACACGTTTAATTGGAAACAAACGCAGACAGGGAGAAACGTCAGAAAATATCATAATTCGCGTTAATCTTGAACCCGCTTCTCCACCTCCCATCTTGTGCCTTGCCAAGAGGTCTCCTGGCAGAGAGTTCTGCGTCTGGCAACGACACAGAAGGATTAATAGAGCCGCTACCTCATCGTCATTCAGCCCTAGGAATATCTATTAGCTCTGCCACGGCCGTTTGCACGAATGCATCATACTCCGTAAACAGCGGCAGGCCTCGCTGACGTCACTCTGAAGCACCACATGAAGTTGGGGACGAGAAGACCATTAACAAGAGTCACAGCCGTCTACTTTAACTTTTTTATTGTTATCCCTCAAGAGAAAAATAGTTACTGTTTAAGGCATGGCTTATGGAAATTGAAATGTGTTATTGTTTCTTTATAGCTATGAATGTAATACAATGTAGTGCATCAATCAAATGAGGATATCAACATCTAAACTGTAATTCGTGCATTTTTTACATTCCTCAAACATTGTTAATTTCGTGTCCAGTGAAAGCACACACAGAGCTCAAGTCAACAATATGTTTATGTGTTTGACATTGACAAGTCAATGAAGACACACTAAAACCAACAGCCGTTGAGACTGCATCGACCAATGGGATGCCATCGATCCGTCCGGCCAATGAGAGCCTCAACCAATGGGGTCGGGCCCGTTCCCTTGATGTGACTGTAAATAAAAGAGTGCTCTCGTTTTAGAATGCCATTCATGTATTTTTAGAGGTAAGAAATGTGTTTTTCGAAAGGAGGGAGCCACCGGCGGCAGTGGCAGACAAGTTCAGGTTTCACTCCTCTCGTACGTCCGCTGTCCACCGCACAGCCAGGAAGAAAATAACCCTGAGGGGGAGGGGGGGAGGGGGGGGAGGGGGGGGGGGGGGGGGGAAGGTCTCCCAGCACGGCAGGTCTCCCAGTTGCTATGGAGCGAAGGCCGGGTTTCCCCACTGCTTTGGCTGGCCTTCAGTGGAACTATTGCGAGACAGTGAGTCACGGTAGGGCAGTCGCACGACAGTCGTCAACAAGGGGGTTTATATTAAGAGATCTGGATCCGGTGAACGAAATCCATCACAAAACCAACAACGACCCCTAACGTTCGTGAGCTCGGCTTTGGTATTATCCGAAAAATATATGTAAAAAAGGGTAATAAGGTGATGAGCGATGCAATCCTCTGCAGTGCGCAGTTGGAACCAATCAGTATAGTGGTTCACTCAGTCAACAACACTGGACTCTGTTCATATACATTGTAGAAGTCATAAACCCTGCTTCGACTTCATCCTTCACAATTACTCCCTGTATTCGCTGTCATAACACCCAGAGAAAGACACAAAACACACAGGCCAACACAAACAGACAGTGAGACACACACACACACACACACAGACAGTGAAACACACACACACACACACACACACACACACCAGGTCATGTCCTTGCCCAGTGCGCCTGGAGCGGGGCTCACTTCCCCTCTTGCAAGCTAGGTTACACCTCAACCGATACGCTTTAACCCCACCGCTGGCTCGGCAGGGCCGCTAACGAGAGGACTAATGGACATCTAAATGCTGTATCATAGTACCGCCGGCAGGGCAGCACGCCGACAGACCAGACCGCCACTTCCTGCCGAGCTGCCAAATTACATCAGTCTGGAATTCCAAGCAGCGCTGGGAGAAAAAAAAATGACGATCAACAAATAAAAAGAATTGCGTGTGGCGGTGGACGCACAAAAGGGGACGAAATAGACAGAGAGGGTAAGACGTGGAATTCAGACAGACGGGAAAGAACAGACGGGAAAGAACAGACGGGAAAGAACAGACGGGAAAGAACAGACGGGAAAGAACAGACGGGAAAGGACAGACAGACAGACAGACAGACAGACAGACAGACAGACAGACAGACAGACAGACAGACAGACAGACAGACAGACAGACAGACAGACAGACAGACAGACAGACAGACAGACAGACAGACAGACAGACAGACAGACAGACAGACAGACAGACAGACAGACAGACAGACAGACAGACAGACAGACAGACAGACAGACAGACAGACAGACAGACAGACAGACAGACAGACAGACAGACAGACAGACAGACAGACAGACAGACAGACAGACAGACAGACAGACAGACAGACAGACAGACAGACAGACAGACAGACAGACAGACAGACAGACAGACAGACAGACAGACAGACAGACAGACAGACAGACAGACAGACAGACAGACAGACAGACAGACAGACAGACAGACAGACAGACAGACAGACAGACAGACAGACAGACAGACAGACAGACAGACAGACAGACAGACAGACAGACAGACAGACAGACAGACAGACAGACAGACAGACAGACAGACAGACAGACAGACAGACAGACAGACAGACAGACAGACAGACAGACAGACAGACAGACAGACAGACAGACAGACAGACAGACAGACAGACAGACAGACAGACAGACAGACAGACAGACAGACAGACAGACAGACAGACAGACAGACAGACAGACAGACAGACAGACAGACAGACAGACAGACAGACAGACAGACAGACAGACAGACAGACAGACAGACAGACAGACAGACAGACAGACAGACAGACAGACAGACAGACAGACAGACAGACAGACAGACAGACAGACAGACAGACAGACAGACAGACAGACAGACAGACAGACAGACAGACAGACAGACAGACAGACAGACAGACAGACAGACAGACAGACAGACAGACAGACAGACAGACAGACAGACAGACAGACAGACAGACAGACAGACAGACAGACAGACAGACAGACAGACAGACAGACAGACAGACAGACAGACAGACAGACAGACAGACAGACAGACAGACAGACAGACAGACAGACAGACAGACAGACAGACAGACAGACAGACAGACAGACAGACAGACAGACAGACAGACAGACAGACAGACAGACAGACAGACAGACAGACAGACAGACAGACAGACAGACAGACAGACAGACAGACAGACAGACAGACAGACAGACTTTTTTTTTTTCGACGTGGCGTCGGTACAACACTTGTGTGCAGGGCTCACTCGCGACCTTTGGAGATGACAGTCCTTTATATGGGCGTCCCGACAGAGGAACGGCGCTAACAGATATCTGTGTAATACACACCGGTCACAGTCATAACACAGGCCTGCAAAGGGGAGGAGGGGGCTCGCAGGGTGTGTGTAAGTGTAAGTGTCTGCATGTGTGTGTGTTGGGATGGTGGGTGGCAGTGTTTGGGGGGGGGGGGGGTTGATACAGGAGGGCAGGCAGTCCGGCTGGGGACAGGAGGAAGGTTTTGAGGCGGGGTCAGTGAAGGGGTGGGGGGTGAAGGAGGGCACATTCATTCATCCTCATTCATCTCCCCCCGCCCCCACACCCCTTCAGTTGTTGTTTGTATTTAGCTATTTGAAGCTTGTGTGTGTGTGTGTGTGTGTGTGTGTGTGTGTGTGTGTGTGTGTGTGTGTGTGTGTGTGTGTGTGTGTGTGTGTGTGTGTGTGTGTGTGTGTGTGTGTGTGTGTGTGCACGCATCATTTGGCACACAGTGCGCTCCATTACAGTGAGAACAGGAGGGGAGTGTGTGTGTACGTTTGCGTGTGCGTGCATGTGAGATTCTCGTTAAGGATTGACAGAAACATGCAGGGCTGAACCGGGAGCTCTCCTCATGCCTCATGGCCACTGCTGCATCCCGAGAACAGAATGGAGAACAGTCCCCAAACCAAACCACCACAAACACACATTCTTCCTTGAATTTAGAAACCACTTTTCCCCGGGGATAATCCATCAGCAGTTTTACCCCACTAAAATGTGACGATGTAGAGTCATGATGATGACAGAGTTATTTTAACATAACTATTTGACATGCAATAATTAGAGACATTCGCACTGCCTCAATGTGTCCAACGGAAGAACATGGATTTGCTTTTCTTAAATTTATGGCAAACTCCTTTTTGTAAGAAGCAGATCTTTGGATTGGCAACATTTCTGATAATAATATGCAATTATTATACCTCAACATCTTTCATTGATGGAAGAAGAATCAATACGTTTGGAGTAACAAAGACAATGCAAACCAGAATTACTGTGACTTCACGCCAGAGTTACTGAAATTAAAGGAAAAAAAAGAAACAGTGGATGTGCAAACAACAAATATTATTTGAAATCCAATAGAACGGATGGATAGTGGACGTCACCTCCATACACTACATAAAAAAAGGTTTCCCAACACTGAATGTGGTATAAAGACAATGTGGAGCGCAGCTTGCTGTATAACAGGAGCTTATTGGATAGCGAAGTTATGTGGCAGACATAAAGCCATAACAAGATGACCCTGTCTGCGCCAGTTATGGCACGCCGTCTGGTGAAATAGACCGTGTCTTACTTAAGTCAACAAAACAACCCACACTCCATTGTGTCTGTCTGCGTTCATGATGGGGGTTGTAGTGTTTAAGGCACGTTTTACTTTTTGAAATTCGTAGACATTTTTTGGGACGGTGTATCACCAATTAAATGAAGACATTGGGAGGATTTTAATAACACGTGACGAGCAGATGAGGGTTTCTTGTGAGATGAGGAGGAATTATTGTGCTTAATTTGAAACCGCAATTTCATTGAGTCGCGTATTATACTTAAGCTGGGTTCTGCCAAAATTAAGAAGGAAAATATGAATGAATGTGAGTGAATACTATGAACTTGTTTCAAAAACAGGCTCTCTCTGTTTGATATGGTCTCACACACGTGCACACACACACACAGACACACACACACACACACACACACACACACACACACACACACACACACACACACACACACACGCACGCCTTTTGAAAACAACATTAGAAACACTCCCACATACAACCGTGAAAAAAAAAGAAAAACAGAATTAACAATGAATGATTTAGTGATTATAAGGGTATAACCTCGGTTTGCTAAAAGAAGAAAAAAAACACTGTAAAGAAATGTGTAGGCAAAAGGTGCTTGGGCGTCCACATGTGTGAGCGTCTGTGAGTCACTGATGACTGTACAGAGATAATCTGCTAGTAGACTGGAACTACGGTCGGGACCAATTCTCCCATCCTGCGGGGGGCGCTTGTCCGGAGGCTGTGGAAGCCCAGATCCACCATGGATCAAACCCTTCAGAAGATCACCACCACTATCCTCACCACCACCACTATCACCACCTCCCCCACCACCACCTCCACCACCACCTCCACCACCACCTCCAACACCACCTCCAACACCACCTCCAACACTAGCCCCACCATCTCCAACACCACCACCACTATCCCCACCACAGTGAGAGATTGGGACTCTCACTAACCCCCTCCTCTTCCTCCCTCTCGTAGAGTTGGGGGGAGGGGAGGGGGGGGGGGGAGTAGGCACCTCCATCGCGGGCCATCCTCCTCCTTGGCCTAACATGGAGGCTGGTGACCCAGCGAGGCACAAGCAGAGCACATCAAAGGCGGCGGGACAGCCTTGGGAAAACATTTGGGCTGAGAATTGACGGGATACCTTTCAGGAAGCGTTTCCCACCGGGCTCGTTGCGCCGGGACCTGGGGATCAGGTTGCAGACCACGAAACGCCGACATGAAAGAGGAGGCGACGCTAATCCACATACATGGGGCTCCACCGCTGCCAACAACATACCCTCAACTCCCCCCCCCTTCCCCCCTTGCACCGCCCCCCCCCCCAGCCGAGGGGAGAAATAGATTCAGACTCATTGTTGGCACGTTTGTCACTCAGCTACATCCCAGAGGATTAGCAGGAAACCTTGACATAGTCCATTGTTGGGGGGGGGGGGGGGCCTGGGGGGGTAAAGGGGAGTCTTTACAGGTTCTGCCACCCTGGGTGTTAAGGGGTTCCCCCTCTCTTCTTTCGCTTGGGATACATTTAGAGTGAAGAGAGTCCCAGCGATCAGAAACGCATGCCACGAGCACCCTTCCCGCGCCATGATAAAAACACCTCCGATAAGTCTTTGCAAGGGCAGAGAAAAGAGGCAGCGATAGACAACAGGTCAGACACACACACACACACACACACACACACACACACACACACACACACACACACACACACACACACACACACACACACACACACACACACACACACACACACACACACACACACACAGTGCTTAAGGTTAGCATGGTGGGGTGGTGGGGGCAGCCTCTGCTGTAAATCTTCATGTCAGTGACAGGAAGACTGTTGTGGACCATTACCATAAATCTGACAAACGCTAATTTGATGGGAGGCTGTATCTGTCTGGTCAGAGGCCAGTCTAGACGCTTCTATTGAGGGGTCCTACGGCGTATCCCCGCTTGTTTTCACCACCATCTGGATGTGGCAATAAGTGCCCGCTGCCACGGTTCACATAAAGACACACAAACACACACACACACACACACACACACACACACACACACACTTTCTATATAGGTCATTGGCAAAGCCGACGTTGAAGATTTTAACTATATTCATTGCTTGAACAATAACAATTGATTTATTCCTCTCTGCCTTATCGTGTACTGATGGCATGTGCAATGATAGCAATGAAAGCAAGGTTATTAAGGGCTGTTACAGTATATTAACAAGGAAAACCATCTATTGCATCGTCATCCTCAATGATACATTTCAATTAATTTGTAGCTATCCATGTTTCTAATAACTCGTCGGAATAGGTAGTACAGAACAGGCCCACCTTGGTCGCAAGCATTTATTAGCTTTAAAGGGACACTGTGTAAAAATGACTTGAATCTAGTGGTATAATTGCATATTGCATTCAAACTAATAGTGTTCGCTTGTTCAAAAACGACGATGGGCAGTATGTGCCAAGAAGCTGTGTCATGACATCCAAAACTACCTCATCGAGTCATTCGACTGATGATGAGGTTGGTTATTTCAAACAAATTTCAAACTGCATTTAATCATTAGTGTAAGCTAATGATGTATGAGTAATTACTCCTCGAGGAAGATAGTGAATTATTTCAGTTATCATTCACGCTGGCTCAGAGTGAAAATGCGTTTGCATTTCCTGTACTACATAGTGCTTTTTGTCCTTCTCGGCAGTTCATAGACCGGAAGAACATGGAAGCCTCCATGAAGCTTACCCGTCCTATTTAACTACAGATTAATTATTCTTCGCTCCGAGGATAAGTGACATTTTTGGCAGAGATAATTTTACACCAATGAAGACATATTTATGAATGAATACGTTGATTTGAGGTAATAAATGACTTAAAATATTACAGTGTCCCTTTAAATAGATATCTTTTAGCTTTTAATTATTTTACGATTATTTTGGTCAATAGTGAAATCACGATTATTCAAACGATTATTTTTGAGTTTGAGAACATGATGTATTTATTCAGCATGTCTCTCCCAAAAACACTTTGTAACTGAGAACTTTCGAAATTTTGCCTTAAAAAATACACAAAATGGTTAAAAATAAAATTTTCAAATCTAAAATAATGTACAGATATTTATCCATCTGTACTGCACTTTCTATAAAACACAATAAAAACAAATAAAAAAAATCGAAAAATCGATTGTTAGTTTTTTAATCGTTTGACGCTAAAATTGAAATCGAGATCGAAATTCGATTAATCGCCGAGCCCAACTGTGTAGCATATACATTATAGAGTTCGACATTATAATATGTTGTTATTCCAAATCCGCCAAAATCAATTCTTCCAGTCAAAGCAGCATTGAAGGTGGTCGAAGGTGGATTGTCAGGACGCAGGTTCACTTTTCAAATAAACCGTTCTTGTGGAGAATACACAATCTGCGCAACTTCCTTGTGTATTTGTCTACAAGTAAATACTGCCATTGAGGTATTAAACATAATTAGGCTAACAGAGTGCAGACTTTTTACATGCAGTGAACCGTCCAAAGTTATAAGGAAACACCCGTGAAACAACTTAGGCTCGTGCATGAAACACAGGTGTCTTATCAATTTGGTTAACAGGTCAGTCATCATCGATCTGTATTGTGGGTTCCTGGACGTTTCCCTACGAAGGCCTACGTGTATTTTCTTAGTGAAAATACAAACAGAGCACATTGAGATCATAAGCGTTCACAGGAGAAGCTAAACGGGCTATGCTGCGTACAAAGGCTTCTTATGAAATCCTGTTTACTAGCACAGTTTCCCCCCCCCCCCCCCCCCCCCTAGCCCGGTCCAAAAACCTCCTACCCCAGTAAATTCCATGTTTACCCGAAGCGATACACATTTTTCTAATCAATAGAAAACAAAAGAATGTGACCCAAAAAGTGAGGGAAAGATGATTGTGAAGGGATGTGCTCCGACAGTTGTGTGGGTGGCAGGTTTCATACCGAGGTTTTTTTTTTTTTTTTAAACGCGCTTGTACTAAGTGAGACCACCGATACAGTCTGCGCCGGCTGCAGCGGGTGGGTGGTGGGAAGCATATTGACAGGAGAAATATGATCTAAACAGCAGGCTCCTCAGACAGCCCGCGGCGGCCAGAGAGCCACGACTGACCCCCCGGACAATAGTTGAACATTTATCTGTCTGCAGTCTACCTCGGAGCCAATGTGCGATTCTGGACATCTACTGGAAAAAGTACATTAGAAGGAGAATGAGGGGGGGGGACCGCATTAAGGGGCCCACCCACGGGAATGTTTTCATGTTACCCTCTCTTTATGGGAGGAGGTGAGGGGCTGACGTGGCGGCGGGTCGGCTGCATTCACAGACAGAGAGTACCTTTACTCCGCAGGGAAGATAAGGGGGCCACCAGGCCCAGGGGCCGAAGGGACTGCTACTGGGCGCCATCACCGAATATACATTTTGTAATTGGGAAGGGTGATTAGCTTGGCGGCATTAGCATACTGCGGCGGCGAAAAACATTGGGTTTCCTCGGCACAGCGTGGAGAAAAAAAGATGTTTTTCCGCACCCATATAGAGGATCAAAGCCGAAGGGGCCCCCTTTTGAAGGCCCTGAAACCAGTGTGCAAAAACCAAGGGGGGCAGGGGGGCGCCCCATCTCATAGACATAAAGAGGGTCGCTGGATGGAGGGAAGGGGGGCTTTTGCCCCACTTACATCAGTTATCACACATTTTCATACAGCATCCATCGACGATGGGCCACATTTCTAATAAAAACAAATTTAGGGCCCCCAATCTCCCTGAAACAAGTGTGGGAAAGTTTCTGGCTTAAAAAACATTTCCATTAAACGTGAAAAGCCCCCCATCGACCATCTCTAGGCCCCTTGGGAGACAAAAAAACTGATGGGGACCAACCGAACAATAAATGTGTTATTATACATTGTGTAGTGGCTGAGAATCAGCTTGACCAGGGGGAAGCGGTCTGGACGGGCCGTTTCAAAGCACATTATATCTCACAGGATATGGAAAAGCTTTGGTTCCCTAAAGGTGTCTAGACTATTTCTCACAACACATGCTACAAAAATTGTACACACTTATTCCGATCGACAACAACCTTGTTGAACATCTCTGAGAGTAAAGAACCAGACCTAGGCTTGAGAGAAAATAAAAGCAATGGATTTTTGTGTGGAGAGACTTGGTAGGATAATCCCTGCCTAAATCTATTAATGGAAAAGGTGTGTCTGTGGAGGCTTGTAAGACCAACATGATGATAGCCTATCAAAAGGAGCAAATTACGGCAAGCTTAAAACATAGGAATATTTACAAGAAACTGGATATCGTCATAATCCAGGAGCATTGTCTAATCCTGTGGTAACACCCACTCACCTAAGCGGGTTAATCACATTCAGTCAACAAAAATCTTCAGAGCCGAATGAACATGTCCGGCAAATAATTCCCTCCCTCCATTTTTCAGACCAAGAAAAGAGGGTTCAGTGTATCAAAACGTTCTTAATGCATTATACCATTGTTTATCATGAGAAGACGGTTGACAATTTTGACAATTGTGTCACCTGCCTCAAATACCGAGGCTAATTGAGACAGTTGGACCCATAGACTGTATATCATGGACCATGAGTTTGTCACTTGTTTACTGCTACACACCAAAGAGTTTTGAAATAACCCTATTATCTAGGGGACCAAAATGGTCTGTATGTACCTGCCGGAACCAGCCAGAACAAAGTCCCAACGTTTGCAATGCTGAACTAATTCATGAAACTTAAAAAAAAATAAACAACGACCGGTTCACGGTGGCACACGTGTTGGCTGTGTTTTGTTTTTGAGGATTCACTTTTGTATGCTATTTGCTGTCTGTGAGCGTCCTCTGCATTGTACTTTAGTCATGTTGCAATGTCCATCTTCTTTAAGGATCTTCTGTAACGTCAGTTCAGTTAAAACCATTTTTCTTTTTTTTTTAAAGGTTGAATGAGTTGAGTTGCTATGACCTAATGGCCTAATGAACAAACATAACTACATTTCCAACAAAACGTTTTGAAAAACTCCTTAGTTATTATAATTATAAGGCGAGTGATTTCTGAGTCAAGTTTCAGATTAAAATCAAATTACTTTTTCTCTCCTTTTTTTTTATCCTCATTTGACCCTTGTTCAAAATAACCGACCGCATTTGTATTTTTCTGGCTTTACAATCATGCTTGAACGAAAAACAGCTCCAACAGATTTCCTGTTAAAGTGATTTAGTAATTGTGTTCTAGAAAACAAAAAAAATCACAGCAAGTGATGAGACACCAAAGGCCCACATCTGGTGGTCTTTTGGTTCCGAGAAGCCCGGGTCGTCCTGTGCCATAACCCCGACCATTGAGCGCGATTCTCTAAGACTTTGGGACGTTTCGGCGCGTTTGTCGGAAGTTAACCAGACACATTGTTTTAACCTTTGCTGAAGGAGGCTCTGCCCCATTCCCAGGGGCTGCCTATGTAAAAGGGTCAATGACTTCAATAGCCCTTCATTAAGCACAGTTAGTGTCAATAGTTAATTATGCAAATAACTAGAGCCCCATTCGTGGGGATTGTGGGTCCCAGACCTCCCCCTTTCATCCTTTATCAACCAACCGCCTCCCCCCCCACCCTCGCCCCCCCGAAAGAAAAAAAAAATTGCCTTTGCATGCACGCACACACACACATACACATCTTTGAAATACAACCTTTCCTCCTCACTGTGTCATGTCAGGGACTATCAAAATCGGGGTGTTATGGTGCAGATCCATAAATGGATGGCATAGAGGCCCCTCGGTCCCGTGTGGCTTTTCTCGCCATCAAAGAAACCTCCGGAAGGTTCTTGCTGGGTGAGGCTGAAAGCCCACCAAGTTTTTCCCCATCATGGCCGGGGGCAGGGGCACATTGGTGGCTCTGCAAAAACAAAAAAGTGTGGGGGGGAGGGGGGACCTGCATCAAAACAGTCAATTAGGCAGAAATGCATGACAGCCAAATTCAGTCATTGTTTCAGTGACGGTAATGACAGGCCTTTCGCTCCTCTGCCCTGCCGCACATCTGATGTCTGCGGCCCCCCCGATTCTCAAAGGCCGGGAAGCCATCCGTAATTAATAATCACACGCTTTGAGCCCCGCCGGTTTGACTGGCGGCGTCTTTGAAGGCCGGCCTCCATCTCAACCTCAAATCCCGTTCTCAACTCTCCCTTGGTTTCAGGTGCAGCTTGTAGGCCTGCATCTTCAGCTTCCTCCGTGTGTTGACGGTGTACCCTTCTGGGGGTCAAACCCCCCCCCCCCGCACCACCGGATCTAAACCCGTTAATCTCACGCTAATTGTGGTGAGTTTGGGTAGGGAGGGGGGGGGTTCGCATATTAAAATGGCCTCCACTCCAATCAGATACTGTCACCCCAAATTGTTTAGCCACTCCGTTGGCTTTTGGAGCCATACTTTTGCACGTTACTTTCTTTTTCTTTTCTTGCCTCCCCACACCGCCCCATCAAAGCAAACTTCCCCAAAAACAACACTGTCTTGAAACGCTTATGTAACAGTAAATCAGAACCAGATTTCTGCCTTTGCTAGCTCAAAGCCCACCCAACTGAGGCTGTGGGAACATAATTCTTTTTCCTGAACATGTGATACAGGTGTCATGTGTTCTCAAGTACTTTTTATGTGGTCGGAACATCCTGGTGAACCACTGCCCTGTAACCCGGAGGTGTCTATTCTTAAATTGTGAGACGGCAGATATTCCCATGGCTATCATGAGTGACAGAACATGCATACATGTATGCAGATTCCTACATTTGCACAAGTGACTTGCACCTTCCCTTTCAAATGACCACACACATCATACATTCATTTGTCAAACAAGACTAGATAGACGCACCATGGTCAACTGTTATCTGATATTAAAAAAAAACTATCCCTGCAAAAAATCCTTTGGGACTTAAGACACTGAGTGCAAGGCAATACGGTCAATTAATGACCTTAATGGCTCCATTATTAACCCCATTAAATGCAATAATAAATGCAACACTTTGTGTTAGTCTGACACCTGCTGGTTGATAGAATAGTTTCTCAGTGTGCCATTAAATAGTTTAAAACCGTAGACTAAGGAAACAATGCATTGCTTGCAACAACAAAATAAATGAAACAGGGAAAAAAATATCATTTGTATGAAACAATAGTTAAGGATTAAGAGGAAGCATGAATTTCAGGGGCTTATCTGTGCTAGTCACATACGACCAATAAGTGACGGTGATAAAATGTAAAACAGATGACCGTAGGAGACATTTAAGAAAACACACACAACCCCCCTAACACACACACACACACACACACACACACACACACACACACACACACACACACACACACACACACACACACACACACACACACACACACACACACACACACACACACACACACAGTCAAGGCTGATGAACAGATGTGCTTATGGTAGAATTACGCAAGGAAAACTTTCCTTGGCAATTGTGCACAGAAGGAAACATTTACTTTATTAAAAACACAGGGGAAGGTGCACGAGGCCAACGGCCGCCAGCGTCCACCACAGCTCTACCTGTGACTCTGAACTCCGCAAACCCAAAGCCTCGAGACTTCAGCCCAAGGATTTTACACTCTTGGGTCACCTGGGACAGAGGCTCTACCAAGAAAAGTCAAGCCCGGGATGGAATGCTAAACCAATCAACAAACAAACTCAAACAGCGTTCTCGTCACACGTACATCTGTGCAAGTGTTACGGGAAACTAATCGGAGCACAATCTAGGCCGGTGCGGTTTTGTTTTTGGTGATCGTTTTTAGTTTGTCAAATCCCACGAGCCGTGACATGGTATAATCTGAAAAATGCCATCAGACCCAACTTTATTCCCAGTTTAAAGGGTTTTATTATTCCATCTTATTTTTTATCTGATTTGAATACTTTTGAGCGAGGACTCAAGCTGCCTGGCACAAATGGGTACAAATGAAAAAGAATACAAAAAAAAACAGCAACAAATGAAAGACATGTTTGATCAATCAGATGGATTTCACTATCACCTCTTTGATGTCTGCCTAGCACTTGGCAGTACCTCGGATACCCCAAAAACACAACCCCATCCTTCAGTCTGCCTTTCAGAATCATGCGCCTAGACACCATTGTTTTTCTGACATCATTATTCAAAAACAGTTAAAATCAACAACCATGAAGTTATGGAAGGAGAATATACCACTTTATTCAATGTGGCGGCTTAAAGCTAATCCAAAACCTCAAGCTCGAAGAGCTGACCATAAATGATGGTGTGATTGTTGAAGCAACCCATGCTTTGCTAATAACAATGAACAGTGGGGTGGCTATGAGTGGACTTCTTCAGACCTAATGATGAAGATGTGGGGGCATGGCAGTGGCCCTGAAGAGCTCATCACTGATGGAATGGCACCACCTAGTGGTTTTACCATAGAAGTGAATCTCTAGAAGAGAAAAGGTACGCTGAATTTGTACCCTCACAGTCTGTTTTAAGAACAGCAAGACCTATACTCAAAGTAGCCACTCCTGTTTGGCAAAAGAAATAATAAAATGGCACAATATGCGTTTGATTTCATAACAGCGGTGATCAAATGCAAATATCCAATACAAAATTATGATTTGTTTGATTTACATCAAACATCAATACATTTTCTGTGGATCTACTTAATAATTCCAGGACTATAATTTCTAATATAAAAAGGCATTTTTCAATCCCTATTATTTCTAATTGAAGGCAACCCTTTCCCATTTGATACCAGTAAGCCCATGGATACAGACCAGTGTTTCTCCCAGGAAAGGGGGTTGTACCTGATGGAAGTATGTTTTCTTTCCCTACAGGAGTTTTGTATTTTGTTGATGCATAATAATAAAAAAATACTTATAAAAAATAAAAAAACATAATAATAATTATATATATATTTTTTTTTTTATACATCGGTAGTCAAGGCGGGGGCCCTATTGTAAAGGCGGCCGCCTAAACCATACAGTGCTGGTGGGAACACTGCAGACATTGAGATAAGACTGGATATTAGTCTACCCCCGCAAAAGGAAGATTAGGCCTCGATTAACAATCCCCTGTAGCGATGGCAGACAGAGTAGCATCCCATCATCCTAGAACTAGCGTTAGTGTTAGTAAGTGTTAGTATCAAAACCGTGGGCCAACAATAGATGGCGCCATTACACTTTCTTAAGTAATCTCCAACAACTGAATTTCAATTATGCTTGGTATGCATTATAACCATGCAAAACAACAACCATGAAATCGGAATCAAACTAAAACCTTGAATCTAAATCCCTCGGTTTCTTGTGTGGGATATAGATCTCTATTTTACCCAACCTCAGCGGTTCTAGTAACTAGGAAACCATTTGGGAATGGCAGGTACGATTCGACATGAATTTATGTCAAGTCATGTTGTTAACAAGTCTATAAAAAAATATTTTAGGTGTTATAAATCTGTAGGTCTACATAGGATGAACTTCCCAGACAATCACTTTCAGCCTAAATAACGATCTTGATTGGCTCCATGTGCCAATCAAGATAAGCCGATCTAGCCTCCTCTTCCAGAAGAATGCATGCATTTAAACCTATAATCCGTCAAATTGTGGTCATTGTACCACTTTAGCACTTTACAGATGCATCATACTTGAGTCATGTCTGCATCAGACATGACTCAATCGTTGCAAGAATAGCCTCCACATCCTCTACTACGATCTATTTTTTTCATTATTGTGTGAGAAGCATCAAGCAACAAAAGTATTCTCTTATCCTTCTAAAAATATGGGCGAGAGGAAATTCCTGTTTAGGATGGGCCGGGGTCCTCCTCGTCTCTCATATCACAGAGGCTTTCATGGGCGGGCAGAAGAGAACTTGTTTGTAGCCCAGGAAGAGTATGGGGACCAAAAAAGGGGACTCCATGTGATAGAACAGTTGCATTCAAGAGATCATTTAACAAGTGGATAGTTTGAAGACATTTCTGAGAGTAACACCTCCATATCATTACGACAGTCACACTCTCAATTTGATGGACAACTTTATTTCTGGCGTTTGATAAAAATAATTATATTGGGTAGAATAACACTGTCCAGAATAGTAGTTGGAACTCAATCTGCACTCAGTTACCATATTAATTAGTCAACCATCAGGGACTTCAAACTCTATACAGTTGGCATAACTGTGTGGACTAATTCTATACACAACTAAGGCTGTTGTAGCTTATTTATAACTTGCAAAACGGTCACATTGTCATCGTGCCATTGAGCCACCACTGCTCCCCTTTACCTGTGTGCGTGTCTGTGTCCGTGCGGTGTGTCAACCATGCAAAACACATTAAAAGATACAAACAGAACAGAACAAGGCTGCCTGGTGCGGGCCTGGTAGCCATGCGTTGTCCTGAGCAAACTCGGCCTACGGTTGCCGGCCTGCGTGGCGGACAAAGGCCTCGACGTGGGGCGCGGGTCGATCTCATGGCCGACACAACACCCACAGGAAGGGATTCATTGTTGTTTCCCGAAACACACAGTCAACGTCAGGTTTATTTATATAGAGCTAGCCATACAGGCACAGTTTGTGTCCAGAGAGCTTTGCAGGCCCAAGTTCAACCGCACACGGACGCCCAAGAAATCCCCCCCGGAAAGTGGGGGAAAGGTACGGCCGAGTGCGCCACGGCTGCGGAGGGGGTGCCACGCTGGGCGCCGGGGGGGGGTTGCCCCGGGTGATCCGCCGTGTCACCAGGTCCGCTGGCTCGTCTGTAAAATGTGGGAATTATTCATGTCCCAGGATAAGGGCAACGACTGCTCCCATCCTGCCTTTCACGAACGAGGAAGCAGGCCGTGGGGAACGGGTACCACTCCTACGCGGGAAGAAAGGGAGCGCAACACACCACTCAATCTTCTGGCTTGCATAACAGGGTGCCATGCCAGAACCAGAGGCCTAATCATCCGTCTTAATTATGACCTTGGGGTGGTTTCGTTTTTCTGTTTTTTTTTACAGATAAAATACCTGGGTTGATAGGATGATAATGAGGATTGGGGGCAGGCATATCATCTCCTCTCAGCTATGGAAAATGAAAGTCACTTTCTAATAGCATGATTAATTGCTTGAGGACGCTTTTCCTTTTTTTTTTTTTTTTTCATTTCCTTCTCGAGATAAGGACCTATAAATACAACTTCACCTGAGCAGAAAGGAAACAAACACAGGAAGACCACATATTGTGAAGAGTTCCATGGACCGAACGTGGAGATTCCCACACGCCTGAATAACTTGATTTGCATCGCGCCTGAAATGTTGTGACAATATGCAACTTAAAACCTCGGTCAAACATGACACGATTATTTTATGCATTCTGCGGTTCTCATTCATGTATTGGCTACAACATAGTTACATTCAGACACTAACAGAAATAACATTTGAGTAGAGAATTCTAGACAAATCCTTAGAAAACCTTGGAAAAATACCATTTCAAAATCAGATTGAACTATGATATTGTCTTATTGCTGTTGATAGATTTATATTAATTGTTACTTTTAACTAAAACTCATATCTGGAATAATAGGATCAAGCACAGAATAATGGAATGGGATGAATCCTACTTAGATTTAGAAGCAGCATCAAAGGAAGACAGACCATTCAAATGTTTCCCCCTGAGGCATAGCTACTCCAGACAACAGGAAAGACAAGAGAAACTCGTGTACATGAAGTGCTGGTGCGTGTGACAATCACAGCTTCAGACCGAATGTCACGGGGGTGGAAAGGCTAGAGGGGGGAGGTGGCAAGGTGGAGGGAGAAAAGACAACCATCTGTCAGTGTCAGGCCAACTAGGAAAGACCCAGTTGTCCTGGTGACCCAAGACTAAACGTAATGCTTCCCATGCAGCCTCAAAGCATCAATGACTGAAAAATGACTAGAAGAAAATGTACTTGAAAATGTCAACAACCAATGATCCATATTTGTGTTTAGTTTGTTATGCTGGTTTTGGTTGTCGTTATAAGCTTGGTGAATATGATAGTTGATCAGTATTATCAAGGCCGCCAATCAGTGGGCGTGATGAACAGTAAATGTGCTTAAATGTGCAGTAAATGTGCTTTTTATACTGGCTCATGATAGGCCCAGGTAGGCCCAAGACAATGTGATTTTCTGTTTGGGGCTTACAAAGATCATAGGCCTATCATGAGCCAAGAAAAAAGGGGGCCAAGTGGCTACTTGACACCACAATTCCCCCCCCCCCCCCGTCGACAACAGCAAAATGTCGGAAAATAATTTACACATCTTCAAAGATCCCCTCTCAGTGGGCCTACGAAACCTCTCAGCCCCAGGGCCCAATGGCAGGTTAATGCAGGCCTGAGTATTATCAATATCATACAACAGTATGAATTATATTTGTTGAAAGTATAAGTTAATATTTTCTTTCTCGTCTTCAGTCTTGTTGATAGAATAATAATCTTGTTTAGTGTAAATCCTGCTACTTCGTAAAAGCGAAGAAGCAGTTTGGCTTGTGCAAGGTTGTTTATACTCGTTGAAGTTAAATGCAAATAGTAATACGCAAACTAAGGTACTGCTTTGAGCAAAGCCCCATTGACATCAAGCGTTGGTAACTTGTGTTATGACTTTAACATAGTTTAACTAATGGCATAATTCTCAACGTTTTTGTATAAATTCTACTAATTCTATCAACTATTCATATGGTTTACAGGGAACACAATACAAATATGAAAAGCAAACATAACCTTTTGTAATAAAAAACCTGAGGACAGGAAGGTTCCTCAGCCAAAGATGGCGAAATAATACAGGTAGTTATAAAGTTGTGAAAGTGAATGATCTGCTACTGATGGCTGATTGTGACTGGTAGAGAAATACTCCTTTATTTAAAGTCCTTGCCAATGAAAAACGGATTTAAGGCATACCGGATACCTAGTCAATCACAAACTGGAAGCAAGAATTTCTCGACTATCCAAGTATACCCGACTCCAATGTGGTCAGAACCTAGTTCAAAATTAAGAAAAACAAGGGTTTTCAGGCAGGTTCAATTTAAAGAAAACTGATTACAGTTTTAGTAGCGAGTTTGTAAAAACAAAAATCTGTTGGAAAAGTACTTGCGTGGGGGTCACAGGCAGACCTGGGTAGGACAGCCATTTTCCACTCCATTGAGGGCATGAGGAGGTGACCATTGAGGGCCTAATGTTTTCTTGTATGTCCTTTAATTCATTCGACACCATGCCGGGTCAAGGTCCACCAAGCAGTAGACATGGAGAAAACAGACACCCCACAGTGACCCACAGTCAGTTCTTACATAAACGTCTTGCTTCGAGAGAAAATTATGATGTGTGGAGCCTCCCACACATCATGGAGCACAGGCGAAAGAAATATGCATGCAATAATCACATAGTTAGTTACATTATATAACCTGGTTTCCACCAAGTAAAGAAGAACTACACATAGGTTAACTTCATTTAATATACTATATATATATAATACTTTGATTTGAAATAATATATTGACTTTCAAAGATTGAAACATAATCTATGTGGTTGACTTGAAACCGGAAGGTTGCTTGTTCAATCCCCGTCTCCTCCAAGTGTGTGGAGGTGTCCCTGAGCAAGACACATAACCCTATCCCGAAGGATCTGGCTGTTGCCTTGCATGGTTGACTCAGCCATTGGTGGGTTGATGTGTGGCGCTTTTAATAAAAGCGTCTGCTAAAGGCCCAAAATGTAATAGTAATGATAGGGTTGGTTGAGTACTTGATAAAGCTCTTTCCTAGGATTATACCATAGAAGGACTTGACTTCAACCACCTCTGTAAACAATACTGATTAGTGAGTACAGTATATGGCATTATGAATCATTCCTTCGAGTCCATCCACTAGTTTAATCAAAATGTAAGTTTAGACATGCTAGCCAGAGGGCTCTAACGTGTGTAAACACCATGATTGCTGCAGGTCCAGACGGCGTATCTTAAGACGGCAAATACTTAACACCTGCGTTCATCAACTAGCTCCAGTGTTCACCAGATTATTCAGCTTCTCCCTTGCCAAGTCTGTGGTCTCAGACTGTTTCAAACATCCACGATTGTCCCTGTGCCTAACAATAGTCCTCCAAACCTGCTTGAATGATCGCCTACAGATGGGCCTCACCTCAGTGGTCATCAACTGCTTCGAGAGGCTAATCAAGGATTGCGTCACTGCCTTCCTCCCTCGTACCGCGGCCCCCGCTGCAGCTCACATATCGGCCCAACAGATCCACGGATGATGATAGTGTTTCATGTTCAGCAGCACACACCACACTTTCTCATCTTGACAGCCAGAAGGGGGGCGATGTGAGACAGCTGTTCATTGATTACAGGTCAGCCTTCAGCACCATAGTGCGAACGGACCTGCTGGTAAGTAAGCTGATTGAGCTGGGACTGAACAGCCTCCTGTGTGACTGGAACGTGGGCTTCCAGCTCTTCAGCCCCCCGACACTGCAGACAGGCGACCCTGAGGGATGTGTCCTCAGCCCCCTACTGTTCTCATTTTTCTTATGATCCAGCTCAACAGCTTTGCCCAGCAGAAACTGTCAAACTCTATCTTCTTGAACAAAAAATGTTCCACCAGCCCACAGCACCAGATGAACAAGAAAATAAATACCCTTAACTCCCTGTGCGAGTTCCCAAAAAGATCGCACACAGAGAAACCCAGTGCTGACATCAATAAAAGGTGAACCGACCCAACGTGCGTCACCCCCGGGCACGGAAAGCGAGAACAAAGCCCCCCACGCATTAACCCAGAAAGACTTTGCCGAATAACGTAAACATAATGAATCGACAGCCAGCTTCTCTCATCGGACACGCGTCCACGATGTTATGATCCAGCTCTGAGACAACAGCAAGTAATGGAAGGCTGCACTTGTGGGGAATCCAACAAAAAAAAGGAATTTCAGTTTAACAAACATAACTCAATAACAAGATTTATCAACAAGATCATAATTCAATGTACACTACGCTTAACAGCAGATCAAAAGTGGGCTCCCAACACAACGAGGGTGCCAGGACAAGGGGAACATCGACTGCCAAGAAGGGACAGGATTTATGCAATCCTGGGCAGTGCCTAGCTAGCTGCCCAATGCCATAATGACCACGCAGGAACCAGGGCACTGAATGACCGCGCATGCGCACACGCACACGCACACACACACACAGGCAGAGGCCCTTGGCCGTCCCACTTTAGACCCCTGATTTAGTGGCATGGTTAAGGTCCATCTCAACCATCAGGACAACAGCCTCCTCATGAATGTCCCGAAAAAACAAGGAGCCGATTCTGGACTTTAACAGAGCACAACAACACAGGAGGTCCAGCGCCACTGTGGATTAATGGGACTCCTGCGAAGAAGGTGAGCTGAGCAGTTATATACCTTTGGAGTCCCCATCACAGAGGTGGGAGAGGAGAGGCAGCGCTTTCACCACCTCAAGCAGCTGAAGAAATACAGACTCCTCTTTGGAGCCTCCAGTCCCCTCCCTGTAGGACCGTCCTACACCAGGAGGCCCAGAACCAGATCCATTGGGATCATGAAGGATCCTCCCCAACCCAGAGAGACTGAGACAGAGCTTCCTTCCCCAGGCCATCAGGACTGTGAACATTGATCTCAACAGGGTCCCAACCAAGCTCACACTGCATCTCGCACTGCCACAGACACCCTGCCACGCACACTGCCACACCCACGCACACGTTGCCACGCACACGTTGCCACGCACACACTGCCATGCACACGCTTCCATGCACACGCTGCCACACACACGCACACACGCTGCCACACACACGCTGCCCCACACACACACTTTCCTGTTTGCCTTTGTGTTTTGTGGGTTGTTTATTTCTTCCCATTTCTCATTGTGATTGTGATTTGCACGTCGGCCCCAGTGCTGTCACATGTATGCTCTGCCTGAATTGCGTAGATATTTTTTTGAATTAAAATACGTTTACTAGTTTACATTTAAATATAAATCTAAAATGCTGCGCTTTCTTGGTTACTCAATAGTGTTGCAAAAGTAAAAAGCTGTTCCAATGACCTTTGTCAAGCGGAAATTCAGTTGAATGTGTGACCTATCACTGGTTAAAGTTATAGATTTACTAGCAGAAATAATTTAAAAACCACATTCCTATTCAGTTTACACACACTGTATCGCAAAATGTATCGCGGCAAGGGGCAAACCTTTAGTAATCTTTCGCTTTATGAGTCTACTTTTTTATTTCTGTATTCAAAATCATTAGCATTTATACATCTGGAGTCTTCACAGATGCCTGATTTAGTCCTCAAAATGAACGACTTCAGTCTAGCGTAATGTTGTCTTCCTCACAGACAATTGTCATAAACACCTGCAGGCTGTATGCTTCACGGAAATAATTTGGCTTGAATAAGACATTGGATGAAGCTTTCACATGTACTTGATTTGACTTTCCAACTAATCTTTGATCAAATATTCTTTGAGAAAAGGGTAATCTAATTAGGTCAGGAATCAGCAATCAAATCTGGAACCCTTGAGGCGGTTTGTATAGTTACACCGTTGGGACAATTCAGTTATGTAATCTGGCATGACATGATCGGGATATCATGACTTTTTATATATTTTTTAGATATTTTTGCATGTCAAAATAAATGCATAAAATGTACATTTATTTTTCATTTGGGCACAAAATGCATATAAAAAAACAGTTTCCTGAAACAGCAGCATAGATTAAAGCCCAAAAAAACACAAACAATGATTGCAACACCACCAGTGGCAAAAATAATCACAGGTTTAGCTGACCCTGTTCTCCCTGCATAGCCTCATTTAAAAAATAATAATAAACGTGCTTGTTGCTAGGTACCATAGTCTCCTTTCTGGACAAATATATGAACAACCGCCCGCCTCTTTTTTTTCAATCATTGTCTATTTGTAATTTGCAGCCCTGACCCCCTTGCTCCACCTTAAAATTGTGTAAGACTCCCCCTCACCCAGCAGCAAGCACTCTCCCCATTCACCGACAACAGAGCAGCGGCTCCTCCAAACACACACACACACACACACACACACACACACACACACACACACACACACACACACACACACACACACACACACACACACACACACACACACACACACACACACACACACACACACACACACACGCACACACACGCACGCAAGCACGTTCGGATGCTTCACAACAGAGCGGCCGGTGGACTGCGACGTCACCACCAGCCACCATTCGCCTCAACATCACAACACCTGACACACTCCCTCGGACGAACGGTAGGAAAGACGGTCCGCTTACCGTGTAGAACCCAATCCTGCATAACGCCAGGGCGAGCTGCGTGTGCTCCGACATTGTGCTCGGCAACAAGCGTTACCCCCGGCAACACGCACGCCAAGAGCGAGCCCCTTGAGTAATTGAATGTGAGGAGGAGGAGGATCAGGAGCGGTGAAGCGCTACGATTGCCGGTCAACAACATGAGAATAGGCTACGGCCAGCTCCACGGTTTGGTAGCCGCTGGCCAAAGACTGGTCCCTTTACCCTCACCGGAAGAGGTCAGGAGGAGTAGGCTCCTCTTTGGGCGGGATTTCTTCTCACATTCATTCATAAAAATAAAGAAAAGCCCTCCTCTTACTCGGGAGGGATCTCACAGGCTCAGCCCAGGCTAGAGATTAGGTTGTCGGAATCTCTCCCCGTGCAGATTCAAGAAGTCTGTGATAAGGCACCGGAATTAGACTGCAAATTGGATTAGCCACCACTACCCACCCAGCAGGCTATATGTTTGTTGACAGACCCATTTATGGAAGGACACACACACACACACACACACACACACACACACACACACACACACACACACACACACACACACACACACACACACACACACACACACACACACACACACACACACACACACACACACACACGATGACTCATCCCGTCCAGCCTGCAGAAATGGAAAAGTGATGTGGATATTATGCATTCCGTTTCCACAGCGAAGAGTATCGTCCATTTGCAACAGGTGCATTATCCATGGACATGGAGGGAGCAGTACAAAGCACCATTAGGCTGTCTTTAATGTACCGTGCTCATTAAAGGATACCATCTCCTGCTATGTGGACCCGCTCCTAATGACCTCAAACTGTCTAGGTAGGGAACCATTTGATATACTGTTCAGAGTATGTCACACAGCCATTGGCCAATACGCCTCTCAAAGAGGGGGTTAGCCTGGAAAAAAAAAAGACTGCCCTAAAAGAGCAGTCTTATAATGGGTCAGGTTCACACTCTGAAAGTAAATCTTCCCTTCAGATCTACCACCGGAGCCCGCTGGATACTTTTGATGAATCACCAATACACATTGATAGAACCGGAATGAGAGTTACAATGGCAAACCAAACGGCCCGGGACTGCATCTTATTTGCAGTTATGAATATAATCATTTTACTAACTACTTCAACTATCACCTCGCTGGCTAATCACAGAATGTTTTGTGTAATCGGTGTGTACTAATGGGCTTGAAATGTTCATTAAGGATGTCTCCTTTTTAGGATAGAAGGACTACATTAAGTCTTTTTTTTTTTGATCTAAGGAGTTGGATTAAAAAAACGCATGCAAGTCAACGTCCTTGTAAATCAAGGAAAACATTGATTTACCCTCATCGTTTCAAGTTTAACTGTGTTAGGTCAGGATTACCTACGTAGGGAGCGACAGATATCTTCTGATCCTCATATGACCAGAGGGTTATATCAGGCACGGGTGGCCCAAATCTTGTTTCCCATGGCAACTATGTAACCGTCACTGTCCAAAGCACATCCTTGCAGAGAACTGAGGATATAAGGAACCCTTTTAGGGATTGATGCACTGCTTAGATTATCGTTATGTGGCTGGAATACTCGGATTAAATAGTTTAAATATTAAATATCTCTGAAGGCAAAATTATTGCTTGTAAAAAAGATGAATATGAATGCTTTGCTGCTGGATTTCAATCGCAGTTGATTATATTCGGGAATGCATTCACAACGCCAGTGTTTTGGACTCAATAAATGCAGAAATGCACACTAATGTTCAATAGAAGTGAAATAGATAAAGACAACAGATAATAAAGGTGTATGTTCCACTTGTTTCATGACCCTGTGTATTTTGGATGATAACTAAGGAATGTTGGGTAAGGAAATGAGGAAAGCCAACAACAAATTGCATCTGATGAACAGGAGGAGTTAATCAAATAAATAAAGAGCTACTATTAATTTGTGGTTTAAATTACAAATGATTTATCCATAAAATATGCAGGCCATTCTTTATTTATTTCTGACCATACCTAAATATTGGAAGGACATAGTGGCCACCTCTAGTTTCTTCGGCTTTCCTTCTGCTCCATTATTTTTGCAGAGGAAATACAAAAGAATATAACATCAGAAAAAGCGTGAGAACAACGCTGTAACCTTGTTGTGCTTTCTGTTGAACTGAGCTTTGTACCACACCCTGAGGGGGTCAGATTGGGTCTCAGTCCAACAACACACAATAAGGTTCATGTAACCCATTTTATCCAAACACAGCGATTACTGCCAGGGAAAAAACACTCCCTGTTATTCCAGACCACATCTCACTTTGTTCAGCCTCTGCGACACAAAATAGTGCTCATCAATTCTTCCAAACTATGAAGCTCCTGACCTGTACCGAAATGCATTCGTTGTTCAGCTTTACCAATTTTGTCCAACAGAGAAATTATTGAAAGTGTATATAAAATTGGTCCTGAACACAACAAGTGCTTGTCACAAGGTTAAATCATATTATCCATGTAGGCTTATGACCCCTGTCATATTTATACATGTGCCGAAAATCACAGCTTATCTTCAAATCAAGGGGTACCGTAGATGTTTACTGTTTCGCCAGAACACTACTTCCCCGGGATCCTGTGGGGACTGGGGGTACATGATTTTGGGAATCTAGTGGGCAAACATAAAGCCACAGGCGATGTCTGGTGGTATGACAACTGAAGAACATGCATGTCAGTGGCTGCTGGTGGTTTTTAAAGTGAGGGAGGAAGGACTGCGCGCTTGGTTGCCATTGGCCTGCTTGCACTGTTAGTGGCGTATGGTGACATAAGTATGTGAGACTCAAGTTGTTTAAGGGTGTTTTGATGAACTACAAAATAGCAGGGAGGGATAATAATTGATACAAATCCACCAGTGGCAGCATTGTACTTTGAAAGCTGGTGGGCAGCATGTCTTGGACTACAAAGGCAGAAGGAAAGGATGCAAAGTCAAATATAGTTGCAAGCAACCATGAAAGGGGGCCTACTGTATGACCGTTTGAACGTATGACCAACAGTATGACCGTATGACCGACAGAATGACTGCATGACCGTATGACAGTCTGACCTATGACCTACAGAATGACCATATGACCGACAGTAAGACCGTATGACCGACAGAATGACTGCATGACCAACAGCATGACCGTATGACAGTCTGACCGACAGTATGAACTATGACCTACAGAATGACTGTATGACCGACAGAATGACTGTATGACCAACAGAATGACTGTAAGACAGTCTGACCGACAGTATGACCTATGACCTACAGTATGACCTATGACCTACAGTATGCCTATGACCTACAGCACGACAATATGACCGACAGTATGACGGTCTGACCATATGACCTACAGTATGACCGTATGACCGACATAATAACCATATAACCTACAGTATGACTGTATGACCTACAGCATGACAAAATGACGACAGTATGACCGTGGACTGGCAAAGTCAGATTAGCGTATATTTTAAGAAATAGAAGTCTTCCGTGCGTGGAGTTATGGTGAGCTTGGTCGGTATGGTGGTAACATGGCATTAGTATGCTACGTAAACAGAGTTTGCCCACCCCCTACTGACTTTCACTCTCGGTGCCCGAATGGAAGTGAATGAGGCTACGTTTACTTTATGAATTGTTTCGAGCGGTGATTTTTATTTTTTATCTAGGCCTAGATGAAATTCTGCATCCATTGTACGATTTAAAAATGTATTTTGAATTCTTTCCTCGGAAGGGCAACGTGAGTCGAGGAGGGCATATGGGCAGTTGCCCGGGCAACCTGAGCACAGGTGCACGTCCCTGTATTTAAGGGCATTAATTCATTACAGTAGTATGGGCAATCTACATTTTTTATTCTCAATAATGTCAATGCCTCCCTCTCCTCACTGGAGAAGCCTCCACTGATGTATGTGTCACTCTCTCACACACACACACACACACACACACACACACACACACACACACACACACACACACACACACACACACACACACACACACACACACACACACACACACACACACACACACACACACGTATGTGTTACACATATACACACACATAAATATATGTATGTGTTACACATACATATATGTATGTGTTACACATACACACACACACACACACACATATAGCCATGTTTGAATTAGTGTATAACCCCAGGGAAACGGTTGTGTTTTCGTTACCTTTGAATAGGCCCAAAGGGAGCAGTTCCTCTTCCACAGTGCTACTACAGTAGCCAAGACTAGAGTATGCAATTTTAATTAACAAGGATAATCACCATCTCACTTGTAAGCTATAGTTGTATTGATAGTTTTAGTTGACACATAGTTGTACAGGGTATATAACTGGATAGAATTTAGAGATCTGTTAAGGAATCTCTTCCCTTGACTCTCGGATGCTGCCGTCAACGCTATCATAATTTAGGAGGGGGGAGGGGGTGTTCAGTCGGTTGCAGTCTGCAACCTCAACACTAGATGCCACTTAGGCCCAATCCCATTTCTACCCCTTACCCCTTCCCCTTACCCCTCCCCCTTGCTTTGAAGGGGTAAGGGGTAGAAATGGGATTGGGCCTAAATTAATCGTACACACTCCCCTGGCCATCACCGCCGGAGTCGCTGGTTGCAGCCCTGATTACAACGCAAATCCTTCAGAGGGCTTTTAATGGGCCTATCCCACAAATGTTATGTAACCTAGAGAGTATCAGATGAGGGGGAAAGCACACACTCGCTGTTTAACCATCTCACTCAAAGTAACCACATATTCACCGCCGGTGACATCAACCGAACCATTCCACACCCCGTGTATATGGAACTCAAAATAGTTCAATCTGTATGAATAACAACCTGCCAGTTCTTGGTTTTGAGCTTTAAGCTTAACAAAATCAGGTATACCACTGTTTGATAGGATGGCCACGCACAGACACCCCTTAGGCAATCAACCGAAGATGCTAACTGAAGAGCCATCAACACTCTCCACAGACTCACAAGAATTACACAAATCAATCGGTTAGGAAACCAGGAAAACACCTGAGGCTCAGAAATGCTGTGCAGCTTGAACCTGTAAACCCTGGGGTTGGGGGCCAGATTCCTGCCAGGAATGGAATGGGTATATTTTGGCTTGCATTAGCCCAGGTCAAATCCCTTCCCATGGCCTCAGCTTATTGAAAGCTTATTGGTTGGATTTAACACAATTGGAATTACAAACATATCTTGACTGTTGAAAACTAAAATTGCAATTGTACACTATTATATTATAATTGTAGCATTGGGTCTATCAATTTAATTTGAAATACATGGATTTTAGGCAGATGAAATAAAGAAAGAAAAGCTTTGTGTCCAAGGGTTGGATATTGAAAGTCCAACCCCTTGCCAGACACAACTGCCCCAAATTGCATTACCATCCTCGAAGATAACAGATTGTAAACCACTACCAGCCACCGTAGGCCTATGCACATCTCCTTCTTGGCTTTCGACAGACCTTTTCCCTACAGCATCAAAAATCACAGTTACATTTTATACCACATTACAAGTTTACTGTGTCAGTGAACGTCCACCTTAAGTTTCACTACATTAGCAGCACTTTGTCTACATTGTCATTTGGGTCAAAAAGGGTCACTCCATTTTATGTCATGTTGACAAGAGCTGCGTGATCCTGCACCGACATTGGAAGGAAAGACAAGAGACAAAGGATAACTTGGGGACGTTTCAACCTTGATCCAAATTTCCAATCATTTTGGGTTATCTTGCAGCTGCGAACAGGGTAAAATTGCTGAAGACCTTGTGCTCCATACTGGACCAATAACTATAATTGTTCACCGCATTACGACTTAATTTTTGTAACCAAAATGATAAGAAAATTGGGTCTTATTATTAGTTATTAAAGTTATCCTTAATGACATGATGTTGGGCAATTATTGAACTGGGAAAGCAAACCAATTTGATTATGCATGTTTAATAAGCATAAGGAATAATAACCAATCAATGTTTAAAAAAAGAAAGAGCAGACATAACCTTCTATTCAATATTGAATGTTTTTACGATAAAATAGATTAGAAGTAATAAATAAATTCATAAATAATTTCCAGCAGAGCTGGAAACCCGACACAGGATTTGTTTCGATCCTTCAATTAATTGGATCTAACTCATAACAAAACAAGGCCGGTTACCAGATATACAGCCAATTACGGTAACGTAACAGAAGCAGGTTGAATTGACAGATGTGATAAACCCATAGGCCAAATCCAACCATAAAATTTGACAAGGACCGAAGAATTTAAAGATAATGGATATTAAACAGATTCACCTCCAGTAATAAAGAGTTCTAAAGCTGGGCACTATAAGTACCTTTAGGTATCTAGACCCTTTTCGCCATTGCAGAACTTTCCTTTCGAGATTGTTTCTATTCGTTTACATTGATAATTTCTGTTTCCCATTAAATATGGAATGGAATTCCTCCGTCTTAAGCCTCTGTTTCATATATTTGATGCAGATTATGCACATAATAGTAACAATTATACTAGTCGACTTACAGGGGGACATCCAGTCCACATAACTGACTGTGGCTAAGACAGGAGCAGAAGCTAGGACCTGATCTGAAATTCAAACAACTGATGCAAACATACCATGACACCTCAACCAGCTATGATGGTACACAGTCATCAAAAAGTTGTACATATTATGCTTGTCTGCATTTTTTACATTTCAAGCCGCTATTGACTTGAACGAGCATGTATTCCCATTCGCTTTCGTTCACGTAATAACACACATTTTAAGCTTCCATCCACACTAATGTTTGCACACACACACACACACACACACACACACACACACACACACACACACACACACACACACACACACACACACACACACACACACACACACACACACACACAAGACTGCATTGGAAAGAAAAGCAGAATGGAGAATCTAAAGCAGGATGGTGTCAGACTAAATGTAATTTGCATTGATTTCCTACTTAGGATTCGGTTCAGTGGAACAGAATGGAGGACTCATCTGTGGCGTATATTATTGTCTGCCCTCATCGAGGAATGGTTATTATCACTGAATCGAAGCCATCCTGATTTGCAGTCCACATAGCAAGGGTTTTTCTTCATGTATTTGACGAATTAATGTTTTATCAAAGCACACTGAAAAGATTAGGCAGATGTTATGCGATTAAGGCTTCTCCTCATTTGGTCAGTTAGCAGACTCTTTCAGTGTTTGTGCATTGTATTAGAAACAAAATGTTATGCACAGCACGTGTGGCTACAAGTGCTTATATGATACAGGTTGGTGTAGGCCTACATACAAGAGCTACAATGCTAAAGACATGGGCTATACCACACTTTACATAAAATGAACCATGCCACAGTCAGCAACCTAGCACAAAGGCCCGCTACAGGTAATCAGCACACAAGTGAATGTTTGGCAGAGTGTGAACTACTTTCCCTATGGCCTTTTCCTCTCCCACTGCTTACTGAACACAACATTTATACTTGGGCGTTGTCAATCCATACGCCTCTATTTATGGGGGACTCATCTGTGAAGTATATTACTGTCTGTCCTCATCGTTGGATGGTTATCACGGAATCAAGCTGAGGCCATCACGATTTGGATTCAACTTTGCACGCGTTTATCTTCCTTCATTAGAAAAGTTGTATCATGGCACACTAAAAAGACTAGGCAGATGCTGTGGGAGAAACACAGCATTAAGACTTCTACTCATTGAGTCATTTAGGCTCCAAAGGAATTTATGAAGGAATGATGATGTTCTTGATTTTGAATGATGATCTTAAAAGAGCAGACAGGCTTATGCTCATGGATCTCTTCAGGTAGGCTGCGGCACCAGGGATCGAAACATACCCTGAACCATTGGGTAGGGAGTTACGTCACCCTTACCACTACTCGATCCTGCCCTGACCAAGTGGTGAGGGCTCCAGCCACCGGCTTAAACATCTTATGGAGATCTCTGGTACATGCTGTACATGTTGTCTGTTTGTGTAATTAAGTAAGGCGGCTGCATCATAGCAAAAGCTGGCACCAGAGCTGAAGGCCTATCTCAGTACAGCAAATGGGTTTTTCTTTATCACCCTTTATCGCATAGCAGTAAAACAGCATCAATACACAACGGCAAATGGCACTGACCCAGCAATTTCCTTGCTGCTTTCAGTCAAATGTGATGGTATAAGGTTCCTATAAAACAGGCAGCATAAGGAGGCTTGGCTGAGTAAATACGGTTAAAGTAATGTTTCTTGAAATATTACTGATTTGGCTTTGGATAGAGAATGTTTGGAGCCTGTAATGTGGGCCATGTCTCTCCAGGAGGCAAGTCTAGAGCCTGTTGAGCTGCTGACCCCTGGGACGGGCGCTAAACTCTCTGACAGGACAGCTGTGCTCCGCTGACACAGTGGGCCGGATCTTCAGAAAAGCTTTTATCCGTCAACCGTGTGAGCATTTGCTTGTTATGGGAGATTGAATGTTGCTAATGTCTGAGAAGATGGTCCATTCCATTAGGTGTACATGTGTTAGGACTTCTAAAAAGGTTTTCAGTTTTTATTAGATGAACATCAATCAAATTTGTATTGATGTGTTACTACGGCTCAGTAATTACTTACTAGGTACTACAATTTACATTGAAGACTAGCTGATAAAACTGGATTGACAAATTCCTGCAAATACATTGTATTATCTACCAACTCCCTGGGAAAGCATATTGCTCTAACTTCCTTTCTATTATTGTACTGTATAGCTGAATCCATCCCTTAGGTATGGACAATGGCCCAAACCCGTAATCAGCCATAGCCTACCCAGAACCCACGATACTGGGAGTTGTAAATCTGCTGGCAGTGCCACTGACAAACAAAGCCAAGACTGATGTTGTAATGCCACATGCATTGCCCTTCATTGATGGCTAATTCATCCCTCGAACTCAACTGAATGGGGTCATCGATTCTCAAGGTAGCCCAACTATTGGACATAGTGTAACTAGCTTCAGGAGCAACTAGCCTCACCTCAGCAAATATCAGCAACTCTCTTTATTTAGAATAGTAATTTGCTAAACTCAAGAGTCATCACGAAGATACTCGATCGGCCAACACCTACATTGAAGATAGCAAGACGACATTGCCACATGTTGTCATAATAGGACAGAGGAGGTTTTGTAACACGAATGTTGCCTTGTATACCTGGCTGGTATCCACACCTGAATGACATTCTGCTGGAAGATCCCTACAGGCAACAGAGGTGACGACAAAGCAGATCTCCCATCGGAATCGCAACGGCAATGCAAGGCGAAAATATTACTTACCAGATAATCCATGTATTTAGGTCCAGTTGCAGCTCCACTGATTAGTTTCCAATAATTCCGATAGTTTGCTTTGGCAAGTGCAATTGTAATAGATGTAAGCACACGACGCTTTGTATTCCCCGCCTTTCGAGGAGCAGAACAACAATAAAATCAGCTTTAGGTTAAGATTAGAAATAGAAGCCGTCGCTTTCTGCTAAACTATACATCCGGCTAATGGTACAGCACCCAAACTACGTGCTGAATAACGGCAATAACGACTGGTTAGTTGTTTTTTTGTGAATAAAGACCCTCTCGCCCACCGGCTGAGTTCTAGTTTTATCACACAACATCAGTGAGTATTTGGTTGAGGAAACTATAAAGACTACAACGCTACGTCATTCAGAACGTACTAGCGCGTAGCGTGGTCACATGACCAAACACATGGTCCCTATTTTCATTCTGTAAAGGGGACGCTGCATGTATCGTTTACCTGTCTATATCTAAAGTCATAGGTTGTGCTTTTTGACTCAATGTATGAAAGATGGAATTTAAAATAATTGCATCATATTTTTTTGAGGCACAGTATCAATGTAACCATTTTTTTAACCCACACATAAAATAAGGCCTATTATATATCACAATTTATGGCATCAAATGTAAAGATTGAATAACCATACTGTAAATGCTCAAGATGTGTCCCTCCATTTTTTTATTGTAGCTACTGTAGGGATAATACTGAAGGCCACATATACACGTAGTAGGCTACAAATAAATGGGCTCTCGGCCTACTATAACTAACATCTCACTGTACACATTAAATGGCTTGGTTCTGTCGATGATTTACATAGGCTACGCAATATTAGATACATTAGCCTCGTGTGAGTTTATAGTTGTAGGATTTATGATACTATTTTAGGATTAAATATTATAACAACACTGTACGTAACCCATCCTCCTCCTAATCATTGAGCCACTGCTTTTTGTGATTGCTGACCTCTGGTGGTTTGATGATTATAATTTCCTTTTTGATCTTTAAATTGTGTATCGTCTGACCATTCACTATGGTTTTATATCTCCGAAGTGTATAGCTAAATGAATAAATATTTATTTTTACGTTTATCAGAATCCAATTGTTGTTCATCAGAAACAAGATTTATCAAGACAATTAAATTTAAATTAACTGTTATGAACACACACCAATAGCCACAAGACGGCAGCATACTACTTTATCTGAAGAATGGAGAATTCACACAAAAGAGGAGCGAGAGAGAGAGAGAGAGAGAGAGAGAGAGAGAGAGAGAGAGAGAGAGAGAGAGAGAGAGAGAGAGAGAGAGAGAGAGAGAGAGAGAGAGAGAGAGAGAGAGAGAGAGAGAGAGAGAGAGAGAGAGAGAGAGAGAGAGAGAGAGAGAGAGGGGGGGGGAGAGGGGGAGAGAGAGAGAGAGAGAGAGAGAGAGAGAGAGAGAGAGAGAGAGAGAGAGAGAGAGAGGGGGGAGAGAGGGGAGAGGGAGAGAGAGAGAGAGAGAGAGAGAGAGAGGAGAGAGAGAGAGAGAGAGAGAGAGAGAGAGAGAGAGAGAGAGAGAGAGAGAGAGAGAGAGAGAGAGAGACTATTTCTTTTTAACTCACTAAATTCCCAGACTATTTCTCTATTATAAACGTTTGTTTCACACACATATTAAAAGAATGATGGTTTTAAGAAAGGTTTTTGTAGACTTTTGTGAAATTGTTTTGCAAAATGCAGTACCTTGCACATAAATGTCGCCTCATAGGCATATTCGTGTCGTCTGATTCATCGTGGTTCGTAACTGAC
Organism: Gadus macrocephalus; assembly: GCF_031168955.1. Taxonomy (NCBI): domain Eukaryota; kingdom Metazoa; phylum Chordata; class Actinopteri; order Gadiformes; family Gadidae; genus Gadus; species Gadus macrocephalus. Next base: position 4,451,690 of record NC_082392.1, read on the forward strand.
AACATTCAAGCTCCTCCCTCTGGTTATTCGGTTCCTTGCTGTTGCACAGCGCTTCACTCGGCTGAGAGAGGATCCTGAAATGGAGCGTTATCCCGGTCAATCACCACACAATTTCCGGCCTCTTCCTTCCCTTGAGTTATGTACGGTAGTCCCAGAGCTTGAATAAGCAAAACACGAAAAGAAGAACAACGACAAGGGGAAAATAAAAGCAATATCTGAAACATGTTACGGATATAGATATTCCTTTATCCCTCGTCTTTTGCATCTAAACACATGTAACATAAAGTCCCGCCTTCTATGTCTCCAATAAACGCCCATTTGGAGCATAGCTGTGGCGAGTTGAGAACGCCTGGGAACCAGGTTAGCGCTTCACAGAAAGTGTGGCAGTCGACAGCGCAGAGGCTCAGCGTTGCAGCTCATGCGCGGTGTGACCTCTGCAGTATAGAGCCAACCATCTCTAACGATTCCTCTACGATATTTAATGATGTTGATTTCCATGACTGGAAAAATAACTTGGTTATAAGGAAACACTTGTACGTTTGTAGACGCAGTTCAGTAGTTCAGAGGGCTGACAGGAGTACTGTTCACTTCGACTCGGTGCGACCATCCAGGTTGATGGTAAACGATGGCGCTAAAAGCAAGAGCACTATACGACTTTAATTCGGAAAACCCCGGAGAGATATCCGTGAAGGAGAACGAGATTGTGACTCTGTATAGCGAACAGGACATCGAAGGCTGGTTTGAGGGTGCCAACAGCAAAGGGGATAAGGGATTATTCCCTGCGTCCTACGTGGAGATAGTAAAGAACGACACCGCGTCCGCCGCTGTCGTCAACAACAACAACAGCAGCACATCTGGGCATGCTCCCCAGGGCTCTCGGTACGCCAATGTATCCACCGGAGGCTTCGATGCCTCATATCAACCTCCGAATAAAGTTGAGAGCTCTTCATCTCCGGGATACCCCGGGTTCTCACCCCCGGGTCAAGCATCACAGCATAACGTCTATCCCGACACCAGCCAAGGCAGTGAGGATGATTGGTACGATGACTGGGATGACAGCTCCACGGTGGCCGATGAACCACCGGTCGGAGTCCCTCGGGATTTTGACGTACCTTCGAAATACAGGGTGTCCTCGGTGCCGAGAGGCGGTGCACAGCAGGCGAAAAGTTCCGCCACCGTCGGTAAGAATTTGAACAGGTTCTCCACCTTTGTGAAGTCAGGAGGCGAAGCGTTTGTGCTGGGGGAAGCGGCGGGCGATGTGAAAGACTGGGACAGACTCTGCGTGGTGATGGGTCAGTATGGCCCGCAGTGGCAGGATAACCCCTACCCGTTTGCCTGTACCATCGATGACCCCACTAAGCAGACCAAGTTTAAAGGTATGAAAAGCTACATATCTTACAAGCTGACACCAACGCACACTCAAACCCAGGTGAACAGAAGGTATAAGCACTTTGACTGGCTTTACGCCCGCCTGGTCGAGAAGTTCCCTGTCATCTCCGTGCCGCACATCCCCGAGAAGCAGGCCACCGGGCGCTTCGAGGAGGACTTCATCTCCAAGAGGAGGAAGGGCCTCATATGGTGGATGGACCATATGACCAGTCACCCTGTGTTGTCCAAATGCGACGTGTTCCAGCACTTTCTCACCTGCAACAGTACGGACGAGAAGGCCTGGAAGCTGGGCAAGAGGAAAGCTGAGAAAGATGAGATGGTGGGCGCCAACTTCTTCCTCACCATCAGCACCCCCGTTGCGCCTATGGACCTCCAAGAGGTGGAGAGTAAGATCGACGGCTTCAAGACCTTCACTAAGCGGATGGACGAAGGATCCATGCAGCTGAACGTCACCGTCAGCGAGTTCGCCCGCAAACAGATCAGTGGTTTTAAGAAGGAGTACCAGAGAGTGGGCCAGTCCTTTAAGATCCTCAGCCAAGCCTTTGAGTTGGACCAGCAGCCGTACTCTGTTGGACTTAACCGAGCCATCTCCATCACTGGGGATGCCTATGAGGCGATTGGGGACTATTTTGCTGAGCAGCCCAGCAAAGATCTTGATCCAATCATGGATTTGTTAGCACTTTACCAGGGCCACCTGGCAAACTACCCAGACATCATCCACGTCCAGAAAGGTAAAAAAACATCATTAATTAAATGTGTCACAACTCGCCAGCCTTGATTACTATTATGATTGGTCAGTGTAATAGCCTCATGAAATAGTATAAGCCTAGGCAGAGCCAAGGTAACTAGTTGAAGACAAAACGGAAACAGAAGCTGCCATTGGGTCACATGAAAAACCTTTTCATATTTTTGTTAATGACTAACCCCGTAGGAATCTGTGTAAAAAAACTGCTGACAAATGTGTAGGGAGTGACCAGCGTGGAAATCAAATGAAATCTTAAACTGTCTCTTAAACAGATTCTTAATGATAGAATGCATCTGTTAATTTCAGACAGTAGAAACAAAATAGATTATATTAGTATCCACTATACTAGGTTGCCTCCCACATAGGCCCATCACTGCATACTACTGTAAGATCAAAGATACAAATGTGAAGGGTCAAACAACAAAAAAGGTCATAATTGACAGTGTGGTATTATTTGTTTGCCCTCTGGTGTGTTGTTGTTCTCAGACCATACAGCTGCCCATGCAAGCGTGGCACGTTTGACTTTGCAATACAAATAGCCTAGCAGGAAATGTTTGCATTGGGATAATTTAACCACGTGCTCCATGTCTAGTGTCACTCCAGAGACTGCATCGCATGATGGAAGCCCTGTCAAGATGGGTTTGGTTAGATTTTTTCATGGCTGCAGAATCTTCAGATTTGTGTACAGATTGATATTGAGTTCAGTAAGTCATCATCGACCGTACACAAGAATCGGCCGCCCACAGAAAGAAACATACATCTGTCCCGTTGAGTGTCTGTCAGAGATGAATACGGTTGTGGAAGGGTCAGACACTATTGAAACGCTGCATGAAGATAGGCCTCATAACCCCCTGTTTACATACCTAATAATGAAACACACTCCTTTGCTTTGCAAGGGGAGGCCAGAATGGTTAGGCGTGTCTGCCTAATCAGCATTCAGGCTGTCCACTTGCAGACTGATAAATGACTGCATTCCCGGCCTTACTAAATGGCTGAACAAATGGTTTTATGTTTTTTTCAGCAGGGCCTGCTGAACACAAAAAACTGGTTTTGTATGACACACATTCATAAGCGGAAATGTGACTAAGCCGACCAGACCTGGGAGAGGTCAAATAAGAATGCAAACGAATCCTCTTCATAGAAGCTGATAGATTGTGTCCAGCAATACTCGATTGTCAATCGTCGGAATCAAAGCTTACCCAGCATGCGAATGAACTTCAAACACGTTTATAGGCAATAGAGTTTTTCATCACTAGTTAAAACAGCGTATGGTTTCCAAAAGCTGTGAGGAAAAGGGCCTGGAGGTTCATATTTCAACGTTAAAAAGGACTAAACCCACAATTGAAATGAGATAACATTAGCCTTGCTTCTGTCGAAATCCTGTTTGTCCTGAAGGAGACCAGGGAATTTGGGTCTGGAGTGCTTTTGGAATGATTTTGGAAAACAGGCTAATTTGTTTTACTGTTCTGGAGTCACACGAGGAAACCTGCTTTGGTAAAAAAAAATCTGATAGTAGACATCACATGTTGATTTTGTGGCCTACACAGCCGATTAGAAGAATATCAGATTATGCTATGAAGCAAGCATTTAATGTAATGATGGAACTCCCCTTCTTTTTTGAGTCTATTGAATGTGGAACACCTTATTTGTGGACATGGAGAGAACATATGTACCAGTATTAGTCACTGCCATAAAATCCCAGTGCCAATCTGGGCCTATGGAGCACTCAAATGTCCCAAAGGTATTCAACCAATATTGTCCCTTTCTTCTATAGTAGAAAACTACTCACAGTTTTAATTCAAGTCAAAGTAGTAATTGGCAGAGACAAGATCGGAGGCTAGTTTAAGATCAGTTGGATGTAAACAAGAGACTTGACAAACCTGTTTATTTTTTCCATTGTCACTTAACTTTTTTTTACAATGCCATGTCATCATCACAGATGTACAATGGCTTATATATTGCCTATTATTACAATGATGCTGCAATGCTTTTAGCTAAATATAGTAGCTTAGTTCCAGGTTGGCTAAATTCCGATCGGTGATTCCGATAGGGTGGTGCGCCAGTGGTTGCACAGCGTTCAAAGTAATGACCTTACACACAGTTAACATCCATCCGTTCATTCTTCAGCTAGCACTACAAAGCCCCCTGGCATGTAAAGAACTGCAAATGCTGCAACATGGAGATGCCTCTAATTACAGAGGTGGGGGGGGGGTTTAATGAAACTGTAAAGGCTGGCAGCCTATAGTTCACTGACATGTCATTGTGGTGAGGATAATACCATGCAGCTGGGAGCTCGCATCGTCCTGAAAAGAAATCTGGTAGAACCATGCTGTGACACAAACCTCCCGTCCTGTGCCCTCTGTACACAGGATCAAAGCCAGGCCTTGCCTCTGGCTTTTTACCAGACCTACACCTACTCAACATCACCTTTTTTCCCTCCTCAATAGATTTATATGGGCTCTCTTTCCCTTTAATGGACAGGAGGGGAGGGGAGGGGAGAGACAGGAAAATGTGGTGGAAGAAGAGAGTGAATGACAAATCTGAATTAAACCTGTGTGGCTATGAAGGTTTGTCGCCTAAATGGTTATCCTGTTGCGTGTGCATTTCTTATCACTATACTACCACGGTTAACAATGTTTTTTTAATTAATTTGTTAAGAGAAAATCTTGCTGAATGCTCCTCCTCGAGAGAGCCGCTGTTTCGTTCTACGGCATAGAAAGGACACAAGCTGACCACATCCTTGTCATGATAAACTAAGGTAGACTTTTGTTGCTTTCACACACCTCCCCCCTCCCCCCTCCCCCCTCCCCCCTCCCCCCTCCCTTTCTAAATATGAAGAATGGGAAGTGAATGTTTGCTATTAGTAGAATCCTCCTGGTCGGCGCCATTTTTAGCATCAGGTCCGCAGTCAGCTCACCGAACTGCCAGCAGACAGTCTGTTTTTATTTGACCAAAATGGTAACAACTAGAAACCCGAGACTTCCTTCTTTGGGCATCGAACCTCACTCTATCGATCTCTTGTCTCCATGGAGACGCCATTAACCGAGATCACTGAGGCCAAGCTGCCAATGTAAAGTCATAATGGGACATTGATGTATTTTGCTTTGCTGGATACACTATATTTGTATATATATATGTTGTTATACAGGATTAGCGACATTGTCTTTTGCGGTTTTGGGAATTCATTTTTTTGACATAGCACGTGACCTAGTAGTATAAGACAAAGTCCACAACTGATGCTACAGGGGAAGTTGAAACTAAGCAGTAAAATGTAGGACCAGACAAGCTAGCTTAATAATAGTGGATTGATCATAATATTGGATTGATCATCCCATACTCATCGAAGACTTCATTCACTCAGTCATCGTAGACTTAATACAGATCCAACTGCTAGATATGGAAAGTAGAAAAACATATTATAAAAACAATGGCTTTTGCCATGTTTTGACATTGATTTGTCACTCAGAAATGTCAATCATCCCCTACAACCTAACCTTTGCATTAGAATACATGTAAATTCAGTGTCTGATTGGTTTAGCCACTACGCCTTCATCATGTCTAAAATATTCTCAGTAAGTAATTGTTAGTAAAACCAACATTGCATTCCATGATCAGCAGAAAATAATTGAGCATTGGCATTCCGGTCGCATGAGTGTGAGTCTAGTTTAATTTCACAGGCTAGCAGTCGCATGATGTTATGTAACCAGGCCTTGCGTAATGGCTGTATGGGCGGCCTTCCATCCAGGCATGATGGTTTGCATAGACCATTATGGACTGAGACACTAATTATTAATCACGGGACCGCTTTTAAAGCAGTGTTTCACTAGCAAACATGCACGTCGCCCACACACACTAGATAACTTTCAAAACATGGTAGCACCATTTGGACTCACCCTGAAGTTATTTTTCAGAGAATTTAGTTCCTCGTTCCTTCTATTTCCAAAGTATGGTGTGAGCCTGCGTGTCATTTCTCCTTTCCTACTTATCATGGTGTTTTTGGAATAGGTGAATCCCCAGTAGAGACTGCAAGAAGGAGAACATTTTTTGATTTTCCTGATCGTTTTTTTATTAATTTGGTTTTGACTGGCAATTAAACAATGTGTATATATTTATATATATATAAGCTACATATATTGTGCAGGCATGTACATAATACTATTGGGGAGAGGTGTTAGACCGGCAGGTTGCAAGCATGGGGTGTTTCATTTCTCTGTCTCACTAGAAACCACAAGTGTGCAATGAGGGGCATGTCTTTCCTTTGAAAGCCACAGACCTCGGAAATAATGTTCAGACTATATGAGTAAAGGGGGGTTTTGTTGCTTTTATTTCCCTTATCTTTTCAATCTAAGTAGCCTACTCCTATTTATTAAGTGGCCATAAAAGATAAAATTTGTTGGGATCGTTTCATTGGCGAATTATAATGATGAGCAAAATACGAGATAAATGGCCGGTTGCACAGTTGTTCTAAGGCCTAAAAAAATTTTTTGTTTGGTTCCGGTTTCCGACCGACCCTGTCAATTTATGTGCGACCCAAATTATTTTATGAGCTTTAAAAAAAATGAGCTTTTTTATTTTTTTTTATGCAAACTATAATCACGTTTTGGTACAGCACCTCTTCATTCTGTACAAGGATGAGCGAATTTTCTCGTTTTTAAATGAAAACAACCTACCTATCATTCGCTGCCACTAGAAAAAATAAAATTAAATAAATTCCCTACCTACCCATGACCTCAACTGACGCCTCAACTAGGCCTAAGCCAAGTTTGACACACTCTCAGGCTTAAAGAACTACCGCATTTGACCTGCATTCAATATACCACTAATACACCAAACCAAAATAAAGCAAATGGTGAATGCCCTAACATGGATGTTTCGGAAAATGCCTTTGCGATGACCTCTGTTCTGATATTTATAGTTCTCACTCACTTCCCCCTCATATTTGCCCACAGTTAAGGTTTTAGTTGCAACAGAAGTATGATGACTGTAAATTGAACAGCGATTTGAAAGGATTTAAGTCGAGTACTGGTTAAATGCATACGATGATATCTGACCATTTCCCATCAGGACTACAGTATAACCAAACCTATAGTGTCTGTGTCTTAATACATACATCTCCTTTTAGTAAACCTGCGCCCCTGACGGGGTTTTTCCTTATCAATATTCATAAGAAACTACAATAAGCCCGACCTAATCCCCACGACTCTGCCCTCCGCTTCCTCCTTCCTTGCAGGTGCCCTTACGAAGGTGAAGGAGAGCCAGAAGCACGTGGAGGAGGCAAAGATGGAGGCCCCACAGGCGGAAGGCATCAAGGAGCGCTGCAACATCATCTCCTTTGCCACCATGGCGGAGATCCAGCACTTCCACCAGATCCGCGTGCGCGACTTCAAGACCCAGATGCAGCAGTACCTTCAGCAGCAGATCGGCTTCTTCCAGAAAGTCACGGGCAAGCTGGAGGAAGCCCTGCAGAAGTATGATGACGCCTAGTAGGCTGCTGTCGCTGAAGATGACCCCCCCCCCCCCCCCCCCCCCGCCTCTCCACTTGTGATGGGGTCGGCACCTCTCTGTCCTCACGAGCGGTGACTGCTTAGCCTCCTGCTAGCCTAGCGCCGCAATGCTAGGGCGGCTGCTTTTCCGTTCTTTCTTTCTTTCCAGGGAAACGTACGAGGAGTGGACACACTTCCGTTGTTTTGAAATTAATAACCACGGATCCCCGCTGAGTTCATGGTTGATTCAGGTTCAACCTCAAGTGAAGAAGAAGAAGAAGAAGAAGAAGAAGACCGAAACAATCAGAATGACAGTTCAGAAAAGACATGGAGCTAACTGCCTCTTCTTCAGATGTGCTATTTGGTAATGTACATGGTGCTTTTCCAGCTCTTTTTAATCACTCCAGTGTCCGACTGATGCTTTTAAATGACTCATTTTCCTGAGCAGAAACACCTGGACTGCATCCAGAAGCGGTGTAATCCACCAGGGGGTCTTGTGTGCTGCCACGTACACCTGTTCCACACGCGCTGGCCACAATGAATGTTTACAGTCCGCCCGATAGTCCCAGCACCCACTGTCACTACTGTCTCACTGTGCCTTCTCTTTTTTGTTAGCAGGCTGAAGGATTTTTTTTATAAATATAGATATATAGATATATATCTATATGTAGACTAATTTTAGCCAGATTTGTTCTTGTTAAGGTTTTTTCCAGTCTTTCCAGAGGAGGGTATGTAGATGGGTGACTCAGCTTCGGGGGTCTTTGGGAGGAGTTACCATGGGAACCGATGAAGGAGGACCCCCCCCCCCCACCCCAGGGGAAGCACTAGGCGGCACCACTAAAGCTTTCTCGGTTGTTAGACTGTTCTCTAGCCAGGAAGAGGATTTCTCGCCTGTTTTCACATCCACCGAACACACACACATACAATTGCACACACTCTTTCTTAATAAAGCAAATGTATGGACAGTTCGGTTCACCTGGATGGCTGTATTGTAATTTATATGCTGGTTGCATAGTAAAGACTTAAGGTAGAAGTGAAGAAATAAAACATATTCTTCAAATACAGAGCATATTTGTTTTATGCTTTTTTTTTTTTTTTAAAGCCAATACAAACTATTAAAAGATATCTTGAGTACCATTTTCAATATTAACATTCATTTACGTTTAATATTCCATGGTTCTAATGTTCGGGAGCTGGACCCAAATGCAGAGCTTGAACTTGGGACTAAAGAAAGAAACTTTAATCAGAGGTAAATCTAAAAATAAAACTTAAAACGTGAGCTCGCAGGCAGCGGTTAGAACGAACTACAGCGACTTACGACATCCATAACAAGAAAATCACATGTGGAAAGGACTTAAACAGACATGATAAATACACACAGGTGAACACAATTATCTAATTAACACCGGTGGGCCAGAGACCATCTGCAGGGCAGCAACAACACAGAAACACTTTGAACAAACTGTTGAACAAAACAATGAGCCAAACCAGGAAAGATAAACATAAGCACAACTCCCTTTAATCTTAAGTGTCATGCTCAATAGCCATTGTATTCTGGGCCCCTTTGAAATCGGAGTTTATTTTCTGTACTTGTTTTAACCCCGTCTATTTATTCTTGCCATGAGAACAGCAGAGAGGGAAGGACGGCGAAGGCTAGGTCTAGTGCTTACACAGGATATCTCGGGAGGACCAGAGTGTGTCTGTGTTGTGTCAGCGATGCGGTCTTCTTCAGACAGCAGATCTGCAAAGGGCTCAGAGCCTGGATGGCCTTCTGGGACATCTGCTCGAGGTCAGCAAGCCAGTTGCAGGCTGGAATAATGTAGCAAAAATAGTTTTGGATACAATGGAAGACACTCCCTTAATATTTCTCCATTTATAATTGTAATGCATTTGCTTTTTGAGCCAGGCATTCCAGTTGCTTTAAATGATCAACGTCACCTTCGATTTACTTTCACAGTACTGTAAACAGTAATGTCTGTAAACATTCATTGAACATGCATCAGTTTTCAATTTATTTCTGATTGCCATTACCAGCCCCCCTCCCTGCCTGTATGTTATGGTGGTTGTGGGACCCATCTGTGATAAATGCTAGGGTTGCATAGCGTGGTCTAAACGGAGAGCTGGATAGGGGCTGATCTGAGTCCCACCCCACCAGGGTGTCTCTGCTGGTGGCTGGCAAGCCCATTAGATCTTCCCCTCCCTGTTTAATATATTATCACTTCTTCCATCGTCCCCCGGCCGCATTCGCTTCTGCACGCTTCTGAGTTGTTCAAGGGATTCACAAGCCGACTGCTGTATTCACAAACCACCACTGCTGTATTCACAAACCACCACTGCCATTCAGGAGCCAAATGCTGTCTATTGTATTTAATTGGTTCCCGAAGTATACTGATGTACCGAAGACATCGGTAGCCATGATTTACATTGATTTTGCATCGCTAAATTCTCACCCGTCATCCAGGAGGCAAATTTCAATATTGAAGGGTGCATATTCAGTTCTTCATCAGGCCTTCATTACTTTTAAAGGGAAATACTTAAAGTCCTATTTGTGGAGAACTTTGTAAGGGTATAGACAGTCACAGAGCATAGTTGCACTTCCATTCGATTCTAGGCAGGACATGGTAGCAGATGGAAGTGATGGCCACCTCAGGCCTTCAGTGTGGTGCCAGTGCGGCCTCAGGAACTAGATGTCCCAATTCTTCAAATCAGGGCCTTTGGGCGTGTTCTCCTACAACCGCTTACAGTAGATTGGTAGATACACGCCATGGGGGAGGCTACTGTGGGAGAACATATGCTGGTTCAAATAGAAATGCTATGTAATAATACAAATTGTCACATTGTCATGTACACAATTTTTCTGGTTCCACCAAATGTGTTATCTTTAGAAAGTGTGAACCCAAATGTCTTGAGAAAAGAAAGATAAGAAAGTCAACAGCCAAGTACATTCCACTGAGAGAAACTTTGGGCTTGTGTTGTAAGTGGATTGCCTCAGATGCCCTCCAGATGTGGCGGTGGAGCGGAACATTGGAAAACATGATGCAATTGGTCATCAGGTCAGTGAAATGGCTCTGAGCAAGAGGGTTGAATAGGCTGCTTCCTATTGGACTTGTTGCTGGAGGCTTGGAGGGCTACTGGTTCTCCTTCCTATAAATCCACCTGTCAAAAGTGGGCCTGAGCAATGAACCCAATTTCCTAACAGCCAAAGGAACCACCATCAGCAGATGAATGTGTGTGCATGAACGAGGAAATGTAAGGCATTGATTGTCAAAAGCCCTTGGGTTCAGCACGATGGATAGAAAAAACCAACGTTGATTCACCATGGATAAATACGGCACTTGAATCCGCTGAAAATCGACCAGAACCTTGCGTTCCTCTGGCGTCTGGGTGGACCTGACCCAGCGATGGCAGCTAGTCCCAGCCCTTGGCTCAAATGATCTCCACAGCTGCGGCATTTCTTTGTATGCAGCAGTTCATATTGAACCAGGTCGGAACAGTGACTAGGATTAACCACTTTTGTCCTCCATCTGTTTTCATCCATATTTCCAAGGCTTTTCCTACCGTTTGTTGGGACACCTCAGCCGTGCCTCGCCACATAGAGCACATTCATTCATAATGACTTAACCATGGCCTCAAGATCCCTCATTTAATTATACACACTCCTGCTACCCTTAACCCTGTGTCATCCAATGGTTATGCTACTAGGTGGAGAGAGAGAGAGAGAGAGAGAGGAGAGAGAGAGAGAGAGAGAGAGAGAGAGAGAGAGAGAGAGAGAGAGAGAGAGAGAGATTTATTATTTTCACCTGTCGACTTCAGCCACAAAATCTCATTATTTCCTATTTCCTTAGACTACTTTCACAATGTGATTTTGGCAAAAAAAAGTATGGTACAAATCTATTGCCATGATCTACCCCCAACTTCCTTCAATTGTGGTTATTTTCAATTGAGGAAGCTCACTATATAATGGCAGGAAATGAGGGACCACATAAAATATTGATTCATTTCACACAGTATTGATTTTGTGTGAACGGAAGTCAAATCTTAATAAATTATTCACGGCGAAAGGAAGTGGTTTGCTTAACATGGCAAGGGGATTTCAAGATATTACTGTGGAGAACACAAGTGTTTCCTACTCCTCAGGACATCAGCGTAAAACAGTGTCCACAGAACCGGGAATTCTCATACCATCAGCACTGACACAGCAGATTCGGTCTATCCCAACCAATTTTCTTCACGAAAGGGGCTAAAACAAAGCCATTCCAATTCCACTAATCTCTGGATCACTCTCTATTGTGTTAATCTTTCACATGTGCTCTGACATGTATATTAATGTGCTGGCACACATTAAGCCGGCCAACCATAGCCCCCCTTAAATATGCCCTCACTCACAGTCATTAGGCCTACTCAGCACAAAATATCTCCCGTACAGATTTTAGTGGTCGAGATAAACGCGAGAAGAAAAACCTTTGTGAGTGCCAATTCATTTCGGTCTGTCCTTTTTGGGGAGTTCATGGGTTTGGAATGTAAAGGATTTGCTTGTGCTCAGCATATTTCGTCCGGGGAACGGGGAGCAGGGTGGGGGGGTGGGGGATTCAGTTCAGATCTGTTTCCAATTACAGCCGAGCCTACGCAGCCCGGCCCTTGATCAGAATCAGGACTCTGTAACAGAACGAGAGAGAGAGGGCTGACCTGCAACCAGAAGGCATGAATCTGTGCTTCTGAGTTCTGCTGCATCAGCGTGGGTTGATCCTCCATGTTTTTGGGGAACCAGGCTTTATCATCCCTTCTACGGGATGGATGATGAGGACCAAACGCTGCCTCTGAATGAGAGGGAAGCAGGAGAGCTGCTCCGGAGATGATCCGAGGTGTGGACTTCTCCTGGCTCCTGATCGATGATTCATATATCGGTTGTTATTTGTCTGATGTTCAGACCACGGTTTAATGTTTATCTATGTTTCAAGGAACTGAAGAACTGGGAAATCGGTTCAATTTACATTAACTGGTTCAATTTACATTCAGGAGAAGGTGCTGTTCAGAGAAAGCACCGGATTCTACTTATAATTCTTAAAATATGACACATATGGTACACGCTGGAGCAATTAATAGATAACACGTTACAATTAGGGTACATTAATTAAATAACATAAGTTGATGCAGTGATATGCATTATTATATAGTGTTAGGGTTAGGGTTTTTGTTATATGGTTAACCCTTAGCCTATTAAGGGTTAGGGTTAGGAAACACCGTGAGTAAATGACAACTAGACCATAAATTAACCTACAGTGTGGGGCATCAGGGAATAACACCCCAAATCACACGACACCCCTCCCCCACACTTTTTGAACTTACGCACCATTAACAACCACATTCATGTGTTTATTTGTTCTCGCGTCATGCTAAGCAGTTCCTCCGTCTAGCAAGGAAACGTTATCAGCCCACGGTCAGCAAAACATGCAGCCCTGGGTCGGCCGATCCGATGAGGTCATCCACTGGCCTGCCCACGCTGGGTGGGACCTGACTGGCCCTCTCCCTGTAGGCCTACTGATAACATGAATTTGTCAGACTAGCCAAACCACACGCATAAAACCACCGTAAAACCGCCGTAAAACCACCATGTACTCCGAACGGGAGTACATGAGAGAAAACAGTGTGCTCTATTCTACCGCAGTTTTTCGTTATTTAGAAATGGCTATTGAGAGCTTAGCTTTTAAACAACACAGAAACATGACTTTAATAGAACTAACATTGTTTTGTTTGGCATTACTGGACGGAAACCCTGAAGTCAACATCCTGTTACAACCAATGTCAATGTTTTTAGACAAAGTATGAGTCATTTTATTAACGTATTTGGATGCATGTTAAATAATGATGGTACATCTCAGTAGATAAACACCAGTTATAATTATAAAATAACATGACAATCTTCCACCATGTATAATGGTTATGCCTTAAGCTCTGGTATTATGCCGAGATGTCTGTGAAATGGCATTTGACTGTCTTACACATTCAGATGAGTTGTTTAATGCCAAATTCATCATTGTGCATCCTGAAGGGAAGTGCTATTCATGTGAGGGGAATACAGATATAAAAAAAATGCACAAAGATGTATACACATACACATACAGAGATGTACATGTATACACATACAAAGATGTCCGAAAAGTTGCATGTTCAAGTGCTACAAGTGCCAGCAACAACACAACAAGGTTCTAGTTCATCTGGACAATTTGGAACGAATTTAATTACTTTCCATGGATTTCCAAAGTGAATTCCCTTCACAAGGACAGGTGCTACGCTACTGTAGCTCTGCAAGTCAATAGGAGGGGCTACCACTTGGATGTAAACTATGGTTATTACACAGTGTTGACCCAGCATACCTGAGGGCCTGGATTGAATCATTTCACGTCACTGTGTGTGAAGAATGAGGAGGAGCCCTGTGTTGGCCCTGGCACATTCTGTACCTGGAGGAAGGCTGGGGAATGCCGGAGCACCGGGGCCTTCTCCAGCCCAACGCTTTGTTTTTACAGGTCTCACACAGGAAGCTCCCCCCAGCTCCGCCTCATTGATGTGATCTGAGAACACGCTGACCCCCCCCCCCCCCCCACAACACGGCCAGACTCTCTGGCTGCTCCCCAAGATACACACACACACACACAGATACAAAGACACACACACACACACACACACACACACACACACACACACACACACACACACACACACACACACACACACACACACACACACACACACAGACACACACACACACACACACACACACAGATACAAAGACACACACACACACACACACACACACACACACACACACACAGACACAGACACACACACACACACACAGATACAAACATACACATACACACACACACATACACACACACACACACACACACACACACACACACACACAGACACAGACACAGACACACACACACACACACACACAGATACAAACATACACATACACACACACACATACACACACACACACACACACACACACACACAGATACAAACATACACACACACACACACACACACACACACACACAGATACAAACACACACACACACACACACACACACGTATACAAATGCACACACATACATAAAACAATAATCAACCCTCTCTCACCCTCTTCATTAGTCTCTTGCCTATACTTTCACTCGCATACACACAATCTCTCTTTATCTCTCTCTAGCATATACTTTGACACACACAGCCCCACACACAGACACACACACACACACACATTACGCATCACACACTACATTGTGTCTTTGTTTTGAAGGATGCTGGCTGGGGAACGCTCCCCGCCCCCCACTGGTGCTGGGAATGAGTTTAATCTCAAACTAACGGTTATTCAATCGTCCCAGGAAGCATGCCGCCAGCATCCACTTCCTCATGGCCCTACAAACACCCGCATTTGGCTGCTTCCTCATCTAAGGCGAAGGAATTATGCAATTGCCCATGTCTAACAGACTTGTGTTGTGCTCATTTTCAACTTCTACACTGAACCAGTTTTTGTTTTTTTAATACACTGTGGCAAAGCAAGCGTATCACTGCGCTAGGCTAATATCTTATTCTATTTTTTTTTTATTTGCATAGAACACCTGCTCCACATAATAATAATAATAATAATAATAATAATAATACAATTTATTTATAATGCACTTTATATTCAAGAATCTCAAAGTGCTTCAGAGAAAAAAAAAAAAAAAAAAAAAAAACTATTAAAAGGGGAACCTCAAAGAAAGTTTAGCTAAATATACTGTGGCATCCCGCCACGTGGTCCTCGGCCTGGACGGGCCCGGGGTACCGTGGAGGACGGGGTGTACCACCCCCACCCACCAGCCGGCGATGGAGAGCAGCCCTTTCGGCACCCCAATCAGGGTGATTGGGGGACACCTGGCCGAAAGCACCGGAGCCATCTTAAAAGGAGGACCAGCACAGCACAGCACGGCTCGGGAGACCAGGAACAAGGACGTAGGAAGCGCTCTGGTCCACGAGCGGCTAGAGGCTCACGGAGACCCTAGAGACCGCGTCTGCATTGTCTGATTTAAGTTGTCTGCAATAAATGCCTGCCATGGCTAAAAACCCTACGCCAAGCGAGTTTTGTAAGTGGATTCCGGCTCGACCGAGCACCGGGAGACCACAATACATATACCCATCCAGTCACATCATTTGGCAACCGTAATCGCCAATACCTGCATCCTCATTTTAGTTCCCACACACACACACACACACACACACACACACACACACACACACACACACACACACACACACACACACACACACACACACACACACACACACAGAGAGAGAGATCAAGCAGCAGCCCTTTTGTGTGGGGTGCTGCCCCCAGGATGAGCAGTAGAACGGTCGAGTGTGACAGCTGACATGGCTCTCTGATGACTCCGCTGTGTTTAAACCCAAAGCCAACGGAGTTGGCTTTGGGTTTAAACAGGATGTGGAGTTAAAGACAGGATGTGGAGCAGGCGTGCTGAAGGGGAACATCCCACGGTGCTGACAGCACATTTAATAAGGCTTTTCTTTTGCATGTCTTTTATGTTTCATGCCTTGATATCTTTCGTTATCGCTCTCTCCCACGCATTCCTTCTCTCAGTCGCCCTTCCTTCTAACACTTCATGGACGACGTAACGCTGACTAGCAATGGTGCAAAGGAGGTGAGCTTCTGCTGCTCTACCACATATGTTTTTGATGCCAGAGAAGGAGGGTGTATTGAATTATTCTGCTTTTGAATTTACCAAAAGAAAGAAGAAATGAGATTCTATAAGGTTCATCTCAATTCCTCCAACTCATTCTGTTCCTAATCATTCGGTTCCCCAGAGAACATTTACAGTTCAACTTGACGTTATCCAAGAATCTCTGGGCTTCGTTCCATTTCAGGTCTCATTGACTGCATATCTGGAAAGAAGGCTTATCGTTAGTGGTTGATTAAACCCCACTGTTATGAAAGCTCCAGTCCCAAATAACAAACAACGCCAACAGATGATAAAGTTATTCTGGAGGAAAGTAGGAGAATGTCTTGATTGGTCTTTTTCCCTTTCAGGGAATTTCACCATTGATGCCTGTGTTTTTAACTCACAGTAGACCACTGCGGCCTTTGACACTATTTGGTGACATTCCGAAAGCCTGTGCTAATTAAACGCGTCATGATTAGCGGTGAAGCAATACAGTACCCACATTTTCTTGTAGTGTGTATGTAAACACAGCACACAACTAATTATTGTCAGCACAAAGCTGAAGTCAAGACATAGCTTAAAACATCTTTCTAAAAATGTAGCTCTACACAGGGAATACAATGTTTTTAGTGAATTAAGGTTATTTTACTTCCTACCAACGATTTAGTCCCACAGCAGCGAAAGGCACTCAGGCTAAGCGATGTTTTACCCCACAGAAGGAGCTAATGGTGTGTAACTCAATGATAATGTGACCAAAAGTGATCCAATTAGACGGGCCTGTCCAACCGCACTCTCTCACTCTATCCGTCTAATCGAATACCGGCTCACGTTTTCTGTCTCCACCTCTCTCTTACTTGTGTGTGTGTGTATGCATATGTGTGGGTGTGTTTCAATGGAATGCAATATTCCAGGAAGAAGGTTTAATGGAGATCAGTTTACAGATGTAGCCCGTGTGATTTTAATACACATTACTGTTTCTAAGGTAGCGATGGAAGGAATCTTGCCAAAATGTCCTCAAAGCTTGAGCATTCCCATTTGTTGGAATAT
Source organism: Gadus macrocephalus (assembly GCF_031168955.1). NCBI lineage: Eukaryota > Metazoa > Chordata > Actinopteri > Gadiformes > Gadidae > Gadus > Gadus macrocephalus. The sequence continues at coordinate 4,469,077 of NC_082392.1, forward strand.
CAGTTTTGCAATGTGACCAACAAAAAATTGCTCATAATCAATGGTGACATCAGCATAAACCGCCAAACTTCGATCTGAAATTACAATGGAGGGTTTATTGAGAAGGTGTATGGTAAGGGCTTCAGACATGTGTGACAGACACTGTAGGTGTTTATTTACCGCTCCCACCCTGCCTTTAATGAGGAAGATGAATGCTGAAAGGCTACATCATCATATTAATATACAGGGTGACTGATTCAGTGGACCACAGAGAGCTGCTTAACATTTGCTCCTTTAAATTCTCCAACGAATGATGAAAACCTGACACCTACATAATAGTATGGAGACTATAGCAATGTGACAGATGTTCTAGCTGTGATATTGTGTGTGGGTGAGAGACACACAGAAGGATAGAGAGACATATAGTGAGCATGATTGAAACAGAGACCTGCATCAAGAGACCTTCACTCTTCGCTCAACAGTTCAGCCGCCAGCAGGCTTGTCATAAGATTCCAATGCACAGAACCCAAACCATACGTCTATACAGTCAGCAAGACTGAAGAATGTCCATAACATCTACTATTGATGTGGCTTAACATTGAATCTTTATTTCTGCTAAGCTTGTACTCTTCCATCCATCAGAAGAATGGCATGTATGATTATTGCTGAATGTAATCGTGTACAAATGTACACTTTAATGTTTGAAGAATATATAGAATCAAGAAGCAAAAGGTTTCAGATTCAGACGATGACGATGGACGACGGAAACCTTCTTGTCCTTTTTCGATTTCACATCCTACTATAAGAAGCAAATCCTTTTGAAAAACGCTTTCAGAAAGTTCATTCTGCAACCATTGAGAACATTGCATCTACACAAAAAAATGTCAGCAAATGTAAAACAAGGAGATTGTTGAGGCTCGTCACCAGCCTGCAAATTCTAGCAATGGTTCATTGCATCTACCAGTGCTTCTTATCACCAAGGTATTATGAGTTCTATCTGCTAAATGACAAGTTGCTCGGAGAAAAAGCATAAGCCTATAATTAAATGAGGAAGTGAATTCAACCATTTGGACTGGTGCAGTCATACACAGAGCAGATTGTGAAGAGCCACTTGGTGCAATCGTGTCCTGGCCCAACCAGGCTCATTCAATCTGGCCCCCTAATCATCCTCCTGTATAATTGGCTGACTCATTAATTCCCTCACTCTCCACCTCAAGCTGGTGTGTGGTGAGCGTTCTGGCGCAGATTGGCTGCCGTGCATCACCCGTGTTGGTGCTACACACTGGTGGTGGTCAGTGAGGTTCCCCCTTCCCTGTAAACAGCGTCTTTGAGTGTCTAGAAAAGCGCTATATAAATTCAATCCATTATTATTATTATTATTAGCTCCATCACATGAGGGTGGTGGGCCCAAGGAGCTTGGTATCAGTGAGACTTGCAATGTAGCGCTAGCATGCTGATTAGCCACTACACGGCTCGGCGGAAAAAAAATGGTTGGAAAGCTGTAAAATCTGGGTAGGAATTTCTTGGAACACAAATGATCCATCATACTGCATTTGGGGGAACACAGAAGCATTCGTGATCTCCATCGAGATTTGAGAAAGGTATTGCTCTAAAGACTCCCTGTGCTTACTTTTAAAAAAGTGACCTAGCAGGATGTAAACACATATCTCTATGGGGGAATTAGGGGTACATACAAAACATTAAATGAAAGGAGAGTAACAAAGTGGAACAAAGATTTAAAATATGTCACACTGAGTGGTTTATTAAAAATAAATGATTTAAATAAATATGGCTGATATAACACAAGGCATCACAAAAACAAGATAGTGAAACACTTGTTGGACCTTCTCTCATTATAAAGAATGGTTTGAAACTCTTTGACCGACATCGTAAGCACACAGTGTCCTCCATGTTTAAAGATCTAAATATTTGAAGTAGATTCATTTTTACAGTGTAGCAACCATTATTACAGTGTAGGAACATCTAGTGCAGGCTAAGTAATTACAACAGCACAGACTCATTCACAAGAGGTTAACAGAAGCATTGGTCTTACGGTTGCGGGCAAAACAGTATCCTGTGCAATGGGGAAGTCTCAAGACAGGTAATATATGGCAATATATGACTTTAAGTAATACAACGGGACATTTGACTTAATGTATCAGTAGTTATATACCTCAAACTGGAATGCAATATAATATTGCATAAAAACTTGTCCTAATTTCTGTCAATTAAATGTGAGGCTGTATCTTTGATTGTGTCAACTATGTCTAGGGATTGCATTCAATTCTGTCATCCAATAATATTGGTAACCCGGCCCAAATCTATGCTCATGATCTAAATAAGCACCAATCACAGTGCAAAACAAAAAGCATAAACTAGACTTTTAAACCTAATTCTCCAAGGATGTGTTTACATGCACCTCAATAACCATCCATGATTGAGGAAGAGACTGTGGCTGTGTCTCAAAGAATAAACACCATACATGGTTTATATCCTTAATGTTAGTATTGTTTAGCATCTACTTTTGTTTTTTTGGTCTGTCTATGTTTTATAATGGTGTCTTCGTAAGCCCTTGTGGGCTGGGCATGATAATGCATGACACAATAATGAAATTCATTCATTCATTGTAGTCCACAATGCTTGGACAAGCTTTTACATCATTTCAAAAATTCTGTATATGCTACACAAGGATATACAGTTGCAATATTGGTAACATTTTGTGTGGCTCATACCAAAGCTTATCCTGTTTACTGAACACAATGAAAGAAGAGATATACCGGTACAATGTGAAGTGATCTCTAAATCAGTTGGAAACGCTAATAAAAAATGTAGCCGTATCGCCATTATGCACCAACATAAAATGGCGTATCAGTTAAAAGTGAGCATCGATCAAACATAGCCAACGGTTAAGGACCCGTTCCTTTGTGTTTGTGTAGCCTAATGCAGTTTAAATAAAATACAATGAGCATTTTATCATCTACATAAATGCTGCTTTGAACAAGTCAATTGCCATCATCATTTGCAATGATACATGCACAAACAAAAACATGATTAACAAAATACCTGAGTTTTCACAATGCTGCTAATGGTAACAAAAGTATACATATAAAAAAATGTGCACAATCAAAAATATGTTTAGAAAATAATTATTTTCACCAGTGTCAGTCTAGGTATTCACAGTTTCAAGCTGTTTGTACACCTGTAATGTCAGTCAAAAACCTTAGCAGACATGCTCTTCAATATTTCAGATACGTTTAGTAAAATGTCGAGTTTTGTGGTCTGCCAACCACCAAAAAAATTGTAGTTGATGCTAATTCTCAAAAATTAAATAAAACCTGTGCTATTTACAATACTTGTTATGTTTAACAAATAACCTCACATCAAATGGCATGAAGGTTCTGTAATAGTGGTCAAATTCTGTGACACTGAGGACAAACTCAGCATATAAGGATAAAGGCTTAGTTATGGTTGTACATCGACGCAACACAAGGGGGTTTAAGGACCCAATACGTCTTTGCGGACCCTCCTTAAGTCCGTAGCAAAGGGCCTGAGCTGCCTAACCTTGCGTCTAGGCGACACAGCAGGAAGGGCTGTGATTGGCCCGCCAATGAAAACCCGATGTAAACCCGACGCAGAACCAAAACAGGTTCACGACTCCGTCGAAGCGACTGTGTGGTCATTGCGTTGCGTAAACGTGGAACCATAACTAAGCCTTAAGCTGGCTATTCTGTCTTAAGTCATCCTCAAACAATCATTTACATCAATAAGTCTCTGGCCTGTTATCCTTTAACATTGTGGTGGTTGGTGGCAGATCATACCCAATACTGATTCCTCTGAAGACTTGGTGTTGTGGTTCTAATGATGTGGGCAGTTGCTACTGGCACGACATTAGTCCAAGCATGTGAAGGCGCAGATGAATCAAGAGTGCCGTAGATGGACCCTTGGTTGAGTGCCAGCAACCTATCAATAACAGGACTACTGGGGCAACTCGGGCTCAGCGGAGTGACCGTCACTGTGGGAATTGTCAAGCTTTTCTGAGGCTGTCCCTGATAGGTCGGCCTGGAGCCTAGAGGGATGGACGAGGGAGGGGGCTTTGAGGTCACAGGCGTCTGCTTCCTCCGCCGGTGACGTCGAAGCAACAAGACCATCACCACAAAAAGGATGACCAGTAGCAGCAGGGCCAGCAGAGGTAGGATAACCAACAGTGGGTTGGACGTTTTCTGTGGATAGGACTCTACGCGGACCGGTGTGTTCCTGTAGGGAATCTCGACTGTTCCCTGGGCAGGCTTCCCTAGAGTCGTACCCACAAGGGTAGTCCGGTTGGACGCAATCCCCCAGCGATTGCGTCCTTTGAACTTCTGCTGGTTCTTGCTGCTCGGTAGCATGGTGGAAAAGAGGGTGTTCGCAGAGGCTGGCACAGCTGTTCCATTTTGAGAGGTCTGGTTTAAGGTGCGATGGACAAATGTGGTCGTGGCTAGGATTGGTGTTTTTGTGGTGGAGAAATTTGTCGGATCATATGGCACCACAGTGAAGTAGAACTCTCCTTTTGCGGGTTGGATACTCGCAGCTTTTAAGACAAACACGAGGGAGTCATTAAGTTCTTGAATGCCAGTCATGTTTGCACTGAGCTCTAAAGACACCAGTCCCTTCCTCACATCCTCAAATGTAAATGTTTCCGCTAGTAAACCTCTCCCAGAGTTTTTCAGTCTTGTTCGAACAACCTTACCGTATTTTGGCTGGGAGACCACCTGAAAGAGTGGTTCACTGTCACTTATATTAGCAAGCTCAGAGGCATCCAGAAAGCTAGTTGTCATGGTGACAGGGATGCCGTTAGGAATCCTTACCCCACTGCCAAATTGGATTAAAGGTTTGACAGTGATGTTGAGCACTTGATCGGTGAGATTGGCTTCAGAGGTGAAGGCTAAGAAATCAAAGCTGTCTTCTCCAGATAATAGAGATGTTGATTGGTAGAGCAGCGTTCCGGCCCGTAAATCCTCCTGGTCAAACTGAGTAACTTCTTGACCGTCCTTTAGAAGTTTCCCAAAATCCGGAGGTCTGGTAATTCTGTAGTGAACGGTGGTGTTTTTACCGTTGGTCGCAGCGGCCAGATTGTCTTGGCTCAGTGAAACTGTAGTCTTACTTTGCTCCAGTTTCAAACCAGTGTTGTTGACCAAAGTAATTGTGATGGCTCTTACGTCAATGTTGAAGAGTTTGTAGACTGGCTTGTGGTGGCCATCGGTCACGCTGAAATAGAACACCCCTGAAGCAGAACTTCCATCATGGATGAAGTAAATGCTTCCATTGTCGATTTGGGCTTGAGTGAAGGCCATGATCGTATCATTTAGACTTCCTTCAAGAGCAAGGTAGCCATTGTTAGGTTGACTTACAACAGAGAATTGGACCTCAGCAGCAGGATTGTCCAAGTCTTCCACTCGAAGGTTCTTGGGCCCAAGTGCCACTTTATCACCTTGTATCACCGTCAAGCTAGGGGCCTTGGTCTTCAGAACTGGTGATTGGTCATTCACAGGTATTATCGTTATGTTGAACTGCTCCTCAACCACATCCTTGTCCTCTATAGGGCGCTGTGCAGTCTTGCCCTTGGGATTTACCCATATGTCAAAGACGAAGAGGTCCTGCGTGCTCTCAGAGTTGTCGTGCTTGTAGGTGATACCGTATTTGTTGACGATGAACTGGGAGAAATTGGGTTTCTCCTTGGTTAGGTTTCTCTCGCCTACCAAAATGACACCGTGTTGGGGTAGAGCTTTGACCTGGAACCAGACCTCGTTGGAGCTTCGCTCTGGGATCGGCAGCTTCGTCATGAGGTTAGAGGCGTCCAGGTTGGACTTGTCAATGGCAACGCTTTCCCCCTCTGTTACGACAGCACCTTGGGTAATAAAAAAACACAACACATGTTTTACATAAAGAAAATCTTGACTCATGAATCAATATTAAAACAATCAATACATTAACAAGAATTCATGAATACCTGTGTTGGCAATGAGGACTGTCTTTTGCTGAGGCCCGCGGTTTTCATAGGAAATGTCTATTTTGAAGGTCTGGGTGTCTAGAATAGCGGGCTGCGATGCCACTGAGAAGGTCATTGAGTCCATGGCTGCCCAGCCTACTGACTCCCCTGGCGTTTGGATGAAGACAACCTCCTTCCTGTCCACCTGAGGTACAAAAACAGGATGATTTCAAGAGATATACTGAAAGATATACAAGTCTTATAATAGATTCCCATTAGTCAATGCAGCAATACAGGCATCTGGGTAGACTTATTTATTATTTACAAGATGGAAGTTTAGGGTTGATGGGCAGGCTTTTACACTTTCAAAAACCCAATCAAATACGGTCTGGCAATGCCAAAAAGTCATACTTCTTATGTAACTGTCAACAAGACTTCAACAAAAGGTTATAGTATAACATAGGAAATGTTTTTTTTTTTTAATTTGTCAAATATTATCACATTTTCCATTAGTTAGTAAAAAATAAGATTATGGTTTATAATTTGGTTATTCCTTTACCATGTCCTGTGTGAATGTGGAGAGATCTAATGTAGAATTATCAGGCTGCACGGTCACCAGCCTCCCGAGTTTAGGACGACGAATCACATTGAAAGTAATACTGCGGTTTGAGTGTTTGCTGTTGTCATTGGTCACTGCTTGCAAATTCTCCGTTGTGATTGGTGTTGAAGAGCCTGAATGTGAAGAAGACAAAGGGTCGGTTAAACCAATCAATGAAATGGAATTTGCTGCTCCTTGACATTTATTTTGGAAAACCACCAACAAATGTAACATCAAACTAATTTAAAACTTTCTCTGACCTACTTTTATGATAAAGACAACTATAAACCATCAAATGTATTTTGTAGTTTAGTTAAGGCCAATCCACTTTTTCCTTTTGTTTTAATGTCAAATGGCTTCCCTGAACACTGCCAAGTATTGTCGATGCTTTGAGGAAAACATAAACCAACTTTTCCCTGTTGAAATGCATAAATGGTTCTTAGTCAAAGGACCAATCAGTACTGTATAGACAGAGGAGAGCCCTTTGAAGTGTTCAACAAAATTTTGTTTTAAAAAGAAAGACATCAAAGACATTATATAAATTATATATATAATTAAATCATCCCCACACATAGAAAAAAATAATCAAGCAATGTTAAATAGAAATCACAATGACTATAAAACCAAAAAAGGGAGTTTCAGTGCAGAAGCTCCCTTATGCTTCAGTAGAGAAGTGAGTCAGAATATCTCCTCGTTAGGATGGAGGGAAACCCCACGCAATGAGCTACTTTGTGTTGTGTGGGAAAACTGTGTAGACAAGATCAGGATAATGAAGATGCTGATGAACAGATCAAGGGGAAGATTGAGAACCACATTTGTTTCCTTACTCCTTTTTTTTTTGCCCTCTTCCACGATTTATTTTCTCTCTCTCTTTTAATAGAAGAGGCAATGTTCCCGTTAGACAAGCAGACAGACGGATGGACACAAAAGGACATGAAAAAAAAGAAATGAAGTACAGAAACTCCATTAGACAGTGACTCAGACTGATAGAGAGACAGAGAGTATTAATGTTCAATCTTTCATGGAGGCCACTGGACTACATGGTGCTTATACAGCTTTCAGAGGGATTTTATAGAGCCATATACATCAGCCTGTGGCACACATGTTTACAGTCAAAATCTGTAGTTCCTGGACTCACAGCTCTGCAGCCTGTTTTATTGTAAAATATATATTTGTATATGAATAAATGTTGGCAGGCTTAATGCTTCAGCGAACAAAAGATCAAGTAAGAAAGACATGTTCCACTGAACATGATGGCAACCAACTGGTTGAATGAGTGAAAATAAATGTAAAATAGGATTATTGTCAATTTCCTTGTATTCACATTCATTCTCCAATATAACATTATTTTAACTTCATTCAACACGTTGTTATCAAGCATTGAATTTTATACTGTAATTTAACTTCTCCCTCAAACTATACATGTCTAAGAGGAAAGGGCCATTTCATGAATTACGTATCTGTAAGTACGGTCGTTGTGCACGTCAAGCTATTAAGCGCTAGCCATTTGTGAGAGACTAACCAGATATCCCGACGTTCTCCGCGACAAAGATCACAGACATTTACCCCCGAGTCAGTCAGTCACCTCACGCCCAACATAAAAACCCTTCATTTTCGGATAACCCTTCCCACCATCGCACACAAACACAGACAGACAGACAGCCCTGCCTGGCAGAGTGGCACGGAGCGCTCATGAAGCCTCTACAGACGGCGTTGGAGGAGCTTCCATCCAGAGTCCGCTCGGAACTCAGCAGTGTGTCTGTTGGCACTCAGGCCACACCACCAGCCTGACCCCCATCAAGGTTAACTCTACTTATAACTCTCCTGCCGACCCCGCCAGCCCATAATACCACTTCACTGTATCTAATCAATCGCAAAACCGCGTACCATCGACCTATTTTTAACATTTTGTTAAATGATTAAGTGGTAACCAATGCATTAGTCTGTTGAATGAATATTTAAATGAGAGGGAATTCATTATTTAACCAATTGACATGAGTGGCAAGGGACAGCAGAGTGACACACACACACACACACACACACACACACACACACACACACACACACACACACACACACACACACACACACACACACACACACACACACACACACACACACACACACACACACACACACACACACACACACACACACACACACACAAAATACCGCGAATGACAGGGCAATGTGTTACTGATGCTATCAGTGTGTTTTGACAGAACATAGTTAACACATACAGGACTGGGTCCTATACAAATACTCATGGTCAACTGACATGGCAGATTTGTAATCTTCAAGCCGACAGTGGCCGTTGGATTTCATCTGAAAGGATGTTCAACCTTCAGGAAGTGTGAATGTATTTCTAAGCTATGTGCAGAGGCAACACCACGCCTGGCAAGACCAGGCGTGGGAAAGAGGAAGAAAAATGTCCTTCTGTATGTTCAGAACATTCAGTTCAATCATCGCAACGTGTCCTATTTTGGATTTGTATAAAAGTATAAGATGTTGTGGCGGACGCCAGGGAGGAGTGAGGGGAGGAGGTCTGGCAACCTGCTGGCTCCACCCCCAAGCCTTACATGGACTTCCTCCCTTTAACGAGGCGAGCCTGGGGATGATTAAGCAGGGGTGCTTGGGCTTAAAAGAGCTAGCAACAGACAGACAGGGGGAACTGGAGCTAGGGCTGGAGCTAGGGCTAGCACAGGACAGGACAGGACAGGACAGGACAGGACAGGACAGGACAGGACAGGACAGGACAGGACAGGACAGGACAGGACAGGACAGGACAGGACAGGACAGGACAGGACAGGATCTGTGTGATCGCCTGGAAGCACGGAACGGCCTAAGGCAAAGAGATAGGTGGAAAGTGTTGGACTGTATCATAGAGGAGGTGGACGACCCTTTTCCCACCCGGGTTTTGGTTTACTAGGTGAATAAACCATTCTGCACTGGAACTGCTCTCTGTGTTGTGTCATTTTGTCTATTCGACTTGGTAGCGTGGAAACCACACACCCACTGGCCCGCTACAATATATATATACATACATATTACATAAAGTTACATTTTCTGGAAGATGAGATGAATCATCTTGTTTTAAAGGGGTCCTAGATACTCATGGGCTCACAACATATACCCCAAATCATTGTATTTGATTCTTTGATTAGATTCACATGTTTGAATCTTTTTCCCCTGCATCATTTCCCCTTGGTGTCTAAAGTGTCCTGTGAAGGCCGGGGGCCTGGGGCTCACCTGGAAACACCTTGAGGGCCTGGTTGGTCTCCAGGCTGAGCAGCAGAGCGCTGGCTGTGATGCTGAAGATCTGCCGCGGGCTGAAGTTCACGCCGTCGTTGACTTGAAAGTTGAAGCCGCCAGACATGGCGCCTGGTTGGACCACAAAAATATGTCACAAAAGATTAGTTATCATATCTTCATCCACATACCTCCTCTGGTGTGTGTGTGTGTGTGTGTGTGTGTGTGTGTGTGTGTGTGTGTGTGTGTGTGTGTGGGCGTGTTCAACTAAACCATAGCACAAGGCTTTACTTCAATCCTGTGTCTAATTTCATAACCGGTGCATGGCGTAAATGTTCCTGCAAGTCATGTCTTTCCAAACCAAATAAAACGCTGTTCACTAGCAGTCGCTTTTTGGTGGCCCTTTTACATCTAAACAGCGTCTTCTAGTGGACATAAGTGGAATGACAAACCAATTTTGATGGAAGAATAATACAAAAAAACGTTCTTAATATTTCCTCAGAGCAATTGCCCTCATACAAATGTAGGCCACATTCAAACAACTAACTATTCGGCTATAATAAAAAAAAAATATGTGTTCGAATTGGGATTTTAATAGTTCATTATAATTCATTATCTCTCTGTTTGTGTAGTCAGGTCTTGTGGGTGTCCTCTAATGAAGGACTCTCTGCCCAGCGGTGTGTACCTTTGTGAACGAACAGCAGCTGACCCTGCTCTATCGTGGCCTGGGTGAAGTTCAGCACTGGCCTCATGGGGGCGCTCTTCAGCGCCAGGTGACCGTTGCTGGGCGGAGTCACCATGAACGCCAGCTCCTCTGGGGGCGTGTCCTCGTCCTCCGCCCGCATATCTCCCGGTCTGATCTCCGTCACAGAGGCCACCCACACCTGCACACGCGGAAAACAGCATGGGTCATCGCACCTCATTTTCTGTATGTGTTTACGTGCGATTATCGCAGTGTGCGATCGCTGGCCCACCTTCAAGGAAGGTTGGGCAGCCCCCCCCCCCCTTACTTGGTTGGAACCCCCCTGCTGAGAGAGTGGGAATAACAACCGCTGTACCATGTTTTGTTATTAAAGTGAAAAAGGTTTGTATGGTGATACTAGGTTTGAAGACACCATCAGTCAAGGGTGTAGGAAAGACTTCCTCATTGATGTTTTGGATAAGCAAATGTATTTTCCTCTCACCCATGGGTAGATCACATGTTCCAAGCGCTATTCAAATAGTCAATAAAGACAAAAGTCATAAAATGCATTTCTAACTGATTCAAAACACAGCCATATAGCTGCAATTGTCATAAGTTATACGTCATGTTGTAGACCACAGTAATCATTTTGTTTTACAAATCACTCCTCCATACCACTAAAGAAATGTTGACCCCAGCTAAATACCTTGCTGTGTATCAAGGCTCAAAACACAGTGGTTTGGGAGTTAACAGAGGTCAAGGGCAGATAAGACACTCTTCAGCTTGCTTCACAACTTCAAGCTGGTGTTGCTGTGTTCACAAGCGTGATTCACAGGAGTCATCCAGACGAGAAATACGAAACCAACCTAGCAAAACGTTTCTTTTTCACCACGTTGTGAAACCGCCTTGTCTTTTGTAACATTTCCTATTCAAAATACAAGACCATAGTACTAATCAAAAACTGTGCACTGTTTGTGGAGAATATTTCTTGTTTATTTTTTCTGCTACTTTCAAACGGCAAGGCAATAATCATCCAAGAAGGATTTTGATTACGTTACACATGATATGCACATAATCCCTCTTCTAGCAGTATAGTAACAAAAGGTATCTGGTCATCAATTTCTTCAGGTTGGACTCGGCTCTGTTGCCCTTGAATAGACGTCGATTGGAGCTTTCTATTTTCTATTAGCCCCTACTTTCCTCAATAACCATATGGGAAACCAGACACTTGGTATTTGTGTCCATATGTGTGTGCGTGTGTAAGCATCATGCAATTGCATAAAACAGTATGCCTCAAAGATTTGTGTCTATGTGTGTGTGTTTGTTTATGTGTGGTGTGCTTATTTGTGTGTGTGTGTGCTTATTTGTGTGTGTGTGTGTGTGTGTGTGCTTATTTGTGTGTGTGTGTGTGTGCTTATTTGTGTGTGTGTGTGTGTGTGTGTGTGTGTGTGTGTGTGTGTGTGTGTGTGTGTGTGTGTGTGTGTGTGTGTGTGTGTGTGTGTGTGTGTGTGTGTGTGTGTGTGTGTGTGTGTGTGTGTGTGTGCAAGGGTGTACACATGTGCATGCGTATCTTTATCGGTCTAGCGGGAACTGCCCCACACGTTCCGTAATGAGCCACTTCACAGGATGTCGCCGTGGGATGTTAACACTGAGTCACCACTTTTTTCAAAGCGAGACCACATGACATGACACACATTTCGACCAATGCTGCTTCCAACAGGCCCTGCCGAATGCTTAGTGATGCTAGTGATATAACGCCCCTGGCTTTGGCTTATAGGTGTTAAAGACGATGAAAAAAAATAATGTGCGAGTTAGTTATGTGGTTTTTAAAAACAAACCACATACAGATACTGTAGTGTAGAACGGTGTCAAGTTTATATCGCAGAGCAAGACCGCCACCCTGTGGACAGAAGAGGTATGTAAACTTGCTGATGGGTTAAAGGGGACATATTATGAAAACAACACTTTTCCTGGGATTTGGGGTGTTGTTTTGCGACTCTGGTGCTCCAACACGCATACAAACTTTGAAAAAAGTCTGTACATGATTTTTGGAGTGAGATATGCATTTCTGAAAGTATCCAGCCTACAGTTACCAAACAAGGGAGTCCGTTTTAGCGCCCCCTCCTATGTAGGAAGGAGGCACAGTTGAATATTACCTCCCACTTCCCCAATCCCCATCCGCTGTCCGCTGTTCCGTTTGGTGGACCAGCGGACGAGCAGCTCCGACGGGGGGAACTCGGCGGCAGCTCAGCTCCGGGAGAACAATGCCTTTCTCTGCCGGACTTCCGTCGAAGCTTCGGCGGCAGTCCGGAGGAGAAGACATGGAGGAGAAAGGGATTGTACTCTCGGAGGTGAGCTGCCGGACTGCCGCCGAGCTACCCCCGCCAAACTTTTCAGCTCCCGGACGACACCGCCGGTACTGCCGGACTACGCCACTACGACTCTTTACTTGTTGTGGAAGTGCCAGAGACGTCAGACACTGTCTTTATGATTCATAATATCATCCGAGGCGCACATAGCTTTCGGCCGTGATATTAGATATAATATCATATAAATACCCATACATAATATTATTATTATATTATATAGATATAGAGCTCCAGGAGTCCGCAATGCTGTGGTGCAGTCTGACAGCTCATTGGTCAATGGGCAGCAGCTCATTTGCATTAAAGCTTCAAAAACATGTTTTCTGGAACTCAAATACCATGTTTACTTGTTCTGAAAAAGCCATAATATGTCTCCTTTAAAATAATTTGTTCATTTTACGTGATTGTCACAAAAAATAGAAATCACTCTGACGATTTGTGCTGGTAAATTGGAGATTTTAATCTGCTCCTTTTCTTTATTTAAGGATGTTTTTGGAACAAGAACACAGCCCTTAGGTCATGTAAAAATATTCACAGAACAACTGCTTATGTCACATTCTGTCAATCAATGCATACACGCCGACTCTTATCCATCAAGACAGACAGACAGACAGACGGACAGACGGACAGACGGACGGACAGACGGACAGACGGACAGACGGAGAGACGGAGAGACGGACAGACGGTCAACATAGTCCAATTTTCAAGTGAATGTTGTCTGTTAATATTAGAATAAAGTTACTATATCCTAATATTATCATATAACATTCAGAGAAAGGCGCTCAGAATCCAAAGCTAGTATGGCATGACCTCCTCAATGTCGTAATGTGCCTATTTATGTTCATATCAGAATACAGCCGTTGGCTGAATGAATGCCAAAGATGAGATAAAATAATAAATACAAACTTTAATGTAGGCCATCCTTGCCTTACAATGGTATTTTTGGTTACATAAGCACATGTAAATGCCAGGGCAAAATGTAGTCGTCAATCTGCTTGCTGCACTGCGAAGCCCCATCCGAGCCCCTTGCGTCTGCATAGCTGACATTCTTTCCACCAGCCAGCCAGTCAATCAGCCAGTCGGTCAGTCAGTCAACTGGGCTGCCTCTCAGCCAGCCAATCAGCTTGTCAGTAAACGTGCTTGCCTCTCAGCTGGCCAGAAAGTCATTTCATTCAGTCAACCATCAAGCTAGTTCGTCAGTCCGCAGGCCACCAGAAAACCAGACAGTCAGCCAGCCAACCAACCAACGAGCAAGCCTCACAAAGTTTCCTTAATTTAACTTGTGCGTTGTTAGGATCTGGTGGGTTCGAGATTGGGCATGAGAGAAAGGAAGTGAGCAGTGAAAGAAATGGTTTAAATAGAGACGCGGCCTCGCCCACTCACCCTCAGGACCCTGTTAGCTGTGATGACGGGCGCCTCATCATTGACAGCTGCAACCTGGATGTGCGCTGTGCCCGGCAGGCTCTGCTTCCTCAGGACAGTGTCGTTGGCCGTGACCGTGAAGCTGTCGTCCAAGGACTCGCCGCCGTCGTGGACATAGTAGATGAACTCGTGCTCAACCTATGGATAGGAAATACGAAAGGGCATCGAGTAATGATTACCTTAAAAGGTGACATATTATACCCCCAGTGATGTCAGAGGTGGCAGATTTTCCAAACGGCTTGTAACGGCTAAACGCACTCAGACCTGGTGGTATGATATGTCACCTTTAATAATAACTAAATTAGAGTTCTGATTGACCCAATTTGATCTCATACTTTTGCATTCATGTAAAAAATATGGAATGATAAAATGTCAACACAAATTAATTTTTTGCAATCATATCTTTTCCATTTTTTTTGTTCTTTTGATAGCTTTTAAATAATACCAAAGTTCAGTTCTGATTAATTTAATCTAATCGCAACCTTTTGCATTCATATACAACATGTGAAAATATAAAAAAAATATATATTTATTTTCCATGTCATGTTGACACCCTTGGAGGGCAGAGCGAGGTCCTACCTGCCGCCGGGTGAAGGAGCTGATGTCCACCCCTGGGGAGCGAGAGTGCTCGATGCGACCGTGGAGCGGCGGCTCCGTCACACTGAACAGGAAGTTGATTCCCGAGAAGTGCCTGTTGGTGACCCTGAGCACCTCCTGAGTCAGGGCCTTGGAGCCGCCCTCGTTCAGAGTGAAGTTGGACACCTTCAGAGGGATGAGGCGAGGGACGATGTCCAAGGACACCCTGATGCCCGTGACCTCCGTGACCCCGTTGGTGGCGTCGAGGACGAACATGTCGTTGACCTGGTCGGGTTCCGCCTGCACGTACTGAACGTTCCCCGCGTTGACGTCCTCCTGGGAGAACGTCACCGCCGGGGACTGCCTGGTTCCCACGTAGCGCTCTCTGGATTCCTCAAAGCGCCGCAGGAAGCCGTGCGCGGGCGTCTCCCTCACTGTGAACACGATCTCCGCTGGGAGGTTGTCCTCGTGAGTGACCTGCAGTGTTTAGGCAAGGCAAGGCAACTCTTTCATACATGAGTCAGACTCAAAGTGCTACACATACAAACATCATCATAAAAGAAAAGAAAATATTAAAATAAAATAGATACGCAAGAGAAAATAAAGTTGAAAAATGAAAGTGCATTGTATTTATGGTTTTGCAGTAAGCTAAAATGTATGCGATAATTACAGGTTCTAAATTCATATTTTGGGGAATATCCAGTAAATAAATATAGCTAATGGATCTAGAACGACGTTCCGTTGACACTACTCACCTCAAGTTTAGTCTCGTCAATTTTAACCGGCTTGCCCTCTTCCACCAGCAGCATGTTGTTGTTCTGCACGATTGGGGGCCTCTGGTGGCTCTCCAGGTAAACCTTGACATGGACCCTTGCCGTTACGGTCAGACCTTTAGATTGCACCGTCAAGTTGAAAGAGTCTGCCACGTGACCGCTGTCATTGTGACGATAGGTGATGAAGCCGTTCTTGAGATTGTGCAGTGTGAACGACACCGCCTTCGTCTCTTTCTGATAGAGACTTCCGTATTTCGGGGCCTGCTTGAGACCGAAGAGCACCTCAGAATCATCCCTGATGTCCAGGTTTGAAACTACGCTAAAGTTAGCGGTTGAAAACGTCACTGAGTGGCCCTTTTGAACCAAGAGGCCGGTGTTGTTGGCCACTCTCAGGAAAGGGTCGTGGGCGTTGATGTCCAACAGGCTGGAGACAAAGTGTTTCCCGTCCGACACAAAGAGCACAAAGCGCCCGGTGCTCACGCCCCTGTGGACGAACAACACTCGCTTCTCCACCAGATCCCGCTGGTGGAACTGGAAGAGCCGATGGGAGGTGTCGTTGGCCAGGACCAGGTCTCCCATTGGGATCCCACGGCGGGTGTAGAGCAACTGGCCGTCGTCAAAGTCTGAGTCGGCGTCGTGATAACGGAGGTCCTCGGCGGTGAGCAGCCTCTGGCCCTCTCTCACCACGTTGAAAACGTTATCGATAACCCGTACGGGCTTCTGGTCGTTGACCAGCTGGATGGATATGTTGAACGTGCCCTCTTTTGAACCGATCTCATCCTCTGCGACGGAAGATTTGAACTCTGAACTGGTGGAAGCTATGAAGGTGAAGCCGTCCTGTGTCGCCTCACTGTCGTCTTGGATGTACATTATACGCTCCTCTAAAATGTCCTGGTTACTGAATGTGATGATCTTGTTGTAGCTAGAGTTGGAGTTCGACTGACTTATACGGGCTAGTTTTCCGTGTTTCGGACTATCGGTGACGGTGTAGTAAATATCCTTTGTACTCAAGGTCTCCGCAAACAACTCATCCTTTGTGATCAATTTACTTTCTCCTTCCAAAAGGGACAGTCCATTGTTCTTCATGAAAACATTATTAATGTCTGCTTTAATAGATATGTTATAATCAAAGCTCTTGGACTGGGCGTGTTTTGAAAAGAGGAGAAACTTAAAGCTGTCATTGGTATCTTCATATGGCCTGTCCACCAGCTCGTAACGTACCTGCAGGTCCGTCACATTCCTCTGGCTGAACGTGGCGTTCTTCCTCAAGACCGTGTCGTGAAACAACAGCTTCCCTTTCTTGGGCGTGCTGAGGACCCTATAGTACAGCTCTCCCTCTGCCAGGACCACACCTTCAGCCGTGGCATACAGACGCTCCGAATCCAAGGTGACCTTTCGCACTTTATCGATGGCCGCCATCACGTTCCTCGTCAGGTTGAACCGAACCCACTTCACCGTGATGGGGAACAGCAGCTCTGTGGTGGCCCTGCCGGCGATGGTGACCCTGCACTTGAAGTAGTCCGTTGCGGCCGACGTCTGGATCTCCCTGAAGGTGCCGAGATACCGGAGGCGCTCTTTCTCCAGGAGCCTCTGGGTGAACGAGTCGGTGGGCCGCCACTCCCCGCTGGAGTGCAGCCTCTGCAGCTCCCCGTACTGGGGGGGTTCCACGGCGTCGTATCGGATGTCCACAGCCTGCCTCACGGCGTTCGTCTGCACGGCCAACTGCTTCGATCCAATCGAGGCGTGTTCTCCCTGGGTGATTTCCAGGCCCGTGTTGTTGGCGATCTTGTACTCCAAGGCGATGGCCATGACTCTCAGGACCACCGTGTTGCTGACTCTCTCTCCGTCGCTGACTCTAAACACTATCCTCGAGTTCCTCGCCCCTCGGTGGACGAGGTACAGCTTCAGTTCCGCCAGGTCTGTGTGAGAGAACGACGTCACCGCCGAGCCCGGGTTGGTCTCGATTTCCAAATAGCCAGCGTCTGCGTTCAGGTTTCCCAGCACGGAGAAGACGAGATCAGTGGAGTTGCTGTCCACATCGGAAGCTTTCAAAACGTCTGTGGTCAAGTGTTTCCTTGAGTTTTCCAAGAGAACAAAGAGATTTCCTTCAGGCAGACTCAGTTCAGGAGCGTCATTGGTTGGGGTTACGGTTACGTTGTACCGATACAATTTAATTCCCTTCAGGTAATTGGGAACTGGCTTCCTACTGCTTGAAAAAATGGAAAACATGAAGAAGTCCTCTTGGTCTTCTGATCCTCCATGGATATACATGACCCGTTCGTGCCAAAGGTCCAGCATGCTAAAGGAGTTCTCCCCCTGGTCTTCTTGGTCAACATCCAGCCTTATCTGACCATGGGTTGGCTGTTCTTGTATTTTGAACATAATTTGAGACTGACGAATCCCAAGGCTTTTGAAGTCCAGGTTAATTTTGATGTGTTTCGACTCAAGAGAGGCCCTGCCTCCTTCTGGAACCACAAGGTTTTTCAGGAGCACAAAGTTGGACCCGTAGCGTTTGTCCAACCCTCTTGCAAGTGTAGACATGGGAAGCGCTGGCCTTGGCGTAACTGAAGGAACTCTGACGGTGGTTGGTCTCACTGTGGTCGATTGTTCCGGTTCTTTCTCTGGCTCACAGCCAACTGATATATCTTTGGTAACGATAGCCATGGACAAACCAGTCTTGACGCCATTGACTTTGATGTCCTTTAAACATCCCTTGAAGGATCCTCCTCGCACACGTTTCCCCGACACAGAGAGCAGGCCTACCTTCCTGACCTCTGCCCTGGTGCTGTCATCAATGCCCCCGACAAACAGCGACCCCTTCAGCTGAAGCACCTTTAAGCGAGATCCAATATTGGTTTTCACGACCTCTTCATCCACAGTAAGCTGGAGGCTTTTAGCGTTGAAGTACAATTTAACGGAATGCCACTTTCTATCGTTAACCAAAGTCAGCGAGCGAACTTCGGTCTTGGTTCCACCTTTACCAACCATGGCCACCGGCAGGCCTTCCTGAATCTCCACGGCGACAAAATCTCCGCCTCGGGCCGCGCTGTACAGCACGATGCCCTCCGCGGCGGCCGTGTGCACGACACACTCAAACTGCCCTTCCTGCCGGGCACTCCAAAGGGGCAGAGAGACGTAGGCCTTGGAGCTGAAGAGGCTGACCGGGTCCTCTTCCGCGGCAAAGAACTGGGGGCTGCACCCAAGGGACACCTCATGGACGCTCTTGATCCCGGTGAGAGGCCTCAGCGACGACAGCAGGTCGTGGTCGTTGAAGACCACCTCTTCCACGCAGCCACGGAAGCCCGGCAGATCGGCAGGAAGGTAGGGTTTGTCGAGACCCCCCGAGCCGCCGGCGAAGAGGCCGTCGTCCGCGTCGAGGTCGTGTCGCGGCCCCGGCATGGTGAGGAAGGTGTGGGAGTTCCTGTCCACGGTCAGAGTGACGTTGCTCTGCTCCTGGTGGACCTCTACCGAGTGCCAGGCCAGGTCGTTGAGCTGAGTGCCTCTCTCGGAGTTCAGCAGTCCCTCCCCGGACCCCAGGTCCAGTTTGACCTGAGGAGAAATATATTAAACCAAAGTTCAAGGCAGGGATGCAACAATTCTAAAACAATAAAAACTATTTGTTGTAATAGCATTACATTTTTGTTGAAAAGATTTTCAACAAAAATGATTGATTTTTGTTTTCTTTGTTTTTTTTTTATTATAAAAAATGAGATATTTTGTTATTGAAAAATAACAATAACAAACAATAAGTAGGTCCAAATGGAAAACAGAAATTGAATTTGAGAACTTCAAATATGTAGTTTGCACAATCCACCAGCCGTCTAGCAAAACAGTGATTATGTCAGCATTCATCTTGTGAATCCCAAGCGAGAAGAGGAAGTACTTTCATCGTAGACCCATTATAACCTATGCCGTCACCAGTTGTTGCAACAGCGAACGCTGTATCTCCAAAGCCGGAAGAACACTTGTATTACTATAATCACTTAGCCTTTGGCTCTGCCCTTTGAGCATCATGTCACCATCTCAGGCTACTGCTTCATTTAGGTAACACACTTGTCAGGGCTTGTACACGCCGAGGCCCAGCTATTCATGCACAGCTTTGGGGGCAGCCATGATTATCTCTGACTCACTGGGATTTGGACCACAAGCCCAGGGATAACTCGCGGTACTCCAAAAATACAACTTGAAACTCTGATCTGTGTCAGTTTCAGTCACAATGATGAGTGGTTCTCCCCTCGTGTGCACCCAAGTGCATTGATACAGCCAGTGCGATTCACTCCCACCCGGTCTAAATGGAGCTGAAGTGGGGTCAAAAGGAAGGCATCTATGTGATGCACCGGGCAGTAAATAGAATAACAAATAAATAACTATCATGTATTCATGCAAATGGAAAATCTATCTTTCTATTGCGCATGCTGGATCTGTAGGGCTAAATCACTTGTCTAATAGCTACCAAATCTGTAATGTTTGCAATTTTCTCCAGGAACACTGACTTACTAAAAAACCTGGGAAGAATTTTGAACGATATGGAAGATGAAAGATTCAGAAAAAGCAGTCGCCATTCAATTCATAAGAGCTGACAACCATCTACTACAATTCCTGGAAGGGGAGTCCTGGACCAAATGCATCACTGTGATCATCTCATTCATGCGCAAGTTGCCTCATCTAATTATGAGCTGATGTCCCGGCTGTGACGAGGAACAGGCGGTGAGAGGTGAGCGCGATGATTGAGCAGGGTTATCTGTCAACTCGTATCACCGTGATTGCTGAAATCTGCTTTCAGATTTAGTGTCTATGCCCGTGAGTACAGCACAGTGTAACATGTTGGAGCACAGCAACTCATGGTGTGTGACGATGCTGGAATACAGACGGAGAGACGTGTGTGTAACTACGTGTATAGAATGGAGAGTATGTGTATGTATGCATTTATGTATGGATGCATGTTTGTGTGTATGAGGGGCCGCCTGGGACAGAATTCTTACTTGGTCTTACACACACTATTATAATCTCGCATATACACCACTATAGGCATACACACACACTATTATACTCCTTTTACATGTATGTATCAGAGAGTATAGTAGTGTGTGTGAGAGAGTGTAGTAGTGTATGTGAGATAGTTTGAATGAAGTCGTTTAGGATTCGTAATATCATCCGTTCTATAAAATATTCTAATCTAGAACACTCCGGGAGCTCAGACGGGGGGTCCTTGAGCTCTATATCTATCAGTATAATATAATATAACGGCCAAAAGCTGTGTGCGCCTCCGGATGAAATCATGAATCTTAACGACTGCGTCGGGTTCTCGGACGTCTCTGGTCCTTCCACATCAATCTGAAGTCCAGATTGAACCACGACATGGAGGAGAAAGGGATTGTTGCGAATTGTATATGCAAACGTGGAGATACGCTTAGTAGGACATCTGATGGATGCGTTTCCTGGAGCGTTCTGGCCCCCTGGGCTGTGTGTTGTGACTTTAATAATGGGCAGGCGTGGTCTCAGTTATGTGCTCTGATTGGCTAAGCATTGGTGCTGAACTCCCGCCTCCTGGATACCCGTATGTATACTCCGTGCTGATCCCTTGTGGCTATGTGCGGGAATTACACTTGTTTTTGTGGCCTTGAGCGTCCCTGGGCCCTGTCCCTGTACCGCTTTTATCTCTAGAATTGATAGATGGGAAAAAAGCCACTCTAGTCGCCAAGGACATATGTGGCCGGTTGGTATGAATTTGTGAATTTATGCAACACATGTCGTGGTTCAATTGTAATGACCACGGAAGAGGCAGTGAATGAAGTGTTGTTTAGACAGCGATTTATTTGAGACCACCGCTAATAAACCGTTGGAACACAGACACAAGACCGGTAACCACGACAACGCCGGTAACCTCAACAAATCCTGCGAAGCCCCCCCATCTCCCAAACCCCCGTGACGCTACAATATTATATTATAAAGATATTTCAGCCAAACTCTCACACACACTACTACACTCGCTCACACACACTACTATACTCTCTCACATACACTACTATACTCTCTCACAAACACGACTATACACACTCATACATACATGTAAAAGTAGTATAATAGTGCGTGTGTATGAGTATAGTGGTGTTTATGCGAGATTATAATAGTGTGTGTAAGACCAAGTATGAATTCTTTCCCAGGCGGCCCGTCATATGTATGCATGCATGTGTCTCTCACTCTCAATCTCTCTCACACTGACACCACACATCTCCCCATCTATACTCCAGCCTCAACACACACTATTGTGTTGTTGTGCTCCAAGATGCGTACTGCACACACAGGCAGGACACTAAACAAGACGCAGCACCTCCAGGTGCCATCTGACAGCAGATTTCATTAATCACGATGACACAAGATGAGAGATGATCCGGCTCAATCTTAGTGCACACCTTACCGTCTGTTCCTTGTCACAGCCGGGACATCAGCTCATAATCAGAAAAGGCAACTTGCACTTGAATGGGCTGATTACATTGATGCATTTGGTACCGGTCTCCCCTTCCAGGAATTTTGATACATGCACTTCAGCTGATAGGAATTGAATGGCTACATTTTGGGCATTTAGCCAAAGCTTTTATCCAAAATGACTTACAATGGCTAGTGCCGTTTCAGAAAAAACTATATATATGTAAACTTTATATATGCACATCTGTGTGTGTGTGTGTGTGTGTGTGTGTGTGTGTGTGTGTGTGTGTGTGTGTGTGTGTGTGTGTGTGTGTGTGTGTGTGTGTGTGTGTGTGTGTGTGTGTGTGTGTGCGTGTGCATATGCGCCCACTTGTGCATGCATGCGTGTGTGCGGCTTAGCATCTATGTCAATGTGTTTGCGTTCATACATAGCGGTATGTGTGTGTGCATGTCTGCGCGCGAGCGTGCGTGTGTGTGTGTGTCCGCGCGTGTGCGTGCGTGCGCGCACGTGTGCGTGCGTTTGGCGAGACTCTGCAGATGCGCCCGGGCTACAGATGTACCGACCTGCAGGCGCCCGGCGTGGAGCTCCAGCAGGAAGTGGTCTGCGCGGCCGGCGGCGAGGAACAGCAGGCCCGCGGCGCTGGAGGTCCGGAAACGAAGGCGCAGCACGTTCCGCTCGGACGACTCTGCCGCCTTGAGGTGCACGAAGCCATCCCCGTAGAAGGAGGCTGGAGAAGGGAGGGGCGGAGGAGAGAAAGTTAGGATCTATTTGGTTTGTTTCTACGTTTTAGGAGTTTGGCCTTTGTGTCTGGACGGAGAGGGCTTCCGTCCCCTGGCCTTGGACAGAGGTGGGTGCCCTGTGGGGCCCGGCGGGAGTCGGTGGAGTGTGGAGCTATAGGTGGATGAGCAGGGGGGACGATAAAGCCAAGTGCCCGCGTCTTCATGTATGGTGGTCTTAATATAGCACACATGACATTTAGACTGGGGAAAGCTGGGTTAATTATCATGCTGGTTGCTCATGTAAAAGCACACACACACAGAGACACACAGAGACACACACACACACCTTTATATGGGACTTCATGAATATATTAATGTATTGTTGTTTGAGAATGTGCTCCAGTTATGTGTTTTTATCATTTTGGGTCTCTTGGATTCTACATGGTTCTGTTGCTTGATGGCTTCAACATCAGATGCCTTAAAAAAAAGAAAATACCAAAATCCATACATTCATCCCATGTAGATGAGAGCGAAATACTACAAATTGCTCCGGTTTCCGAGAAAAGAGTTGAGCGTGTTAACATGAACGAAACCAGTGTTCTGCGTGTTGTTTTCCCCCCATTAATGGTAAACCATCTGACTCCATACGCTGAGGATGTGGCTTACAGGGAGAGGGTACAGGTTTGGGCCTGCCCTTACCCGGGACAGGAGCCCTGAACCTGCACATGAAAGGCTCCGGCGTCCCCACATTGTCTCAGAGACATAGCACCCAGATAGCGCACGGCGACCGGCCCCAGCTGTTCCTGCTAGCCCACCTCCCCGCCAGGGCGCATCGCCCTGTAATCTGGACGGATACGCTCCAAAGCGTTCTCATCGCCTGCCACCTTCGCCCACACACCACGGGTTCAAAAGGCCGGCTTGTTTAATGGGCCAGGTTCTCCATTGTTTCTGTAACAGGTTCAATCTCTCTCTCTGAACAACTATGTGCATATTATGTACACACGCTCCAGTTTGAATGTATTGCTGGGCAACTGATTCCAGTTCTTATGGAGGCCTATTTCTGAGGACTGCAGTACAAGCACACTGTACTGGAAAAGGAAGATGTATACCAAATTCATACAATATCTTTAAATCCCAAGACGTTCTTGCTCGGTTCTCTCTGCATTGTTTCTGTAGAATCCACCGGATGTATCTTTGTTAGTCTCCTTTACAAAAGGACAAGGTAAACGCGACAATGCTGTTATCAATAGAGAATAGTCATAGATGGCACAGTTCTTGTTAACAATTTAGCAAAAAAAAAGCTGTCATAACTGAGCCTCATTGAGAAACTTGGTGAAAAGGAACTTGTGGAAGGTCTATTTTAAATTCTGTAGGAATGGTATTATGATCACATTTTATATGTTAATTTCAGTATGTAGCAGGCAGAGGGCAATTAGTTTCCACAGCAACAGTGAATTAGCAATGCCTGACTGCTACCAGGACAAATGGAAAGTGTGGTCACGATAAAGTGGGTTAATGCATTTGCCCACCGAACAGGGGTTAATGCGCTAATGGGACATGGCATTACTTTACTTGACCCACGATTGATGTGCTGAGTCCTCGCAACCACCAGAATTAAACCACCAACCAGTGAAACTCTGGCCTTTAACAAATTAGGAATTAAATGTCCTATGATCAATAGCAGATTACAGACGCTATACTACACTATAACAGGTTATGGGAATTTAAACTGATGGATACAACCACATTGGCACTAACTAGGATAACCACTAGGCTATAACAATAGATGAAAACTAACGCTAATACAATTAATCGATAAGATAGACAGAAAAATTAAATTATCATTTTGATCAATTAGTCATTCATCATTCATCCTGTAAAAAAAACAAATACCAAAAAGCTGCTTTTTGGAATTTGGTATTTAGTCATTTCTTTGCTATCTTGCTGTTTCGGATCATATGACAATACTTTAGTTTGTCTTGGCCGCTCTTCGCCAGACATAAGAGTGAGCAGAAATCCCATTGAGCTTTTGCAACTTGTTGGTTATTTATTCCTCATCATATATGCCATCGTTTGCATAAAGTGTTTAATGGACAAAAGATTGCAGCCATGAATGACCCTAATCTGGCCCTATGTAAGCCTCCAACAGCTGCAGACGTTATTCTGATGGAAGCCGTCAGAGAGCAATGAGTGGATAACAAACGCATCGGGATAGCTGCAGGCAGTATGAACCCTCGTGCATTATTCCAGGGAACGGGCGGTGACTCAGAGGGACTGAATG
This sequence comes from Gadus macrocephalus, assembly GCF_031168955.1. Taxonomy (NCBI): domain Eukaryota; kingdom Metazoa; phylum Chordata; class Actinopteri; order Gadiformes; family Gadidae; genus Gadus; species Gadus macrocephalus. Next base: position 4,494,114 of record NC_082392.1, read on the forward strand.
CATTATCACACTGTTTGTCCTTTCGTTGTACACTCCCATCAGAATTATAAGACATATTCCTAAGAGAAACTACCAAACAACACATTTTCTTGGGTTGGGGTCATCACATTGTGATTTATCATTTTAAGGTAATATTTATGATTATCTTTGTTTGATCCCTGTGTGCGATTGTGCTGTACAAGCATCTCTCTTTCATCGATAGATGAACAGAGAGGGTATTTTCAAGAGATACAGCCAGCGAGGTGGGTAGACTTTTTGAAGAGCAGTTAAAACAGCAATCACAAATATGTTGAGTAATTTGCCCCAAGGCTGATTTTATATGGAGAGAAAAAACGATCTTTTGCCCGTAAATCACCTCAGGAATTGTTATAAGCCTTTGTAGAAGAAGCTTAATAAGTAATTATTGACAGAATAACATGTCAGACCACCCTTCACACAGTATTTAATGTTTCCTGTGTATTCTTTATCATCGCATAGGCAGGAAAGTTGTACTTTAACATGTTCAAATAAAAAGACCCAAGAAGACCAATCAATCACTAGGATCCACAAGACCTGCCATGCATTATTTTGACTCCAAAGAACTCTGCAGACATCTGTATCCTGACACGTCCTAAGTGCAGAAAGATGTGAGACTTGCATTTTGAGTACGTCAATGAGAGAGCGTCGTGATGAACCCCTCTCCTCAAAGTCCTCATGTGCACTTAGCAGAAACAGAGGTTGTTGTGCCCACTGTCTTTCATTAACTCCTCTGTGTCGGCTGGGACTCCGTGACAAGGACATCGTTATCCACAAGGATTCCTTTCCAGAGAACAAAACCAGTGTCCCCCCCCCCCCCCCCTGTGAGCAAATGCCTGCATGTTGTGTTAAAAGAGGGGGTAATCCCTGTTATTTCCCTGGGCTTCTGAAGCGCTTCCCTGGCCAGAGAGTTTTCAAAGGGAAGGGTCGAGCATGGAACACATGGTGTTCCCTCTGCTAGACAAACTATCACACTAATCTCACACCAGCCATCTGAAGACAGGGTGTCAACATAACTTGTAAATGGTAAGGAGCAGTAAAACCTAAAAAAGGAAAATAAACACAGGTTTTAGACGCATGTGCTATTAGCAGAAAAAACTGACGCTGATTGTTTTAGACTTAAGTTAAAAACAGTGTCCAACTTAGGACTGACTTATAATGTTAAATCCACATAAAGCATCAGAGGTTGTTCAATGATTTATTTGAGGTTCATCAAAGACATTCCAGTGAGGGAAAAAAAACTCCCCTCACTAAAAAAACGTTGGGTTCCTGTGCAACGCAATGTTTTGGTTCTCTGTGCAATTCCCCCCAGAACGTCAAAACATTGCACCGGGGCCTACCTGTTGCGCCATGGATCCTAAGGCTTAAGAACAGTTCGGACATCACATGGGAAAAGAAACAACGGGCAATTTTAATTTCATCAGACAGGACTAGTGGCTGTCTCCTCTTGTGTGGTTCACTTTTACAACAAATGCAACCAGACTAATGCGCCTTCTCTGCCTTCCCTGTGTTTTTTTTTCTTTGCTGTTGACTGCCTTACAACTCTATCTTTCATCCAATGTAAAGACTCAGCACCTCGGTTCCAACCAGCCCTTCTTTCATAATTTAATGCATAGACAGTGAAATAAAGACAATTGAGGAACGCAGTCAAGGGAAACAAATGTCTCCCTACTCTGTATTCTTGTTGACGGCTACGAATAATAAAGACGGAATGAGTCATAGTATAATAATGCTATGCTTAGCCTTATGGATATATTCCTCCCTCCCCCTCAGAGTGCAGGCGGGATAAATGAACCCCAACACGTTTGGAGGCATGTCAATCAAACATTTCAGCCCAACAAACTGTAATGAATGGGTTGGTGCTTTTTGAGGAGCTACATGGTGCTGCTGTAAGCCATTGGTGAAAACATATTATTTCTCGTTTCTCGAATTTTTCCCTTGGAATGGTTCTATTTTCTGGTTTGTTGTTTAACAGCTCTTCCAACATAGGTTTGGCCTCTATTTTCAGCCTTGGGTGCAGAAAGTGAGTGAGTATTGGTCAGTAATATTGGCCTAAAATATCAACTTGATTGCACATTTCCATGTATACAATGATTAATGAAACAACATGACAAGGATGCCAGGAGTTGATTAAACTATGATAACCTACAGGCTAAATATTAGCAAGTAGATTTGATCGATTCCTATAGAAAACGACACCTCGCCTATTGCCTTTTCTATATTGGCCACAGAATGATGAAGTCCCCTGATAGACGAGGATAAGCAGAACATGACATGTCGCTACACCGATCTTATCTGACCTTTACAGAACAGATCTTCCATCTTACCCATCTCTACCGACACCGTAATAATAAGTCCCACACGACGGTTTCACTGACGGACAACGAGGCAATAAGGTATATAAATAGTGGCAGTGGACGCACATTACGCAGACGAGGCTAGTGAAAGTATGTGAAAGTGAATATTTGCTGGAAACAGAAATTTAAAATCCCCCTTCACAACGCTAAAGATTACAAATCACACATTAAGCATTGCAAAGCCGACGATCGAGTTTCAGTTTTAATTCGGCTTTTAGCGGTTTAAGAAAGTTGCACTCTTACCCCCCAATGCCAGCTCCAAGATCAGCGACCACCACAGCAGACCCCACAAACACAACTTCTTGGTGCTTCTCACGACAGACTCCATGTTGTACGGATGTATGGATACCGCTTGACGATGCTTGATAAGTTACATATTTACAGCTAGGGGAACCTTGGAATTTCGGCAATCTATTTGCACACTTCAGGTAAAAGTTGGACCCCCCAGCTCCAACAATGAGATTTCAGCAACGCAGCTCCTGCATTTCACCACTGCAGAAATCTTTAACTCCGCCCCGCTGCTGTGTGTGTGTGTGTGTGTGTGTGTGTGTGTGTGTGTGTGTGTGTGTGTGTGTGTGTGTGTGTGTGTGTGTGTGTGTGTGTGTGTGTGTGTGTGTGTGTGTGTGTGTTTGTGTGCGTGTGTGTGTGCGTGCGTGCGTGCGTGCGTGTGTGTGTGTGTGTGTGTGTGTGTGTGTGTGTGTGTGTGTGCGTGTGCCGTGCGTCATAGTGTAGCACAACCCTTCTCATGTAGTGATCTGTTTTATGCTACAAAAGTATATAGGCCTAGTGATAATGTGGAATATGGCATTTTCTGTAATTAAGATACAGATCTGCATCCATTTAATTATTTAGACTGAAACTAATTTGCTTTAAAAGCATCGTCTACAGACAAAAGGAAAGCAACTTTTTATATTCATATTATGTTAAATTAGATGATAATTTCACTTTATGAGGTTTTCTAACATAAATATGAGTTCCCCTAGCCTGCCTATGGTCCCCAAGTAGCTAGAAATGGCGTTTATAGTCTCTGCCTTAAAAAAACAAAGCTCAGACACGCCGTTTTGGAATTTTCCCAGTATGTCTTCATACGGGACATGCTACCTCCCCTTTCTCTGCTTTGCTCCTTACTAGCTCCATTCTTTGCCCGCCCAGAGAATTTGGCCCGCCAATGAGACAAGGAGCTACGACCATGCGAGCGCCGTGTGTGTGTGTGTGTGTGTGTGTGTGTGTGTGTGTGTGTGTGTGTGTGTGTGTGTGTGTGTGTGTGTGTGTGTGTGTGTGTGTGTGTGTGTGTGTGTGTGTGTGTGTGTGTGTGTGTGTGTGTGTGTGTGTGTGTGTGTGTGTGTGTGTGTGTGCCCGCTGCCGAGCGGGAGACAATCCCTTTCTCCTCCATGTTGCGGATCAGTCTACTTCAGATTGATGTGGAAGCCGGGGGGTTATCTCAGCCGTGGTTGAGAAGGAATTGGGGGAAAGGAACTTTGGTTTTGAATCCCTGAAGTACATGAACCGCGACATGGAGGAGAAAGGGATTGTTGCCTACGACTGTCTCCCGCCGGAGCCCCACTGCCCGCTGCCGAGGCACCAACGCCTCGGCAGCGGGCAGCGCCAAGGCACCACGGCGGGAGACAATCCCTTTCCCCTCCATGTCGCTGTTCAGTCTACTTCAGATTGATGTGGAAGAAGAAGAACCAGAGACGTCGGAGAAGCCGACGCAGTCGTTTGAGATTCATAATATCGTCTGGAGGCGCACACAGCTTTTGGCCCTTATAATATATATTATATGATATAGATATCTATGCATAATAAGATATTATTTAGATATAGAGCTCCAGGACTCCTGCTGGATCGGCCGGAATGTTCTAGAAAATGTACAGAACCCGGCCAAGAGCTGTGTGCACCTCGCCATTGCAATACATCTAGTGTTAACACGAGCGCATGGTACCGTGGCCGCAAGCCGCTCAGGGCCACACCCCCACCCTCCACCTTGACCCGCCTCTAAAAACGCCACATTTGTTTAAAGCTCATTGTGGCACTGGCTCGTAGTGGCTGTAATTCTGCACCAAGGCTGAATTTCTCGAACGTCTTCAAGTACTGTATTAGGGGCCTACTAAAACCTATATAAAAGCATCCACAAAGTAGCATACCATGGGACCTTTAAAGAGTTGAAAGAGTAAAAAGTCACAAAAATATATGAACAATTATATGGATAAATGGATCAGTATTTTATCATATCTGTTTTGTTTGCAATACACAGATGGATTAATGTGTATAAGCCTACCATCTCACACACTTGAAAATAAATTCAACAAGAAGAAGAATTGAGTTATGTTTATCAATTAATTTATTATTTGTTTAACATGACAGGACTGTCGTTGTTGGTTAAATCAGCCCTTCCTCTCTTACTCTGTCTCTCCCCCTTCTCTCTCTCTCGCTCGCTCTCTCTCTCTCTCCCTTTCTCTCTCTCTCTGTCCATCTCTCTCTCTCTCTCTGTCCATCTCTCTCTCTCTGTCCATCTCTCTTTCTCTCCCTTTCTCTCCCTTTCTCTCCCTCTATCTGTCCATCTCTCTCTCTCTCTCTCTCTCTCTCTCTCTCTCTCTCTCTCTCTCTCTCTCTCTCTCTCTCTCTCTCTCTCTCTCTCTCTCTCTCTCTCTCTCCTTCTTGTATATGTGTGTACTATGAAAGAGTTAATTCAATATCAGAACTACTAACAGGTTGTTGTGCTTCACTGCTGCCAAGCACGTAATGGGTAGCATTTTTCACATCTGAACCAATAATGATGATCATATATTGAGTTCATTACTCTTCATATCCTGACAGGAAGAGAGGGAAGTTGAACACTTTATGTCTTCTTTCTTCTGCAAGAACTTCTAAAAGATCCAGACATGGTTACTCCTGACATTTCCTCTCAGCACTTGCAGAAATGGCTGGTAGTGGGGAGCCTTCAGAGAGTCGTTCTGAAGGCCTTTTGATCGGTTCGACTGGTCGCTTAGAACACCAGTCAAAACAATTCAAGGAATCATCTGGGGGAGAACACAAAACATTAACACAAGTTTTGATATAAATTTCACCTTAAATGTAATACAGTGTACTCACTAACAGCTCCTATGGAGAGAAAAAGTAGAACAGGTTTTTTTTGTTATAAAAAGGCTCCCAAAGGAGGTAAAGATGAAGACAAACAGAAATATGGCTGTACGGATGAACACAGAAAGCTTAGAACTGTTGAGAAGCAGCCTGAAACCAACTCAGTTGGCTGGTTTTTATTATATACTGCAAGCTGTCTGACTCTTTAGCTTCATGGAGCCTGACATGTATCTTTCATTCTTTATTTCTTTCTATCTTTCTCAGTCTTGGGAGCTGAGACACCGTTTGATGCTGACAGAGCTGGAGCGAGAGATTGAGAGGGAGTGGCGGCTGGAAGCATTACCCCAAGCTTTGTGGGTGTTCTAAGGTTTATTGAGTTTGAGTTGTACGTTATTTTATAGATGTCTAACAGTCTAACAGTACCATGTCCACACTTATCCAGATACATTATAGACATTACGTAATTTATGTAATTCTACCTTTTTGAAAGACTGTAGACTGTAAAATGTTGAAAGAATGTGTAATTAATCTCGGTTTCACCCGTTCAATGTCAAAAGTTGTGAATTGAGATGTGAATGTGGTTCATGTGGCTTCATTAAAAACAGAACCCTATATATATATATATAGATATACATTACATTATTTATCAGGCGAAAGATAAGGTAATCAGGTTAATACTCTCTTTTGTCTTGTTGACAGGCATTGAAAATAACAAAGGCATCTCTCTCTCTTTCCAATTGGCAGAGTATGTGGACAAGTGTTCCTCAGACTGCTCCTCAGAGCTCAGAGAAGGACCTCCACCACATCGTCTGAACATTCACCTCAGTTGGAGCAAGAGCAGCCAAATAGGCAGTGATCGCGCGGAGAAGGCCACAGACAGGGTGAACCTGTGTTCTTCACCTGTGTGAATGTCCCTGCTTCTACTGTCCCTATGGGCAGCTAGGTAGAAGTTCAGACTGCGTCCCGGCTGCTCTGAGGCCCTGGGGCCTCGAAGGAGCTAATAGGACACCCCTTTTAAGCTCCTGGAGAAGAAACCAACGAATTGACAGCAGGACTCACAACTGGACCAGAAATGGCCATACTATGACAGGAGAGGAGCTCTGGACCCATAACCAGCCAGTGTTGACGATCCAGGGGAAGAAATGGAAAAATCCCCAAAAATATAAAAATCTGTGTGACATGCATGGTTAAAACCATAACTCCCTTGAGCCCCCCTCCAGCATCTCAGACCATGACGTCTGTGATGGAACCGAAGCCCACATGAGTGGGATGGAGGGAAGGGTAGCAGAAGGTAACACAGGGTCGGACTGTACCAACCAACAAAGCTCCCTCTCCATGGGGGTGGACAGTATCACTGAGCTGTACCAGGGCATCCCCGTCGAGGGGCCAGAGTTCTCAGATGCGGCGGCATATGTGGTTCTGTGGGTGGGCGACGTGCAGCCGGCGATCTCTTGGGAATCTCGGCAGGTGGAAGCAGCCTCAGGGAACACTGAAGACCACAGAATGTGTGGGGTCGTGCAGCACTCGGGTATAATACAAAAAGAGATTCTTAATGTTATTTCCGCAAAAAACACAGATTCAATGGATTCTATGGATTCAACACTTTGTTTGTTTCATTGTCAATTAAATGTCACGGCTGCTAAAATGGTGCCTCCTCTCACAACTAACCCCAAGTACAAACTTACATCCGTAGAACACTAATGCCATTCAAGCTCATCCCTGCCCATAATGCTGAGGAAGGATGTAGAAAGGGGAGCATAAATTTGGTACCGCATAAATCGAAGCATCCATAGCCTATAAGACCTACTGCGTGCATACCAGCCTGAAGCTACATTTAATGCTGCAAATATTCAAGCAAAGCAGCAGATGAACAACGCACAGCTAGCAAAAAAAGTATTTAGCATATTCAGCCAAGATTCCCTGTTGGCAAACATAAGAAAGGAGTGTAATCCAGACTGAAGGGGAATGTGATGCGAAAGTTGGAGGATGTGCGCTTTAAACGTTTGAAGAGCATGAGAGAATGTTTTGAAGCGCATGGGAGCTTGGGAGCTCACCAGGCCTCCCTCAGGGCTTCCTTCCAACATCATTGTAAAAAGTAAATCAGTTTTATAGGCCACGACAAGGAACCTAGCATTTAATACTTAGTATGATAATGACAGTCGGTGGGTGGCCCCGTATAGTTCAAGCACAGAGCAAAACGATTCCAAGGAGTGCTGGCAGTTAATCCTTTGTTTTAAATGCATGGCACTGTGTGTTTGACCTATTCCTAGACAAAGCACAAAGACAAAGCACTGTGGGAGATGATGAATATATCTTTCCTTTCAAAGTTTCAAGGTGTGAGAACAGCTGGGAAATGTGCAGGGAATCATAATTGCAGGTTTAGTTAGCATGAGGTTTTGAATACAGACTGTGTTTAATTTGTAAGCAGTGGACCACCAGAAAATGTCAAACACACCAGACACATACTTGGTAATGTATTGAAGTCCAAGCTTTAGTCGCATTTTAGGGGGTTACACTGATGACCAAAACTGTTTGGTGGGTGTAAAGGTACAATATGTAAAGTTGACACCAAGCGTTTAAAATCGGTACTTCAGTCCCAATTCAAAATATTGGAGAGCTGTCCCCACCCACCCCCTCCTCCCCTGACTTGAAACTATGGTATTTCTGCAATGACATGCAACGACCAGTCCTACACTATAAATTGATCAGCTAATGTATATGTTTGCAATTTATTTGTTTGCAAATCATAAACCAGCTCCCTTGGCATCAATCTTGAAATCCCTCTGGGCTCTAAGCTGTCTGCATCTTTCAAGTCAAACTCAAAAGATTTAACCATGTTTTAGCACAGCTCTGATCATGGAGCTTATTTGAAAGGTCAGGTAGAATCTGCTAGAATCTAATTTGATCCGGTTTGTTGGCTTGCTTCCATGGCTGGAGGCAGGTATTTTTGTCCCCATGCATTTTTATCTTGTCGCGCAATCCGGGTTACTCAGAGAAGTAAGTCATAACAGACAGGCCAAAACAACAAACTACATTCCAGCCCAGAACGGACACTTCAAAGGAGAACACACTCGCTGTAGCGTTGTAGACAGAGAAGCCACTATCTTAACTAGTTTTCTAACTAACTTTCCTTAATCTCTAATGACAAATCATGCTCAGTATATGGTTTAGGACAGTAAATTTGACACATATTGTACCTTCAAACATTTAATTTCCAAAATAACTTAATAGGTGACATGGACGGAGACATTCCGATAACACAAAATCCATTTCATTCAATATATGGACCAGCATAAGGCAAGAGGTATGTGCTTAAAGTGATCACATGACAAATCCAGTGAGGTTAATAATATTAAATATCAATGTCAATACAACCTGCATTAATACCAGTGGCTTTTGATATATTAAAACGACTATCTTTACACAATTCATTATTCCATTAACTCAGTAAGGCTCGTATTAAAAACATCCGTCATGAAATTCTTACAAGATAATCACCTCATAAATGTCATAATATGACACAAAATGTCATAAGAATACATAGCATTAAATACAATTCAGACACAATATGACCCAACAAAGTATGGTGTGTTGCAGTGGAAAAGCCACTCTGGAATCGTTATGACGTCGTTAACATAAATGAGGTATGTAGTAGGCGAGGATACAAATGAGGCAAAGAGCACAAAGATGACCGGGTGACGGCCGTCAGAACCTAGTTGGAGGCCCTCAGCAGACACCAATGAGTTTGTTGTACTCCTGTTTGATGCAGCTGTAGACAGCGTGGTAGAAGTGCCGGTCAGGCACCATGAGGTCGGTGACGATCTCGGTGTGGTCGATATTTGGCAGTATGTAGAGGGCTGTCTTCACACAGAGAGACGTCAGGAGCTGGGAGAACTTGATGGACGATTCGGCAGGAACGATGATGTCATTGGTTCCGTGGATCAGGCTGATTGGCGGAATTCTGTCAGAGTTAAGAGACAATTTTTATTTAAGGAGCGAGGTAAAGGCAGGTTATCACAGTTTTGGACCATTGTAATGGTTGACATTAGGAAATGCATGTCTTAAATGTGATGTGTGATGTGTGAATGTCTGATGCTTACACATCAGTAAGTCAACGAGTCATGAAGGAAATGCAGTTTTTTAGTATTCTCCTGTCGTCAACCATTTCATTCCATTTCACTTCACACCGGGTGAGTGACGAGAAACAAATCTAGTAAATAAGGAATGGATTGTGCACTTGGACTGTCAAAAACTAAAACAATTACACAACACCAAATTCAGGAACAGGATCAAAGTCTGTGCGAGTCCCACCTCTCCAGCTTGTCTTGGCTGAATGTGTTGAGGATGTGCTCTGGCGAGTAGTAAGGGAAGTTGTGGACTCCATTCATAGCTTTATGCATGGTGGACACGTATTCCACCGCTCGCATTTGCTCATGCTCATAGTGATCCACGATGTTGTATACGCCACTCAGACCTGCACAACAAATAAGAAGGCAGTGATACATTTTTTGTAGAATTAAAGTTAAAATATGCAAGAATTTGAAAATGTTAAAGCTTAGCTCTGCGGCACTATGCAGTAGCATACACTGAAGGTTAAACACAGGTGTCAAAATTTACATTTCCTCTTTCTGCAGTAAAATCTTCTTTGTGGATTTGGAATATAAACATTTTGGATTAAGTGTTTCACCAACAATGTGGGAAATACTGCACATACTCATAATCCTCTTGAACATTTAAATATGACAATATAACATTCATAACTAAAACTAAATATGTATTACAGTTATTATTTTCAATAAGTAAATAAAGATTTGACATATAGAATACAAGTGACCTTGTTTGTATATTCATTTGAGGCGGTTTCAAGATAAGGACAAAAAAAGCCTGGTGACAAATGTCAGGCTGTCACCGGGAACTGAAAAGGAAAATTTTGCTATTCGATCACAGAGAAGGCCATGCAAACACACATACACAGTGTGTACACGACAACAAGCGCGCAAAATGAATCATACAGTGAAAGACTGTATCCGCTGTAACGCCCATAGCCGGCGGGTTATTCCATTTAAGAACCACCCGATCCTCACTGACATTTGAGCGAGTGCCACAAGACTCACCGATGAGTCCTTTGATCGCCTTGGCGATGTTCCGCTGCATGCCTGCTTCGACGAAGAGCTCGTCTCTGCAGTCGATGAGGAACAGGATGGCCAGGGCCGACAGATGGGCGCCCGCAGAGTGCCCCACCAACACTATGTTGTCCTGGAGAGGACCGACCAGAGGACGCAGCCAATCAGAGACCATGAATCAGAAGTGGCACAACTGTCATGGGGCTAGCACCAGCGAGCGTTGGCTCCTGGGCCCATACAGTGACGAAGTGATGAAGAACGATGAGACCACCATCAAGCAGGTCGCAAGAACTGTGTATTCAAGCCAGCTGATGGGGATGTCTGATTTGTAATGTTAGTAATAATACCAAAAGGTCGTCGGTTTTCCACTTTACTAAAGAATAATTCGGACGTCACGTCCTGTCATTGTAATTCCCTCTGATGATTTGATAAACCCTAACCAAATTGAAGAAGAGAGCATTATTCCCTGGGCCGATCGATTTTTGTTATTCTGCAGGCTACAGATTGAGAAGCTTTTATACATTTGTACAAAAGCAAAAACATATGGTGACAAGTTAAATTAGTATGATGGTAGATTGTACAATATGAAAGTAAGGATGGATTTAAACATGGGTTTTCCAACAATAATAACACATACAGGATGTTTTTGCAAACATGCAATAATGAAAAATGACTTGGAGATGATATAATTCATGTTTGCAAGTCATGATTTATGTTCAAGGTCATTTACCTTGTCAAAGTTGTACTTTTTGTCGTTCTCTCGTGCCCAAACTAGACAGTCCGTGATATCTTGGACCATGCACAAAACATTCCCCTGAAATTCAGCCAAAAACATAACAAATCACTTGAATATAGAGTAATGACTGTATCTCCAATAACATGACATGCTAGAACCATATTGTAGTGTTTCCAATAGAATAAGCATTGTGTACAGGAGAAATGTAAATTTGCTCTTCTTCACGTACAATATTAACATATCGTGACCTCTGCCTATATGCAAGAGAAACCAGGTATCCACTTTTGCGTTAACCTCTCTTTAACCAGTTTAGCCTCCATCTTTGAGATCAAACAACTATTCCACAAGCCTCCCCTGGTGAGGTTAGCAGCAGGGTACAATATTAAACACACTCAAATATAAAGTAAGCCTCATACAACGCCGCAGAGTAAATAAATAATCAACACATTGAATCTGGCAGAGGTGAGGAAAGACCTTTGCATCCATCGGTTTCAATCCCTGCGCCAGCATCTGACCTATATTCGGTCTTTGACAGGCTCCTTCGCACTCCTCTCGCTTTGAAGCTCATTCAATGTAATGGAAGGGTTCGGTGGCCCAGACTGGCCTTACCTTTGGGTAGGTGACGTAGTCGGGGCACGCCACGGTGGCACCCAGCTCCTCAGCCATCCGCCGGGCCAGCAGGCAGTAGATGGAGCGGTCCCCAGATCCCCAAGCGCCGCCGTAGATGAACACCACCAGGGGAACCGGCTTGTCCCCGGCCGCCCTGGCCCCTTGGGGGCTGTAGTACAGGTCCATCTTGTTGCTTCGGCGCCCGAAGGTGATGCCCTTTGGGTTGGATAAAAAATAAAAATAAACGTACATGTAAACATCACGGAATCTCTAAAAGCACTGAACATTTTCTCAGTATTATCTCTGGTAGAAAACCCAAAGGCGTAATAGTAGCCTATAGTTATGTCCTAAAATTATTATGATTAACCTAGTGGCTTCTCTTTTTTTTCTTGTTTTCGACCTCTGATTGCGATACATACCTTCTCATAATGTTTCCGGTTCTCATCGTTCTTGTACCATAACTTCCACTGGAAGTACAGTTTTCCGTACTGTAGGTATTTTAGTGTTTCGAGCACAGCTCTGGTCAGGCAGTAGATTCGCCTATGAATGAAACACAGATATTGAATGTCCTCAACTGAGCATGAATGCATCATATATATAAATATATATATAGATACATATCGTCCTTCAGGTATTCATTATGCGTAAGTACAGTCATACATTCACAATGAACAAAAATAGGTTTACATGAGGCATGCATATAAATCAAGATAGGCTCATTCTAGTGTTGATTTTGTATGTTTCGGCTAATATATATTTGATGCTTGATTACCTGGGTCTCAGAGCCTCTAAGTATTTTCTACAGCCGGGCTTATTTGGCCAACCGTACAGCCACTGGGCCGCTAAGGAGATTGAATAGGGTACACCGACCAGCAGGACGCCCGCTGCCACGGGCATTGAAATGCGATGTTTGAGAGATGCCCTTTACAAATGAAAAGTTCACAACGTCAACTCGTGCTCAATTAAAATATTAGGTAGGTGGTAAAAACAAATCTGTATTAAAGCATCTTACATGTTTCGCAGTATTTGAAGAGTTCACTCGTGATTCTGTAGTGTACAAAACAAATGGACATCTTAAAAAACAAGGTAATATGACATAGGGCCTATACTGTACATCCAAATACGCAAACAATTCGAAAAGGCGTGGACATGTAGAAACAATAATACGACAGATAATCAGATGTGTCTTCCAAGTCCTTTATGATGTAATTATGAAAATCCTAATATGCGCACTTACTTATTCCTCTGCGTAATGAATACTCAATAGAGTACAGCCATGGATGTATTATAAGAGTACACACAACGTTATCAGCAATGTGGACCACCACTCGTAACATACGATCACCTCTACTCTGAATAGCAGTCGACTTGACACACAGATATTGTGTATCAGATAGTGTGTAACAGGCCCGCCTCCTCCCGACCGTCTATGCGGTTCTCCGGCGGTTAATTGCAGCGCATCCTTATATTATAAACGGCTTAAATGGCTTAGTGTTGGCGGTTTATCCTAAAGGCATCAGGGTCGTCGCTATACTGCTGGAAACGTATACTCTTATCTATAGGTATTTCATGGCGACTGAATGAGTACGCTATTACATAATCCTCAGCACTGTACATGCCGACAATCGGACTAATGTTTTCATCTCCCAAACGGAAATGGAGTAGATGCTACCCCGGAAATACACCAAGTGACACGTTTTGTGGAACAATTGGGGTTTTATTCGTTTTTTTATCCATACTTTAGTGACATGCTAGTCGTTGCCATGAAAAATGTTAGTACAATTTCGGAAAAAAGCCTGCACAATTATACAGATGCGCTTGCGTCCTTTAACCTATCTCAGGCTACGTCAATCGGGCAAGGCATGTTTATGATTATAACAGGTCAAAATAGGGCTTTCAATTGGCTTATTTTGGCCTTAATTAAATTATTTAAATCAGTATTGTAGGGACATGGGTTTATACATTATACACTAAATGGATAATACCGATATGTAAAACTGTATGGCCAACGGAATTTCGTTCATTTACATGTTTATGCAATGAGAGTTGCTTGTTACTTTAATCGAATAGATAGGGGGAAATTGGTGAGGCACAATATTATATTACATTAACGTGTTTTCCGTAAGCGTCGAGTTTGTCCAGCAGAGGGCGATAGAATTCCTTTATAGAGACTTCCAATGATGCCGCACCAAACGTCACTAATCCACTTAGTGTGTAAGTAGGGATTCTGTTTGTGTGTGTGTGTGTGTGTGTGTGTGTGTGTGTGTGTGTGTGTGTGTGTGTGTGTGTGTGTGTGTGTGTGTGTGTGTGTGTGTGTGTGTGTGTGTGTGTGTGTGTGTGTGTGTGTGTGTGTGTGTGTGTGTGTGTGTTTGTGTCCGGTGCGTATCTATAAATAAATATTTTTTATAAATAAATATATATTATATTTGCATATTGCCTTGTGTCTTAATATGCATATGTATTTATTACCAATTATTGCCATCTATATTTAATACATTGAAGCTCCTGTAAAATATGCAGAATGTGACAAAGTTTTGACAGAATTTCTACAGGCAATAGAACAATAGACAATAGAACAGTATGGGTTGTATATGATACCTGACCAGTGCCTTAGCTATTGTTATGATTGGCTCACCATAGCCCGGACTGGGTCTACCAGGTCCTGGCTGTGTGTGTGTGTGTGTGTGTGTGTGTGTGTGTGTGTGTGTGTGTGTGTGTGTGTGTGTGTGTGTGTGTGTGTGTGTGTGTGTGTGTGTGTGTGTGTGTGTGTGTGTGTGTGTGTGTGTGTGAGAGAGAGAATGTTTATGTGTGTGCTTGCCTGTGTGTGAAAATGTGCATATGTGTGTGTGTGAGTGTGTGAATGTGTGTATGTGTGTGTGTGTGTGTGTGCTTGTGTGCATTAGTGGGTGCATATGTGTGCATATGTATGTGTGTTAGTATGTGTGTGTGGTTGTGCTCACATGCAGATGTGTGTGCATGGGTGTTTGTGTGTGTGTGTGTGTGTGTGTGTGTGTGTGTGTGTGTGTGTGTGTGTGTGTGTGTGTGTGTGTGTGTGTGTGTGTGTGTGTGTGTGTGTGTGGGCGTGCGTGCAGGTGTGTGTGTGTGTGTGTGTTTACTTCCTGTACGTGCATGTGCATGTGTGTGTGTGTGTGCTTGCGTACCTATGTTTGGGCGTGCGTGCAGGTGTGTGTGTGTGTGTGCTTGCGTACCTATGTTTGGGCGTGCGTGCAGGTGTGTGTGCGCGTGTGTGTGTGTGCTTGCGTACCTATGTTTGGGCGTGCGTGCAGGTGTGTGTACATGTGTGTGTGTGTGCTTGCGTACCTATGTGTGGGCGTGCGTGCAGGTGTGTGTGTGTGTGTGTGTGTGGTTGCTGCCTCAGCTCCAGCGATGTGGGGAGTCCCTGGTGTTTCATGGAAGAAGTTTGAGTTTGAGTGGAAACGGTTCTCCTTCCACGTCGTGCAGAGCTGGGCGCGTAGCTGGCGATTCGTGCACAGTCAGCAGTCGTATTTTCCAATAGTGTGGTAAAAATTCACAGCTTTTCACTGTTTCATTTTCAAGAATGATACCACACACCAGGGAATGACTGTATGCACAGTGGTATTAACATAATAAAGGCTGACGTGCACTTCCATACAGAAGGATCTTTGTGAATGTAGGATTCTGGAAAGTTGTGGTCCCCTTACCGGGAAAAATGCCTGCACAGTCTGTGTTTCTTTAGAATCAGAATGTGGATTCAGTCCCAGGAGAACAGATGTATTGAGGTTCGGATGGGTCTCTATTTGACTCACAGTCACTGCCAGGACTTTTTTATAGAACACTGTAACACCGGCTGAAACACCTGCTTAACAATGATCACAGCTTACCTTTAACAAGTACATACTGTCTGTGCATTTAATGAGCCTTTTAAGGTTCAGTAAAAGCCAGTGTGTACCATTGTATCAAATAAGGTGATTTCTAATAAGATAGTCAGGAATAATTTTGCCTTCAAAGTGGCATTCCAAAACACAATCAGGGTTTGGCAGCTTTGGGGAACCGCCAACCTTTTCCCTGTCCAAACCAAATGGTATTGGCGCTATTTCCCCTACAGGGATTATCTGTTTATCTGTTCAACACCAGAACAATGTCTAACATGCTCTTAAAATGATTTCTTTCATGTTATACCATGTACGAATGCAATATCTTATTTAATAGCAGTGACATGACCTATTGGATAGATTATCTAATCGGTGGGCGTAAAATATGATAACAGACAGACACCAAGATTTCTTCTTCTTTCGTATCCTACATCAGACTTTGCTTGGCCACTTCTTATCACAAAGCTTGGCTAGAGTGTACATGGCCAGGTCTTCTCTGGTGCAGGTCACTATCAACAGTGGGCCTCTTATGAGATGGTCCAATGTCGGCCGTTCAGCTTTTCAGTCACACATGGCGGGATATCCCCAATTCTGAAGGTTGGTCAGTTTAGTGGTTTCCAGTCCACCCAGTTGTTTTTGTGCCATGAGAGGGATGTTCGGCCGGTGTAATCTTTTACCTCAACTGGACATCAAGATGACATTGGAATATATTGATGGAGATCGGATGGGATATTGGCCACATGATCAACTGATATGAACATACAATAACAGCCCGTTGTTATTTTGCATTGCACACCTAACCTACCTGTTCTGAAGGCTTATCTTTTCTCCTTTACCATACTAGGTTAAATGCCACTCCCACAATCCTTTCCACTGTGTCATATTCAAAGTGTGTCAAAGCAGTGTTTCTGTTTCTGTGTGTGGGTGGGTGGGATGGGGGGGGGGGGGGGGGGGGGTTTCTGCGTGTGGATGAATGGATGAAAGTGCTTGTTGGCACAAGCACTTTCATCCATTTTTTCCGGGTGAACAGCATTCACAAGAAATGTATCATACATGGACGGTTCAAGTTCACACCTGTGTTTGTTTGTGTGTGTATCTACTAGGAATGGGAAAGAATGATCGGGTACCATATGGTGTCATATGCGCTGAAATGTGTGTGTGTGTGTGTGTGTGTGTGTGTGTGTGTGTGTGTGTGTGTGTGTGTGTGTGTGTGTGTGTGTGTGTGTGTGTGTGTGTGTGTGTGTGTGTGTGTGTGTGTGTGTGCCCCAACACAGCCCTAACACAGCCCCAACACAGCCCCAACACAGCCCCAACACAGCCCCAACACAGCCCCAACACAGCGCCAACACAGCGCTAACACAGCGCTAACACAGCGCTAACACAGCCCCAACACAGCGCTAACACAGCCCCAACACAACGCTAACACAGCGCTAACACAGCCCAAACACAGCCCCAACACAGCGCTAACACAGCGCTAACACAGCCTCAACACAGCGCTAACACAGCCCCAACACAGCGCTAACACAGCGCTAACACAGCCCCAACACAGCCCCAACACAGCGCTAACACAGCCCCAACACAGCGCTAACACAGCGCTAACACAGCGCTAACACAGCCCCAACACAGCGCTAACACAGCGCTAACACAGCCCCAACACAGCCCCAACACAGCGCTAACACAGCCCCAACACAGCGCTAACACAGCGCTAACACAGCCCCAACACAGCGCTAACACAGCGCTAACACAGCCCCAACACAGCGCTAACACAGCGCTAACACAGCCCCAACACAGACGCCAATGGTTGAATTCCGCATTTCCCTTGGCTCTGGCTGTCAGGACACAGAGGCATCTTTTCACAGGCACTTCTCAAACACGCCGGGCCAGAAAGGACCTCCTTTTGACTGGGGGCGGCCATGGAAACGGGTTGGGTGGGGGGGTGGGTGGGTTGGGGGGGGGATCAGGAGGTTTGGTTTCTAGGTACCCGGGAGCTCCAGAATGGCAGGCCCGAGAGCCTCACGGACGCCCGAGGAGCTGTGGAGACGGAGGAGACAGCGATGGCGTTCCGAGTGCCATGTGGGTGCTTAAAGGGGGGGGGGGGGGGGGGGGGTCTGGAGGACGGGGAGGTGGTGGTGGTGGTGGTGGTGGTGGTGTGGGGTGGGAGGGCACGGAAACGGGACGGATCTTCTGCTTGATCGCTGCAAAATAGAGCGGCCATTCTGGTCACCGGGTTGAATCTTGGGAGGAATACTAAGAGGTCGGGGGGGGGGCGGCGCACCGAGGGGGGGGGGGGGGGGGGGGGGGACGCACCGGGCGAGGAATGCTTGGCACGGACAACAAGGAGCTCGAGGGATGGTCGGGTATTTACCAAGATCAATACCCCCAATGAGACAAGGGTGTGTGAGAGGGAGAGGGAGAGAGAGACGTGCGTGTGTGCGTGGGTTTGAGAGAAGGGTGTGCATGTGTGTGTGTAGTTTAGAGAGAAGTGTGCGGGTTAGTGTGTGTGTGGGCCAGGAGAGGTTAGTGTCTGTGTGTGTGTGTGTGTGTGTGTGTGTGTGTGTGTGTGTGTGTGTGTGTGTGTGTGTGTGTGTGTTTGTTTGTGTGTGTGCATGTGCCAGATGAGTTGAGTGGGAATGTGTGTGTTTGTCTGTGCGTGCGTGCGTGCGTGCCTGCGTGCTTGCCTGCGTGCGTGCGCGTGCGTGCGTGCGTGCGCGTGCGTGCGTGTGAATGCATATGCCAGGTGAAAGGAGAGGGTAGAGGGGAGAAGGGGTCTGGGGGGGGGGGGGAGAGTGGAGATGGGGTCTCTCAGAGGTATCTGCCATCTCAGTAGGGCTTTTTCTTTTTTTAGTCTACTCTCTGACAGAGTTCAGACTGACAGCGTCAGGAGAGTCCAATTTCAGTGCGTCACCCTTCTTTCCAGCACTGTGGAGCGCTTAACAAATGCAAACACATCTCCTCCTCTCGCGTGATAAGAAAACATTGTTCTATAGCGGCAGGGACATCTTCATGAGGAGAAGACAGGTGGAATATCCAAGGAGATGTGAAATACCACACAAGATTCAGTGTGTACAGTTTGTACGTTGATATGTACAGGCACAGCTCGAAGGGTGAAATACAACATTCAGTTGAGTCATAACATGACAATAATAAGTAAGCCGAGCGCTGGCTGGGTTAGTCAAACATCTAGTGTGCTCACTGCGTAGGCAAGAGGCTACGCCTTGCAACGCCCCAGGTTCGAAAGTTCCTCAAGGATAAAACACACAACCCTGGATGAGTCAATCCATACAGGGAATAATTTCTCGATGAGCATTTGGACGTTTTGCAACTGTTGACCGGTTACTGACCTCTATTTATGATTTATCTATAACTGTAGTGACAACTCAAGCCACTAGAGGTTACTTATGGGACAACTTACATAGTGCAGGTTTAAAATCTAACTTTCTCTTTTTAATTGGGCCACAAAAAAGATGCTACCACGTAACGGATTTCGATCCTGCCATGAGTTGAGATGCTCAGCGGGTGATGAGGTGAATGCCTGGTAAGAATGCAACTGTAAAGAGAAGACTCTGCACAATCCTGTTACAATAAAGACACTGAAATGGTCCAGACAGGGTGACTCTGGAAGCAGATGGATTATTTTACACCGCACCAAGGAGACAGGAATTAATGAATCCAGGGCTTTCTGTCTTTGATCTATCTCCTTCTCAGTGGAATGCCCACTGGCACCTAACAGCAGGAGACAGGCCAGACGCCTTTACGATGCTCCAGGGACCGAGGCTGGGAATGTGAAGCGATGTACCTCTGCATGGATGGACAAGGAACACTTACATATCTCTAATGGTCAGCGTGCAGCGGGGATGTGTCACTTTGGTGTACTTTGGTGAGAAAATACGAGAGAATGAGGAAACATTCCCCGTTGAGGTGTTCAAGTACGCAAGATATAATATAAATGGTAACATTGCTTTTACCATTACCTCACTATTTCATATTTCTATGTGAAGAATCTTTCCAACCTTAGTCTATGAACATTTTCACTTTACAGGAATAACCAGTATTAACAATTAAAGTATTAAGTCCCCTTTTAAAAAAAAATTGAAATGGTAAATTGGTTGAAAGATTAATTATAAGCTTTATTTATTAAGCATCTTTTCAAACAGGCTGTAACAAAATGCTGAATGAAAAAAAAAAACGTCAGATATTAGGGGCCAGACACTACAAGGGAGGTAGTGTCTAAACTGAATCAGGCAGTCAACTCGGAGAAATGTTCAACCACTGGTTTTGCCTTGCGTCTTCCACCCCTCTTCACCGCTTTGCTGCTGATTCACTCATTCAGAAGCCTCTTCGTGGTTGTGTGTGCGGTGGACCATGTAAATAGCCTACTCTTATTTAACAAGAATGCTTACACAGGTTATGTTTGAAAATCTGTTTGCTGTATTCATCATTATTTAGTTCCTCTGTTTGCATAAACCACATGCCTACATTCGTGTCGGAAGAAGAGTGATGATACAACTATTATCAGCGGACCCAAGCCAGCTGTCTTGTACTGACTGAAACAACCTGTTGTGCAGAGCCTGCTTTAATTAGAGGTTTCCCACAGCGGCAAAAATTGGTCTTCTCTCCGTCCACGAGACCAGAGGTGGTCTGGCCAGAGGACCAATCCTACTTCGTGGGAGATGGGTCTTACACCTTTAAGTATGCATCAGCAAATCCTCTGTGAATAAGGATTTTCACTGTTCAACAAATGTGACTTGTGATTGTGAAGTGATTCATTCTGATATTCCCTCCGCAGTGAATGCTGATTCACGTTCAACAGGGGCAGATCCACATGTCGATGTCTACGACGTGCACAAACACTTACTCACCTCCATTTAATGATGGGCCAAGACAATAAAAGCTATGTTACGGACTTATGATGCTTCGGGTTGTCCAGAGAGAATTACTGAGGACCAGACCTCGGTGACCTCATGGTCTCATGACCTCATGCTCACGCAAAGAGAAAGTATCACAAAATGGAAAGGTGCTCTGCGTGCTGTTGTCATTGTGGGAGGGAATGTACTTA
>NC_082392.1:4519944-4602444 GCF_031168955.1 Gadus macrocephalus
AAATATATCTGTGGCATTAGGCCAATGCTGTGCTAAAGTGTGTAACATTTAGGAGTGTGTAACTACTGTTGACGGCTTTCAACTGCTGTTGACAGCGCATGCGCGACCTCGCGTATATGTCCCGCGCAAATTTGATTTTATAAAAAAAAAAAAAAAACCTTGGGCACCCCTGGTCTAGATAGATCTTTATCAATCCCCTGTAGGAGAAATTTGTTAATGTTAGTCCCTATAAAACAATAATGGTAAAAAAATAAGGTATCTCCCACTTCCGGCTTCCATGAAAGAGAACCAAACTAATTCACACAATAGCGTTCATGCAAATCTAGCATTAAAGATTAATTTATGGAAGTTCTCTCCAGTCACCCTGAAAGTAGTTCGCTAGTAGTGGCGCTTTAATTCACAGTGTCAGAGAATTCTGAGAAATCTGAATGCTGACTAAATTCTCAGAATTCTGATTCAAATTATTGCGCGCTATGACTAGTGAAAAAAAACTGGTGACTGAGAACCGTCTTAAATGAACCTTTAATGCTGGATTTAATTATCAGAATTCGTAGTCTGACTTTATTATCAGAATGCTGAATTTTATCTCACAATTCAGACTTTATTAGCCTATTCGATTTCTGAATTAAAATTCTTGTGATGAATAATCTACATTTGTACAGTCGATGTGCAGCACTTTAATTCCCGTCAACTTTTTTTTCTAACACCAGCACTTCCACAACTATGCCCATGTTCCTGACTGCTATATACAAAACCATTTATAGCGCATCTATTTTTCGGCTGGGTAATGATAGTCGCCCTAAATGCAGATTTAATGTGGGCTCTGATTCTGAATGAATCCCGCTGCTGAACTGTGTGAATAAATAAAGGGAACTGAAATCTAAAGAAGGCAAGTGGTTTTGATGTACTGGTGAATTCCAGCTGAAAGTGGAACATTGCTGCCATCAGGGGAAATTAATGAACCTAGGCCTATTGTAAGTAGCTTTCAATTCCTTGTTTTTTTGTTGAACATATCCATTTGGTGTGACAATAGAAACTTAATATTTATTCATGTGGAGAACCTCTCTAGATTTCCCCACCGCCAGACAGATGTTTTCCTGTAGAAACCTATATGGTGGAAACTAATACGCCCTCTCAGCCGCAAAATGTTTGAGTCACTTCTATGGAAGTCAATCTGTGCCATCGGATTTTGAAAATAAAAAGCCATTGAACTCTAAGCACTGAATATTTATGCATTGAAATTTGGATTTGAATTGAACTCCTATTCAGCTTTATTTTTCAATGTTAAAAATTCAAAATCAAAGATTCCACGTCAAAAACATCAACGTGGGGACGTTGATTACGTTGAAATTCAAATCCAGATACGTTATTTCAATGCATAAATATTCAGTGCTTAGAATTCAATGGCTTTTAAATTTTCAAAATCCGATGGCAGAGATTTACTTCCATACACTTCTCCTTCGTCATTCTTAACTGATCATACCTCTCTCTCGTTGGTTGCACAAATCTTACCATGGACACTTCCAGAACCCCTCTCAAATTTCAGCCAGCCGGACAATTCACGTCACAGTCACATCTGTTAATTTATGAATGGAATTCTGAACGTGTCCCGCCTCCGAGTCCGAAATAGCCATCGGATCCGATTTTCGCCTTAGATGGGGAACCAATCACAGAACGGGGAGGGACGGCAAGATGATGACGACGTCTATGCGACACACCCATCATCTTCTTCCGAATCGCGTGTGTCCAGAGAATGTCTAGTATGAGGCGATATTGTCTCAACTAGCCTACATATCGCTTTAAAAAATATACCGGTATAATTTTAAAACCGGTATATTGCCCAGCCCTAGGCCTATCCACGTGTGTCAATGCTGAATGATGTAGGTATTGAACATTGTGGACTTTTTTGTTTCATCTCAGTGAACTGATTGAGTGCTAATTGTTGTCAATTGTAAAGTGAAGTACTGATTTAATGCTGTATATATGTTTGCCAGTTGATATGCTTTTCTAATACTGTCATTTTGTGCTCTCGATTTATCCATTGTGATTTCATTGGAATTATTATTATTATTATTATTTTTTTTGCATTGTGTTCATAAAGTGGCATTTAATATGGCAGAGGGCAGAACATACTCACTGGCTAGTGGGGGTGATGTTGCTGAGGGCGTTTCTTTTGAGTGCCAGTTTGGTGTGGGGAGGGGATTTTTGAATCAGCCCTCAGAGACCAGAACACCAGGGCCTGGAGTCACGGCGTTGGGCGCCCCCCAGTTGACCTCAACTCGGTATATAGACCGCGCCATGCCGAGCCACTTCAATCAGAACCCAGACTTAGGTTCGCTCATTACACAGTTAGCTGAAAAGCTGGGTGAGTCCATTACAGCTCAGCTCCGGGCTGATAGGAGCACAAACAGCACGAGTACTGTGCTGCAATCGGCCGCAAAGGAGCCCCCCTTATTCAGGGGCGATGGCTCAGATAAATTTAAAGTTCAGGAGTGGGAAAATCTCATGACCCTTTATTTAAAGAGACGTGCCATCCCAGTTCACGAGCAATCACAAGAGATTCTGGCAAAGCTTATGGGCAAAGCAGTAGATGTGGTCAGAGTAAAGCTGCGTAACACATCTATCAATCACGCTACAAATCCACATGTGATTTTTGATACTCTGAAACAACATTTCAGTGAACTGTCATACTCAAGCATGCCCCTGTCAGATTTCTATAACACACTGCCTACACCAGGTGAAGATGCTATGGAGTATTGGGTTAGGCTAAATAAAACGGTGGATGTAGCTGACGAGTGCTTGAAAAGGCAGGGTCGTAGCATTGATGACCCGGGCCATGAGGTCAGCATGATGTTTATCAAACACTGCCCAGACCAGTCTCTCCGCAGTGTTTTCAAGTTCAAGACTGCTGACAAATGGTCGGCCTGTGAAATTCAAGATAGGCTCGATGAGCACATGCAGGATAAGAAATCAAGATCTGCAGCTGCAAGGCCACTAAGGCCAAGTGTTGTAGAGCACAGAGCTCATTCGTGCCACGTACCTATGCTTGAAGAGTTAGGTACGTGGCACTTGCAGTCAAGGATCTTGATGTTTTCCAGGGCTCACAAGCAGCTTCGGAGAAAGAGCAACCCGACACCGAGAAACGACAGCATGATGCTCCTTTCAGTGCTAGTCTTTCATCCCAGGCCGGCAAAAGTCTGTCAGAGTTGGGTCTAAGCGACGTCGATGTGTCAGGTTAGCGAAGCTTGTAGTTCCCAGCTCAAGCAACTGATAACTGACTATCAGGACATCTTCTCCAAGCACTCGCTTGACTGCGGTGAGGTCAAGGGTTACACACACCGCATCCGTCTCACTGACGATTGCCCGTTTCGCCTACCATACAGGAGAGTTCCTCCAGCCCACTATCAGAAGTTGAGACAGGCTTTCACTGATATGGAGGAAAAGGGAATCATCAGGAAGTCCACAAGCGAATATGCGTCTCTTTTGGTGATGGTGTGGGAAAAGGATGGTGGGTTGCGGGTTTGCAATGACTGTAGGTGGTTGAATGTCAGAACCATAAAGGACGCACATCCCCTGCCTCACCAGTCAGACTGTGTCGCTGCCCTTGGTGGCAACTGCTTCTTTAGCACGATGGACCTCACCTCTGGTTTCTTCAACATTCCAATGCATGAAGACGACAAGAAGTACACAGCTTTCACGACACCTCTCGGGCTGCATGAATACAACCGCATGCCACAAGGTCTGTGTAATAGCCCTGCTTCCTTCATGAGGGTGATGACAGGGATCTTTGGGGACATGAACTTCATAAAGTTATCTCGATGACCTTCTTGTCTTTTCCCCAACGGAAGGAGAGGCTCTGTCCAGACTCGAAGCAGTGTTTCAGAGGTTGCGGGAGAACAACCTGAAACTGGCTCCTAAAAAGTGCCACCTTCTGCAGAAGCAAGTCAGGTTCCTTGGCCATATCAACGGTGGGGATGTGTCCGTCGAACCTGCCAAGGTGGGAGTAATCAACAGCATGCAGGTACAAGACCTCATGGACGCAGATGGGTGCACGCCTTCTGTTCGGAGACTCATTCCTCAGCATATCAACCCTTTATCCCCAACCTGTATTCCACTGCAAAGCCCTTGTTTGCACTTACAGCTGGTCAGAAGAGGCGAGGGAAGTCAGCTAAGGATAGAAAGCCCCAATCTGCCTACCGTAAGCTCTGAAGCGCTTTTGAGCACATGAAGGCCAGGCTGTTGGACTGCGTCATGCTGGCTCATCCAGAATTCGATGAACCATTTATCTTGTCAAAAGATGCGTCTTTGGATGGACTTGGTGCGGTGCTCTCCCAAGTGCCCAGAGGAGAATGGCCCTGAATTGGAGTGTGTGTGAAAAGTTCAGCCACTGGCTGAAGGGTCATAGCATGACCATTTGGACTGATAATAATCTGCTTACTTACTTTCTAACGAAGCCGAAGCTGGACGCATGTGAGATCCGCTGGGTGTCTAAGCTGGCGTCGTACACCTTTGATCTCAAGCACCTGCCTGGGAAGAAAAATGTGGTGACATATGCCTTGAGTCGCGATCCCTTTGTGAAAACCATTGGCCGGAGGCTGCTTAAGGAGCCTTATTCCACTCTGACTCAGGAAGCCGATGGGGTGGAAGAGGATTCTGTGCAGGATGTTTTCAGGCTCAGCTGTGAGTCTCAAACCGTCAGACTGGAAAACCATCCACTACCCAGGACGGGGTACGACACAGCCGAGATCAGAGCTCTTTGTCAGGCCCACTGTGCCTGGAATGACACAGCAGAGTCCAGGGCACTCTACTTAACGCAAAGAGTCCAGCAACTTTCAAGTGGTCAGGATGCGCTGCCCATGTTCTCTGCCCAGGAGCTACAGCTGGCTCAAGAGCAAGATCCAGTCATCTCCAAGGTGTTGCCCTTTGTTTCTACCAGGAGACGACTGTCTAGGCGAGAAAGGCATGGTGCTGACTCAAAGGTCCTCAGATTGTTGAAGCAATGGGACAGGCTGGAAGTCTATGATGGAGTTCTGTATCGGGTCCCAAGAGATCCTGTTTCCAGCAGCGACGATCCCAATATGTGTTGCCTCAGAGTCTAAAGGACAAAGCATTGTCCGGCATCCATGATCTGGCAGGTCATCAGGGCCAGGACCGCACTCTTTTGCTTGCAAGACAGCGTTTCTATTGGCCTGATATGGAAAAGGATGTGAGGGCACATGTAAAATGCTGTCAGAGATGTGTGTTTGGGAAGTCACCGGAGCCAGCTGCTCATGCTCCTCTGGAAAGCATCAAGAGCTCAGCTCCAATGGAGTCAGTGTGCATGGATTTCTGGACTGCCGAAGACAGCAAGCAGCGGTCTGTTGATGCTTTGGTGGTCACCGACCGCTACACCAAACTCGCTCATGCCTTCATGTGTTCTGTGTTTATGGTTTCCCGGCGAGGATACATCCCGACCAGGGCGCCAAATTCGAGAGCAACCTGATTGCAGCGCTCCTCCGATTGGCTGGTGTCTGCGCCATAATCTCCAACTCAAACATGTTATTCCGGGCTCCATTTATATGTATAGGAAGGTGATATTTAGAGGTAACCAATGAGAACAAAGGCTTCCTTTATTGTGTGTCACTGACTCTTTTAGTATTGATTAAGGGCAGGTTGTTTTTATCCAAAGGGACGTGTTCGGTAGATATATAACGTGTGTAATCAGTAGGTAATACATTGGTGGTGTGGCACTGCGAACCGTTCGGCGGATAATGGGGCTAAGAGCTGGAAAATCCACTGCATTGCTCAGGTAACCCAAGTACCACACGCTGCTGTGACTCGCTTTGGTCCATAGGATTCCTGGAATGAAGGATCCAACACTTTGTTATATTTGCTTTAGTATCATCCGTTTCATGTCATGGGGCGTGTAAGCGTGAGAAATAGGGTGTGTGCTCTAGTGGTTGGAATGCAATTCGATACCTGTGTGTGTGTGTGCGCGTGTGTGTGTGTGTGTGTGTGTGTGTGTGTGTGTGTGTGTGTGTGTGTGTGTGTGTGTGTGTGTGTGTGTGTGTGTGTGTGTGTGTGTGTGTGTGTGTGTGTGTGTGTGTGTGTGTGTGAAATGAGCATACACATTGACGTATGCCAAATGTGGGGTTTACATCTGGACACTACATACTGTTGATACAGACATACTTCTCTTCCTCTTCCTTCTCCATCTGCTCCTACCCTTCCTCCTCTTCCTCTTCCTCAGCTGTCTCCACCTGCAAGCGTATTCCTCCTCCTCCTCATCCTATAGCTCCTTCTCTTCCTCTTCCTCCTCCTCCTTCTCCTCCTCCTCCTAAGTGCGGATCACACCATGGAAATCACAGTTAATCATCATATGTACACCCAAACAGGCAGCATTCCCGTCCCTCAAGTGGAAGTGTGTAGGGTGTACACACAGCGCAACGTCGGACGTGACTAAAGCTGGTCACACCTGTCTCTCAAACCAACCTCTTCATATGTTCTTGCTCGGCTCCTGGCGAACACACGTGAACCTGAACGACCCGCTGAACGAGTATGGCCTCAAAGACCCGAGGCTGATGTCACCCCTTTCTATTGATGTCAGAAAAACAATGAGGAAGCCGTTTTAATAAGGGAGAGAGAGAGAATAATATGTAATAAACGGTGGATCAACAGAACCTGAACCCCCATCCGTTGTCAAGAAAACACAAGATCACCAAGATCAATACACAATTGATAAGAAAGTGCTTGTAGTTAGTGGGAAGTGGGAATGGACCACAGATGTCCAGTGTGTGTAGGCCCGGACCCCAGCTGTTCAGACCGGGCCGCACCATCGAGTCCATAGAAGTGATCTGGACCCATGTCTTTCAGTCTTTCAGTCACCTCTGCCCCAGAGATGCTGACTTTGGATCAGGTTTGTGTCTTTAGACTCGAAATGTTGAGCTCAGCACGGTGACTGAGTATATCAGGTTCTTTGTACGGGTGTTTGTGTTTGCGTGTGTTTGTGTTTTGTTTGTGTGTGTGTGTGTGTGTGTGTTTGTGTGTGTGTGTGTGTGTGTGTGTGTGTGTGTGTGTGTGTGTGTGTGTGTGTGTGTGTGTGTGTGTGTGTGTGTGTGTGTGTGTGTGTGTGTGTGTTATTCCGGGCTCTATTTATATGCATAGGCAGGTGATATTTAGAGGTACCAAAGGCTTCCTTCCTCATGCGTCACTGTCTCTTTTAGTTTTAATTCAATCATTTACTAATTGTTTCATTGGTGTGGGTTTTATTGTGCTGAACAAAATGTTGAACATGGCAGACAAAGTGTGGGGAAAAAAATGATTTGTTGTCAGGACAATAACGTTTGTCTCATCTCTCCTCCCATGAGATATTAGACGGAGGTCCATCGCTGGGCTTCCCGACTCTGTATCATCTCCAGAGAAGTTTCTGCATCCATTTTAGATCTAAAGCTAATCTAACTACTTGAATGCCTGCCTTTATTCTGCGATGACCTACTGGACAATTACATTGATTCTGATTTGTAATGTGACTTCTTCATAAAGGTGTACGGCTGCACGTCACCTGAGGTCAGGGGGTCAAGGACAGGTGAAGTGAGGAAATAACCGATCACAGACACTTTACCTCCAACCCCTGCAGTATTAGCTCACATTCTAAGGATGAGGGCTGAATAATGGTCAGTAGCATTGTGTGTGTGTGTGTGTGTGTGTGTGTGTGTGTGTGTGTGTGTGTGTGTGTGTGTGTGTGTGTGTGTGTGTGTGTGTGTGTGTGTGTGTGTGTGTGTGTGTGTGTGTGTGTGTGTTTGCGTGTGTGTGTGTGTGTGTGTGTGTGTGTGTGTGTGTGTGTGTGTGTGTGTGTGTGTGTGTGTGTGTGTGTGTGTGTGTGTGTACTTCATCATCAGAGGTTGAATACTGTTCTGAATGCAGATTATATTAAATGGTTGATAGATTAGTCTACCAACCTACCCAGTGGGCTGTACCATCTGCTAGGCTAGGTAGACACACCCAGTTGTGATGTCACTATGTCACAGGTGTTAGATTTCGGCGTATTTCTAAGCTGTTCGTATGGACTAATTTCGTCGTAGTAGTGATTATTGAAGTGGAAATCAAGGCAGCTGACAGGTTGGATGAGAGGGTCGAATAGATGGTGTATTACAGGATGTAATGCAGCAAGGTACACACGCAGGTGGAATAGTCTATAGTGTAGGTGGGTGAGGAGCAATCTCCAGACCTGCTCCTTTGCTGTCGATCCCAAAAGAAAGTGTGAATCACAAAAGAACAGATGCAGTATCTCCCTTGATAAGGTTTATGACCCTGATTATTGTAGGTACAGGGAACATTGAATCAGCATTATATAGCACACTGATTCAAGGGAGAATGCCATTTCGAATGCTGATTTATAGTCAGCATGCTGTTTGGAATGCCACGGCCTAGGTCACAATGCCTCTCAAAATGCCGAAGCTATTCATGTGAAAAATGGAAAAGCTTCTAAGTCCACACTAACAGCATAAAAAGGCGTTGCTCCAGTGGGCGACTGTTAAGAAGCACACCACCGAGTCTCGCATGTGTAGTGGCACCGATTGCACCTCGGTTTAATGCATGTCTGGCCAGTAGCGGTTTTACAATGGATGCTATGCCATGTGATTGAGGTTTTTTTCAACAGTGAAAAATGTAGTGCAGTTCAGAAGCCCAAGAGATCCCCCCCTCCCCCCCCCCCCCCCCCACACACCCCCCACCCCCTCCCCCCACTAGATCATTAAATCGCTCACACGGGGGAACAAAGATAGCCGGCGCATGCGTATCTGTGAGCAGCACAACCCACACGCACACTATGACAATGAGCCCTGAGCCACAGCGACACATGCAAAACACACAGAAAACTCAATGAATGTCATTGAACTGGAGTAACCCCTACTTTAAGGTGACACCATACCCTTCAGCCAATCACAATGGGCTGCCTAGAATCAGGCAGTGTGCCTGGACCAATGAGCACGTTTGTATTCTTCTCCCCCTCACGCCCCTCTTCCCCTCCATCCTGTCTCTTCCTTCCCACAATCCTCTGTGGCTTCTGAAATACTATGTGAGTAATCAACCACTCGTAGACGTGGCTTTTCGACTCTCGCAGTCTATGCGAGTGCTGGCGCTTATCCACCACACAGTCTCATCTGTTAGACTGCCATGCGGCTGTGTGTACGTCACTCTTAAGTTACTCGGAGGAACTGCCTCTGATGCGAAATAAACATTGCAAGATTGTAAAACAATGAGTATTCTTCCTGTTGTGCAAGGAGGGAGGCCCTGTTATCGTAAAAGGCTGTAAATGATTCAATAAATACTACAACTCCACCAGTTGGGTGTCGTCTGCGGGCTTCCATTGCACTTGGGACGTCGGGAAAGATGTGTGTGCTCCTGAACGTGGGCTGGTGCGTGTTGTGATGCATGCGTTCGTGTCTCGCTCTTCGTGTAATTTGAGGGGAAGGACGCAGATTTGCCCACAAGCCGTTGCATAATATTTACATGACAAGACAGAGCGTGTCCTGTCTGCACCTTCCACCCTCTGAGATTCCCCCCTGGTATGCGCACCGGAAGCGGCAGTGATCGTTGATGTCGGGGAAAAAGGTGGGGAAAAAGCATTCCATTCCAAAGATGGTGCATGGATGACGATGTTTCCGTGAGAGTACCCTCTTAGAGGGGACTAGTTATGACTAGCCATACAAACACGGCTATCTGTGCAGAAACAGTGGTATCTGTGTCCATAACCCCTGGTATCTACGTACATAGATAGGTAGCTGTGTATGTATTATCAATATTGTACATATCGATGTATAAATGTTCATTTCAAATTGGTGGTTCATGGGACCACAGGCAATAACTACGTCAGAAAGCTAGTGTTTTCCAATGGGTGTTAGAACCAGGCACATTAGATGTAGGTTCCCTCTCTTTGTTCCCATAATACAAAGAAACATTCCTAAATTAGAAAAAGGAATAAGCGA
The DNA here is from genome assembly GCF_031168955.1 of Gadus macrocephalus. Classification (NCBI taxonomy): domain Eukaryota; kingdom Metazoa; phylum Chordata; class Actinopteri; order Gadiformes; family Gadidae; genus Gadus; species Gadus macrocephalus. The sequence goes on from NC_082392.1 coordinate 4,529,910, forward strand.
CGCACAAAACAAGCTTAACGTGAAGAACAAGCGGTGTAAAAACGCCTCTACCGGTACTCTGTTAATCCTTTTTCCAATAGTTTATGAGCTTAGGCAAATGATTTCTGCTTGTTATCCAAAGTAAACAACAACATCACAGCCCACTGGAAGAGGCAGCAGGAGAGGCTGGCGTTGGGTGGGATGGCGCGATGGGCTTCAGGGCTCAAGGATTTTTGTAATCTTTATCTAACCGTCGGCTAGGACACGTTGATATTACACAATCTATTTTGTAAGGTGATTAGGCCACCCCGCAGCACTCTGGTCTCGAGGTGACCTTCCGGAGCTGACTATTACACCACCATGTATTCGTACATTTATCATTAAGTCTAGTTGATGTGTCTTCAAGCGGATTCATGCCCCAAGCGTCGGCCTCCAGCGCCCTCTCTCTCACTCCATCTCTTTTCTCTCACTCCCTCCCGCACCATATTGCCCATGGTATATAAACTGTATTTTTTTTTGGACATTTTCTGTGGGGGCATAAAGAGATTAACAGTAAATCCACATTCCACTAGGACGGCCGTGGTCCTGATGAAATGCGAAGGCTTCCTTTGAGGTGAGGTCGGTGTGACGTGCAGCCCAAGGGGCCTGAGGTTCAGGGAGAGAGCTTCTACGCTTTTTGATCCACTCAGACACGACATAATCTTCAAATCGTAAGATACAGAGAAAAAAAAAAGAGCCATGTGACTCCAAAGCTTAATACCTAATACTTAATGCTGGCGTAGAGCGTTTTTTTGTCATATAACATACAAGGAATTATGTTTCTTTCCCAAATTTCCCTATTTCCCAATATAAATGCTAAGGTGTTTGAACCACAATAAAGGGTCGGTTGTATTGTTGATTTAAATTGAAGTATTATGAACCCAACTCGACGAGGGCCCAAAATATCTGGGGGATTTAGATTAGGGAGGTGTTACAAATAATAAACTGCTTTGTGCAAATAGTTAACTGCTGGCTATCGCTGTGGGCAATTGTTTGCAGAGTTAAACATGCCTTCATTAATTATTACCATTTATTCGGGCTTACGAGAAGGTCCATAAAAATGTATAATTGTATCAATGGTTTGTGAATCCACCTGAGCAGAATGTTTTTTCTCTACTTCAGTCATGTGGTCATCGTGACACTGCTTAAGCACTTTGTTTTAGTACAGCGACACGGAAATAGGCATGGCAGAGCACATAAACCCCATCACCCAAAACAGGCGATAGGAGGCCTTGCTGTTCTCTGGGGCACCATAGCAGCGCCATAGAGACACATGAAGGCCAGCAACGAGTGTATGAAAGAACGGAGAGAAGGCAGAAATTCAACCTCAAACATGAGATCCTTCTATAAGCAGTTCCTGGTCTACTCCTTAATACAAACACATACTGCATGGGTTAGGATCAAGCAAATAAATGGTTAGTTCTCTCTCTTTCTTTCTTTCTTTCTTTCTTTCTTTCTTTCTTTCTTTCTTTCTTTCTTTCTTCTCTCTCTCTCTCTCTCTCTCTCTCTCTCTCTCTCTCTCTCTCTCTCTCTCTCTCTCTCTCTCTCTCTCTCTCTCTCGTTCTCCCTCTCTCTCTGTGGTTCTTATTAGCTAAACACATGACCTAGGCAATAAGGGGGTCTGCTATTTTCCTTCCTCAAGGACTGAGTTGGTCAGTAAAACGTGTACACGATTTCACCTCAATGATGTTACTAGAATGCTCCATTCTTACATTATTACTCTGCGGGTTCCATTTTTTATAAAAGCAAAACTTTTGATAGCATTTGCCTTGATATTCCACCAGACGCCAGACATTTTCAAAACTAATAATTGTGTGCAGTGTGATTGCTACTCCCTCACCTTTACTATTAATTGTATTTTACTTTTGGGGCACACCCAACAGCGGACACATAGTTAATTTCTGCAGTGGTGGGGCATATATTTCCTCCCTCTCTCAGCCCACCTACTAAAGAAGCCTCTGCTCTAAATCAACCGCCCGGCTGTGATGTGGTGTATACTGTATCCTTTAATTATATTTTGCAGACTTACATAAATCCATTTCCCAGCAGATTATGCCCCCCCCCCCCTCTTCTTTTCCACTTCTCCCAGCCTACAAGGGCATTTCTTCTTCTGCATTCCTCCTTATTCGTTGACCCTTTCCCACGAGAAAGCCATGGGCCCACGCCTCGACGATCGGCGGAACGTGGAACGAGGGGAAGCGGCCACAATACGCCGGTCAAAAACTGCAACCTCTGTTTGGCGGGAACGGGAGGTTTATAAGGTGCAGGAGGGAGGGAGGGGGAGGGACGGAGGGACGCGTTTGAATCCGTTATTGTTCCGTTAACAGAGAGGTCCTGTGTTAGTGTTGTGGGAACGCGGCCTTCGGGGGTCTGTGGGGCATTTTGAAACGCAGGGGTGCTGAGGATGTAGGGCCTCATGCTACAACACACCACCACCGCACCGCAACACATTGGCTCTCCATCCGCAGCATCGGAAGCAAAGCTTGGGGGAAGGTGGAGGGGCAATATCCACCCAATGCTGTACTACGTACTGTAAAACGTAAGAGGTCAGGAAGCACGGTTGGATAGTCGCTGGAGCCATGATCTCTCAATGGCACCTTCCACAATCAATCGGTCCATAGTCTGGTCAAAGATTGACCTATAGCACCTCGTAATCCCAACCATCAGATGATTCATTATAACTTTGCACACAGACTCTACTGCACTCCGCGTCAATTATTTTTGATGAAATTAAATCCATCTCCCAACTGTCAGCTATGCTCTTTAGAAACCACAGGAACCTTTGTTCACATGGTCTGGGATTGCCCTGGTGTGAGAGACTTTTGGAGTATGGTTTCCAACAGAATGTCTATAGTGCTTGAGCGTACCATCCCCTGCTCCCCAACTATCCTATTGCTGAACGATTTCACTGGTTTGGATCATTCATCAACACGCAAAGTGCGTGTTGATTAATGTTGTGTGTTGTCTCATTTGTGTGTGTGTAACTTTTGGCAACCCGGCACGGTGAGCGAACCACCTCCTCCCAAACAGGACACAACTTTGAGGGGAAAAGCCAAAAAAGGCATGTTTAATCCAGAACATAAGTCTCTCAAAACACGAATAACGTAAAACCTGGGAGGAATCAACGGTCCCCTCCTTCGTGGGTGGAATCCCGTCACCCACAAGGATCGGTCTCTCCGTGCAGGAGCTCCAGGGCTGGGAGAGCCCGGGCCAATTAAGGACATGGAGAACACCTGTAGAACAGGTGTTCTCCATTTCCTTAATTGGCCCGGGCCGGGCCGGGTTGCCACAAACGGTTTAATGTCAAATGTTGTCTTATTTGCGTTTATGTCTTATTGGTGTATGTTGTCTTATTTATGTTTATGTCAACTGTAGTATGTTGTCTTATTTGTGCATATGCCTAACTGTTTTCTATGTGTCTATCTGTTTGTTGTATAAATCATAAAATAAAAAAAATTATCACAAAAAAAAAAGGAAGCACGGTTGGCCTGTTGTTGTTGTTGTTGTTGTTGTTATTTTGGTTTGGTTTTTCTCCTCATTGGTCGTGGGTATGTGTCCGACCATGTGCAGCAACAGCTGTGATGGAAAGTTCACAGTTCTACGTACACGTATACTATATACACACAGGATACCTTTGGAGGCGTGCCTAGAACAACAACTAAAACACAGGCCGTAACAATTGAGTAATCTGAGTCGATGGAGTTGTTTGACTTTTGAACCCAAGAGAAAGTACAACAGTGCCCGGAGAAAAAAAATATATACTTTTCTCCGGGCACTCGTTCTTCCAGAGAACCCCCCCCCCTACACACAAAGAACACACACACACACACACACACACACACACACACACACACAAACACACAGACTCTAAGCTCCTTAGAGTCTGTAGAGTCTCCACTCCTACACTTGTCTCCTGACAAGGACCCGCTGGCCGCCGCCGCACCAGGTTTCGGACCTTTGGGAAGGGGGTATTCTCTTCTAATGCTCCCACACTTTGGAACAACCTACCACTCCACCTCCCCTCTGCCCCAACCCTCCCCATGTTCAATTTTCACCAAGTCCTTTGACCCCTAACCCGGCCTTACCCGGATCGATAAAACCCCCTCCCCTTTTTGTTAAATTAGCTCTGTGCCAACTGTAATGCCAAGTTTACCAACGTCTGGTTGCTAATAAAACGTAGACCTTCGGTACTATAAACGGCGCTATATAAATCCAAGTTATTATTATTATTATTATTATTATTATTAATATTATTATCATTATTAATATTAAGTATTTTGTTGGTATTACAAACTTTAATCAAAGTATCAGATCTGCTGGGGGATTGACAACAAGTGCACTCACTACCAACCATTTATTGTTGCTCTCCAGCTGTATCAGCAAACAAATACACCCGACCACTCTCCAGCACAGAACATTATCTGCGTCATAAGGACGCAACAAGGGTCTGACGTGAGTCCGAATCCGTCCCTGATCACCTGTGTGTCTCTTCTTGGAAACACACGGAGCATGTGACTCCCGGGCTTTGATCCCAGATGCCAACCTGATTGGCGGTATTCCACACCAGCCTCGTTTGGCATCACAAGGGTACAGCAAAAGGAAAATGTTGGAGCAGTTTCCACTGTGACCGCCCATGTCATCCAGTCTATTTGGACTTGTTGCGCGATGCATTGCTGGCAGGGCTGCGAATCTCTCTCTCCTGCTACGTTGGTGGGCGTAGCACGAGAGAGTTACCCGAGCAGTTGAGTTGTTTGGGATCAGGAATCAGGTGATCTCTCACTCACACAGACACACACACCCCTCTCCTACACCGGAGGGCATTGGTGGTTGCATCAGCCAACGTCTTACATGTGGTATTGTGTGTATACAACAGTAGACGTTTGTATAATCGGTGAGGCACGTGGAGCCACAGGTTGGTTAAAAACAGGCTGGTTCAGCCCCTCTGTCCAAGTACACAACCTGTGTGTTTGTGGTGGCGGCAGTGACGCAGGGGGCTCATGTTGTAACACAAGGACCTGCAAATAGGGAGCTAAAGTGCTTAACACTGGGAGACCGGCCGAACCTATTGATCAGTCACAGACCCCTCGATGCTTCCAGTTGAGTCATTTCAAGGGGATTGTAATTTGACATTTCGGACCGTGGCCTGAATGTTTTCATAGCTTAGTTCAGGATCCAAATATGACTCAGTTGACTCCGTTTTTAAGACTTATTCATATTATCAATGGAAGCTGTTTTGCGTTGTATATTGCATATTTGATTTTGAATAACCTGCATAGTTATGTAGTGAGTGTCAAGACTTTACTCTACATTGTTTGACTTCATTACACCAGGAGCGGTTTCTGGAGCTACCGGTTCTAGGACCCAGATTATTACCGTGGGCTGGTGTGTCTGCTACACAACCATCTTACGCTGCTCTCGAGTGTGTGATTGTAATTGCCGTTGAATCCCCCCTTTCTATGGGCATGCATGGAGCGTTTGAGAACATTAAGCATAACCCATCCCAGCACTGTAATGCCAAGTTTACCAACGTCTGGTTGGTAATACAACGGTTTAACTTTGTCCTTTTGTTCTCGACCAACAGATTCGAGGTAGATGCAACAGACCTTTCCAGGGCCGTTGCACCAAATCCTGGGCCCCTATACAAGAGGTACTGATGGCCCCCCCCCCCCCCCCCGAATTCCCCCTACCAGCCCCCTGCGCTGAATTGTTGACGGGGGGGGGGGGGGGGGGGGTAGAGAACGATTGTTGACGGGGGGGGGGGGAGACGTGGCCGTGTGCGACTCCTAACACTATGGGCTGGTGGATAATTCAATTTTTTTTTTTTTTTTTTTTACGCCAGTTGCCAAAATTAACACCTTCAGCTTTTTATTTTTTTTATTGGTTCTACTGTAGCATTTCAGTCAACCAATACCATGCTCCCCTGGGCTGTGCTCCCAGTGCCTGACATTAACATGAGCTCCTTCAGAGAGGGCTATGGACTCGGCAGAAACACGTTGGTCATAATTAAAGAAAAAAAATGCACTGCTTATGCCACTTTATTACAGGTTGAGCTTCACAGAGACATTGCTAGTTAGAACAAGCCTTTTCTCTGACTCACTGCGGTTGCTTTCTGAGCAGGGAGTACAACCCCCAGCTTATATGAGCTATGTTATATTCAATTTGAACATCTAGGAAATATATCTTATAGCTCAAAGTAGAATTGCATGAACTTCTGCAACTGCAAAAATCCGGAAGGAATTTGGCTACGGCGAATTTATATATAAACACTCAAATTACTCCCAACTACTTCCGTGTAAATACAGTTTGAGTGAGAGATTGGCCACTGCACTGACAAAACCAGCTACCTAGGAGGAAATGCTTAGCTTACAATAGTTTAATTACCATGTCAAGTGCTTTCCCCGCCTTACAACTGAAGAGCATTATTCTCAATCGACATGCAGATTAATAAAGCCCTTTGAAAGTAAAGTCGTCACACCAAGAGTTAGTACAAATAAGTTTAATTTATGAAAATTTAATATACACATCCCCTAATACACATGACACACAATTCATATCATTTACAGTGTATTGATATCTCGCTCGGCAGAAAACACGCACAAACACACACACCCACACAAACACACACACACACACAAATGTGTGCATTTGATAAATACTTGGTCGTGCAGATCGAACCTGCATAAATAAATATTAAAAAGATTACACAGTAAAGCGACTACATTTCCGGTGAATGTCCTCTTGACACTGATCTGTACACTACTTCCCCAGTGCCAAGTTGACACTAGTTCATATAAAAAGGAACGCTCTTGAAAGCCCCCGCCGGCCAAACCAAACTTGTTTGGCCCGCATTCACTGCCGTTGTCTGGCTACAACGCTGGAAAATAGCCCAGAGTCGTTATGAACAGCGACCAATGGAAACTATCCTGGCGTGTTCACAGTCCAGGAGCCAGAATGGCCCCTGCCACAGTTTGCTGATCCTCCTCCTCCTCCTCCTCCTCCTCCTCCTCCGAAAGTGCTCAAATAAAGAGTCGGAAGTGCTCAAATAAAGAGACAGAAGTCCTCCTTGCTGTTCCATGTTGGGTCCCCTTATGACGCTGCAGTGCTTCTTGGAAGAGCAGAGTTCTTTATGCAACCAGTCTTTTAAAAGGAACAAAGGTAAAACGGTTTGAGTCAGTCAGCCAAAATAAGCAAATAGAAATAGAATAGAATGTATCCAATGCAACATCTGGGCTAACCGTAAAAAATAAATAAACCAAGCCTCACCTTTTTCTCGGTTTCACTTCCCAGCCATCACGACATTTTCCGAAGCTCACCGATTCCCCCGGGGATATTTCAGTCTTGTCGTGGGCACAGAAGGTGAACCTATGGCAAACCAAGGTGTTTATTACACATACAATACCCAATAATATCAATTATTTGTATTGTGCAACATCTCGCCTACTACGCCTAGCTTAAAATAGCATTGACTGTAGTCATCACTGCAACATTGATTTCAATTACATCAATAAAATCACATTCTATAGCATATATAAAATAGACTAGTAACTCTCCCCAAAGATTAATTAATTAAAAACGGTCCTTTGCGTCACACAGCCAGTCAGAGGCCAGACCACAGTTATTGAGTTTATTAAATTATGAAGTCTCCTGCCTATTAAAGGAGGGGCTCAATCCCACACACATGATTTCTTCATATCAAACGCCAAGTCTTGTTAAGGTTTCAAAGTAAGACGAAAGAGGACCTAATGTCCTAATGTAATGTTTTATAGCGTCCCTGCCAGGCTTACATTTTCTGAGTTTCTCCAGCCTTCACACGGATCCGTCGTACTTCAAGAACGGGTGTGGCGGTCTTATTCGAGAAGGACTGCTTGAGGGCCTTCCAGAAAGAGTTCCAGGAGTCAGATGGTGCTTCCCAGCTCAAGGTGATGTTCAGCAAGTCTCCGATCTCCTCCTCAGTGAACACCAGGAAGGTGTTGGTCAGGTTCAGACCCACACCGTTAGGGCTGGTTGGAGGAAAAATAAACTGAAAAGTCAGATCTGCGGAACAATTGCGGACACCAGAAAACCAAAACAACTGGCAAATAAACCTAGATACTCACACGTCAACAAAGAGTTTTTCTGTGTCGTCGTGAGCCCCATACAACTTGACGTGGAATGTGGGGTCCACGTTGTCCGAATGATTTCTGTTGAAAATGTGCATCTTCATCTGGTAGTGGTAACCTTAAGAGTATAGACGATACTAGTTAGGTTTATCCACGATCAAAGGGATAAAGGGAAAGCATGCGCATTATAGTACGAACTAATCAAAAAAGGGGCCACATCGGCTTGTACCGGCTCACCTCCGAACGGCGTGTCAGCGCGGGTCTTCAGGTACATCTTGCTGTTGCGCCTCTTGCGCATCTTCTTGGCGTTGTAGCCGATGTTGTTGCAGCGGTTCTTTCTGCAGCTGAGGCAGATGCCCTTCTTGAAGCGGTCGGGCCCGGTGCACTGGAAGGCGAAGCTCATGTGGTCCTTGTTCATCAGGGAGTCCACGAACAGGTGCACGGCGCGCTCGTGCTCACACTTCATCACCTCCATGAAATCTGTACGTTCAAAAAGAAAAAAACATGGAGGAAGGTTAAAGTCTGTTTAACCTGCCGGGCAACAGGAGCGTTATTAAAACGATGCATTGAACCGGGCAGGGAAGTGACCTCTGCGATTGAAAGGAACAGGCAAACATGTCACTCAAACCAAACCGGAGGGCTGGTTTGGGCTTAACCGATTCTCCTGCAACAATAGAACGGCTTGACAGTATCCCCGACGGTCAGCAACACTCACTTCCTGCCACCGCTAGCACGTCACCGAGGCTGCAGCCGGGCTGCACTTCCCCGCCGTTGGGGTAGATATCGATGTCCCCTATTGGCTGCTGGATGCCGATGCTCACGCCCAACGCCTCCCGGGTGTACGTGTGCAGGACGTCTACGAAATCGGCGTCGTCCGGAGAGAGCCGGTTCCCTTCCCCGGCCCCCTCAAACATAGGTCCTGCCGGGTCAAGCCCTGGAGGGACAATACACATCACCGTTACATATTTGACCACGACAACGGCAATCACCACTATGCTTCATAAACAAGAGACAACAATTCTTCTCGTCATCTCGGTTCGTCTCTCACCTGTGATCCGGCCGAGAGTTCCCCGTACGTTTGTCCCAGCGTAGCCCGCCACATGCGCTCCCAGGCTGTAGCCAATCAGATGCACGTTGCTCAAAGGTAGCTGGTGCTCATCCTGTACATTAACATAAAACATAACAATCAGTGAAGCGCCCGTCAGAATCAGGAGCCGTCAACGTGGGTGCCAACCCTGACAGAGATAGAGCCGGATTGTAGCCAATTGGGAGCCCCCCCCCCCCCACCCAACTGAAAGCCAAGCCAATCTCGGTCCGGGTAATTATGTGGGACGAATATCTATTCGCTCTTCCTTCCGTGCAACAGCACCTCCACCATCTGTCAGTTCGTGGCCATGAAACACGTTCTTTGTTTATGCCTACAACTGGGTGGCAACAGGCCCAGAGCACCCGTCTCTAACATTGGTGCCCTGGCCCATCTCCGTGGCTACTGAATAGAGCTGCTGGCCTGATCCCAGCACTGCTAAGTAGCCTACTTCCCCCACCAATGTCTGATTCATGGATAAAATGATTCTTGTTTATGTGTCATGTCTGTACTACCGCTGCTGGAATTTGGAATTTCCCAGAAGGATCATTCCCAAGGGATCAATAAAGTGTCTATCTAAATGTAGGGTAAAAGGTGAGACAACAGATGCAGGTTTGTCGTGTTCATCACAAAGTAATCCACGTAAGACGCCCGTGGTGTAAATGAACACCATGTACAGTATAAATAATCCTCCAAACGTCTGGAAAATACTCTCCATGTTGACCATCACAAATGACTACATTGCCAATGATGGCTGAGGTGCCATTATACAGCCGCTACTTTTTGAGGCCTTCACCTGAAGATAGAATTAACAACAAAGAAGGTCCCCTTCAGGCTTAGCAGAGAAATACTTAAATCAGGAATGAAGAGATGGTTTGATGTTGTGAAACCGGGAAAGATTTTTAGGATATTTTACAGTGCCATAATCTGTGTGCTAATGGCTGGCAGATCACAGCTTCGCAATTCTCTGCCATTAACCGTGATACGCAACATGTTTTGACAGATAAATGCAGGTGAACCACAGTGTTCTAACGCAAGCAAAAAAACAGGTTGCCAGATTCAGATATTCGGGGGGGCCTACCTGAAGCCAGTTGAGCATTTGTGCGATGCTGAGGCCGACACGTTGGGTGTGGTTAACCGCGTCTGGGTACAGCTGGTGAGCCAACGAGATCCAGTCCACGATGATCACGTTCGCTTCCGTCTCTCGCTGAATCAAAGCAGAGACCAGCTCGGTCATCCAGCTCTCAAACAGTCCGCTCATCTGGGAACATTAAAAAAAAAAAGGATATGTTCATAGAAACCTGTACAACCACGAGATCAATCACATCTTACAGACGCTCACTCTCTTCTACATAGATACAAGCAAAAATAGATGCATAGCACAGGACACAAAAAGGGGAAAAGCCGGTCATGCTTGCTGTTGCTCGATTCGTATTAATTTGTATTTACCGTCCAGCCGTGAATGATGAAGATGGTCTTGGCTGTGGCGTTGAAGCCACACTCCTGGAGAGATTCCTTCCTGCCAACCTGCAGGTAGCAACCGTCCAGGTCCAGATCCAAACTTTTGCGCATGTTGTACTTTATGAGGTAATGGAGGGATACGTTTGGCGTTGACATTTCCCCAAATGCTTCTTCCCCATCTGAAACAACGCACACAGTGGGGTTGGTTTATTTGACAATTGGGCTGAACAATGCACCTGCTACCCTCAACGCATCAGCGCCGTCACCCAGATCGGTTATTAATGCAAATATTTGCTTTGCACTTTATATACACACCCTAATTTGGATGTTTGAATGGCCAACAAATTACCTTTTTCAAACATTAAACAAACAGCCTCCCTACATGAGCGCCCTAGTGCTACTACTGCCAATGTAACGTACACCTTCCGTATCCGCAAGTGCACGGAAAAAGCTGTCACGACGAGCCCTCCCGAGATCATTTTCACAGCTGAAGTCAGCGCTATAAATTACACATTCAAATGCCACTTCAGGTGTCACTCTGGTCTACAAAACCCCCGTTGCGCCTGGTGGACGTTTCGTTGCCCAAACATTAAAAACCACCATGCCCACACCAAATTATAAATCCAGATATAAATGTCTATAATACAGTGTATAGGCCTGCTATTATACACGTAGACGAGTCCCAGACAATCCAGATACATTGTACCGAACGGGTAGTGCAGCATGTGAGCGGAGACCGCGGATTCAGCGGATCTAAATGGAACACAGACGTGGCGTTGTGTGCATGCGTCTTGGCAGTTCGGTTGGCATTTCAACGACACGTAATCGGTATAAAGATCGATTTCTCTTTTAACTTTCGATCATTAATCTACAAGCATTCACGTCTGCTGTATAGCAATCCAGTAGCAGTGAGAATTCATCACCGATGCTAGTCAAATGCCGGCGTATATAAGACATTTTCATTCAATGTGTGGTAACGCAAGTCAATCTGTCCCTTGATTTCCAATCCACCACAAAGAAGGAAGAGTATCGTTTTCTTACCTTTAATAACTGTATTTTCTCCATGTCCACTCGCAACTAACGTTAGACAACTGATAAAAATCCAAAATGAAAGCATAATGCAAATCGTTTCTTAAACACCAATGGGTATGGGAGAAGGAGTTCCGTAAGATAATGACTTAGACTTTCAAAATGTGTCGGAAGGTGACTGAGAACCGCAGCCGGGAACCGTTTGCCGGTTGTGTGTTTCGTGGGAGCTTCAGTGCTACTCATTTGTATGAGAGAGCGGCTCATTAGAGTTTTAAATAGTTAGTCCTTGCAGTCATCTGATCATCGGCTGATGTTTCTTGAATTCTATTGGTCAAACCCACATTTGTTTACGTTCAGGGCGGGGCAAACCTTGAATGAATTCGTAGTAAAGGCTTCACGCCTACCTCAAAGACTTGAAACTGGGTGTGTTCTATCTCTGCATCTTTTTGTGCTTGAGCGTACGTCAAATGAATGACGCAAATGTTTAGGCTGGCTTAATCTGATTTATTTACAACAGTGAACCCACTAGGTGATGTGATCAATATATTTTCCCTATTCAATTGTTATTCAATTCTAGGCCTATGTCTCTTTTATGCCCACAAACGTCTTTTATATTTTCACTTTTCCGATGTGAACATTTTCGGGAAACCTTCTGCGTTTTACAGCGCGGTAAAATAATAACGTGCCCTTGTCCATTGTCATAAGTAGGAAACATGCACGCCTCCTCGCTTTCATGAGAATATTTAAAAGGCTCTGAACCCGTGTGTGTGTGTGTGTGTGTGTGTGTGTGTGTGTGTGTGTGTGTGTGTGTGTGTGTGTGTGTGTGTGTGTGTGTGTGTGTGTGTGTGTGTGTGTGTGTGTGTGCGTGCGTGCGTGTGTGTGGGGGGAAGGTTACCTCACTCCAAACACCGCGTCAGAAAGCACTGTCCCCTCGCCCTGGCACTCTGCCAAGCCAAGAGCTTATGTTCTCTAGGACCCGTTTCAATTGATGAGGGGAAGAATAGGTTCGCTCACGCAGGATCTCGACAGCTACAATAACACCACTGTTTGTGTAAACACACACACACACACACACACACACACACACACACACACACACACACACACACACACACACACACACACACACACACACACACACACACACACACACACACGCACATACACACGGACAGGAACACTACTCACGCAACAGGAAGTCTCACTTACCTCACTCCTCCAAACCCATATTCTTTACATTTATTTATCAATTGTCATTCATAAGTTAAGGGGCTTTCTCAAATTAATTGCATGTTTTTATTGCTAAAGTTTTGCATTTGTTTGTGTTTGGCCTGGATGTGATGGGTTTAACTGGCATTTAGGACAGTAGCCTAGGCCTACATGATCAATGACTCAGTAACCAAATGAGTTTCCCCGGAGGCTACTGTGTGCATAATTTTTATAAATTAAACATAAGTTGTTGTCTTAGAGTGTGGCTGCCTAAGGGTTTTCTAAGTGGGTGTTCTTCCATCTGCTATAGACAAAAAGGTTTGTTTAGTTTTCCTTATTTGAGATAATGTGCAAATTAATAAATCCACATGGTATGACCAATGCAAAAATATATACAAGAGGCTAATTTTATCACTAGTCCCTGGCCAAGGTGTTAAAGGCTCCCTAAAACACATAGAAGCAAAAGCCGGACAAGACATGCCATTAAAAGATATGAAAAGGACCCACATCTTTTTTTAAACATTCAAAGGAGTAATGACAAATATACATACAGAAGAATATTGCAAACAAACATACATGAAGACAAACACATGCAGAAAAACATACATATGGAACAACATTGGTAAAAGTCTGCTTTGTTATCCAAGCACACATTTGCTTATTTTATTTTTGGTAGCATTCATGACATTATTGAAATATATTTAGACTATATATTTTAGCAACGCACCAGAGAATGTATCATTCACATGATGATAATGAGAGTATAATGGATTCTTCATTATAGGTCACGTGGTCATAGGCAACTGTGTGTATATGCACTGAACTGGTAATAATAGTTTTCTAATCAAGTCTAGCGTGTAATGTGTGTAAAAAAGCTAAAAGGGTTACGATGTTCTATTATTAGCCCATTATCAAGCAGCCATGCATTTAAATTGATTATATATATATATTTATGTGTGTATGTGTGTGTGTGTGTGTGTGTGTGTGTGTGTGTGTGAGTGTGTGTTAGTGCCATTTTTTCATATTGTAATTTAGGCTCAGATTTAGATATTATATTATTTAGATGATTATTATATTTATTATTATATTGATTGACTAATTGCTTTGCATAGTTTAGCCTTTTAGTTTATTAACTGTTTAGTGTACTTGCTTTGATTGCTTAGAATTATTAGAGATGCATGGGCTATATTAGTTGCTTTAGAGCGCGCTGTTATGACGTAGGGATTTGCGCATTTAGGGAGAGTAACGCCTCGTTTCCACATGCGTATGTTTTTCGTATCCGTGCTTCCGTAAATTTACGGAAGGAGTCGCTAGTGTTTTACGTACGGACATGAATTTATTTACTGACAAAAGATGGGGGAGCGTATGATAATTGCAGTTTTTAGGAGACCGGTACTTTGGAACATGAGGATCGACATATACAGAGATAAAAACAAAACCAACCAGGCTTGGAAAGAGATCGGCGAGGAGTTTGGCCTGCCAGGTACTTACATGTTTTGTGAAAAACATAAAAACTTTCATACGGTATCTCCGTAAAACGACGGCGAAAGTTAAATTTTTTGAACGTATATTCCGGACATACCGGACAGAAATTTTACGGAGGGGAGGAGTCTCGGAGGAAAAACAGAATCACATAAGAATGAATGGACTTTCGGTCGGAGACGGTTGGATCGCATACGAGAATGTACGTATGTGGAAACGAGGCGTAAAACTGTGTGTATTTGTTTGCATTTGTTTCATTCAGTAAAGACGGAGCGAACACACTGTTTTTCTACCCTCGTTTCAACACAGTAAACACGCGTAGACCTCGTTCTTTCTGTCATAGAGTGGTTAAGTGACTGAATATGTTTAGAGCTATTTACTACTAGAGTGGATGAAGCCAGCCAGCCTGCGGAAGAAGTAGCTAGCGGTGGGGACCACGCTGTACACCCGACCGGAGTTCCAGACGACTTTTTCAACGATGGATGAGTACACAAAGAACAAAAGTTTATTACTGGATAAACTATAGCTACATATTTGTTGTTCAAGACGAAATAAGGATAATTCTGTCATTGTAATGAACATAGCCAAGATGTGCGTATAGCCAGTAGTCACAAAGGACATTTTTGAGAAAAGTGCTATTGCTAGATATAGTCATATTAGCCCATAAGAAGCTCGAGTTTGACTCTGGAAATAAAGACAGCCCAGGAATCTTCCTTTTGAAAACCTCTACATGTTTTGAGATTAAAGGACTGTTGATCTGGATTTCAGAAGTTTGCAAGAGTTTGCTATAACAAGGGACTTATCTAACATTAACAGCCAATTCAAATGTTGGATTTGGATGAAACCAAAATGAAGGCAATGTCGAGCTAGACATAAAAAGAAAGATCAAGTTGACCACAAAGGCCCTAGAAAAGAAACTTCTCTAGATGAATCTCAGGAAACGTGTATTAGCACGCCTTACATTGTATGACAACTTTTTCACCTAACTGGAGCAGTGGATAATAGAAGCAAGACAGCACACAATGGTCGCTAACGAACAGGCTGCTACTGAACAGGTGACTCCAAAGCGTGGCGCGACGACGCAGCAAGGTGAGTCTGCCACCGAAGATGTGGATCCAGACGACAGTGCATCCGCTGTACTAGAAAAATGTAGTTCAGTCACAGCACAAAGTGTACGCAGTAGACACTCATATGTATCCAAATCGTCATCTCATTCATCGTCTCTGCGTAGAAAAGAGGAAGTTAACCGTGCAGCCCTACATGCACGCGCAGCCGCGCTTAAGAAGAAACAGGCACTGCAGTTGGAAGAGGCTCAACTGGAAGCACAGCTGAAAGTCAAGAAGATTCAGTTGAAGACTCGAATGGAGGAGCTAGACGTTGAAACTCCTATTGCAGGGTTCACAGCAAAGCTACTAGTTCTGGGAGAATACGATAACACAGAGGACATGGACGACGACGACGGGATGAATTCTTACCTCGACAAGAAAATGCCTACAGCAGCAACCATCGGACATCATGCTCCAGATGTCAAACCAAAATTGACAAGCAGTTTTAGAGTTATCCAAGATGGAAGTTCCGATGGAAAGCAAGTTGAACTCGGCGAAGTGACACTGAACCAGAGGGATATCATAGATAGTCACACAACAGAGACTAGCCAACCTACCACAACGAGAAGTCCCTGAATTCAGTGGCGATCCTTTCGAGTTCCTGCCATTCCTGAAGGCCTTTGAGCACATCATCCACAGTTGTACAGACAACGATGAAGACAGCTTGTACTATCTAGAGCAATTCACTAGCGGTGAACCAAGAGAACTCTTGAGAAGTTGCCAACCCATTGGCGCACTACGAGGCTTCAATGAAGCAAGAAAGCTTTTGACCTATCACTATGGCAATGAGCAGAAAATGGCTGCGGCCTACATGGACAAGGCTGTCAAATGGCCTCAAATCGAAGCAGAAGAGGCCAAGTCACTTCACATCTTCTCCATGTATCTCACTGGATGTACCTTGAGGAGATGAACAGCCCGAGCAACCTTCGGATCGTCGTGTCAAAGTTGCCCTTCAGACTTCGTGAATGATGGAGAGTTATAGCTTTCGTCATACAAGAAAGGGAAGGAAGATCAAAGTTCTCTGATCTCGTGACGTACATTAACAGACAAGCTCAGATAGCTTCAGACCCACTGTTAAGTGATGTTAAAGGGTCCTACGAAGCAAAAGAAAAGAGCAAGTCAAGCACTAGATTCGCCAAGGGAGGCGGACCAAGAAGAACTACTGGCTGTGCAACAAGTGTTAGGCCAGATGAAGGGGATGCCTCAGAACTTAGAAAGAACAAGCAGACAAGCAACGCGTTTCAAGAGCCATGCCTGTACTGCAACAAAAGACACAACCTGAGCACATGTTACAAAATAAGAAGTCTGCCAAACAAAGAGAGAATCGAGTTCCTTAAAGGTATAGGACTTTGTTTCGGGTTTCTGACCCAAGGGCACATGGGAAAAGATGGTAAATAGAGAGCCACATGTGAAATCTGCAGCAAGAAACACCCAAGCCTGCTTCACAGCAAAAGGGACGAGAACCCCGACCAAGAGAACGCCGAGCCTGAGAAAGGTCAAAGCTCTACCAGCGGCCACTCAACTCCACAAGAAGATGCGTCAGCCAAGAGTGAAGTCACGGCAGTCACCGGGGCCGGAGGCAATGACTGTATCCTGTATGCCTGTGCGCATCAAATTCAAGAGGTGCAACACGACAATAGAGACGTACGCGTTCATGGACTCTGCTACGTTTTGCTCTGAAAGGTTGATGAGACGGTTTGGTCTCCATGGTAAGAAGACTCAAGTGCCCCTCCGTACTCCAGTTTCCACGATGACTACAAGACCTTCATGTCAGACCTGCTGAACAAAGGCTACGCAGTGGAACTTCCTGAAGACGAGCGCAACCGCAACGACGGCAGAGTATGGTACATCCCCCATCACGGCGTGACCCATCCACAAAAGGGAAAGCTGCGGGTTGTTTTCGATTGTGCTGCTTCGTTTCAAGGGAAGTCACTGAACCAGGAACTTTTACAGGGTCCGGACCTCACTAATGGTCTGGTTATCCACTTGACCAAGTGGTCAAGTAACAGCAGCAAAGTGCTGTCATCACTTCCCGAACAAGGGAGAGCAAAGGAGATCAAGAATCTAGACCTGGACAGGGATGAACGTCCCATGGAAAGGCCACTTGCAGTGGACTGGTGTATAGAATCAGATTCCTTCAAGTTCCGTATTCACGTGAAAAGCATGCCCATCACCAGACGAGGTATCCTCTCGGTCATAAGCTCAGTATATGACCCCCTTGGATTCCTGTCTCCGTTCATTCTTCTCGCGAAGACCATCGTCCAGAGTCTCTGTCGAATGAAACATACCTGGGATGAAGAGATTCCAGAAGATGTGGCAAACAGATGGTTCGCCTGGCTGTCTGATCTGAGCCAGTTCGCTAGCTTTCTGTAAGGAGGTGCATCAAGCCAGAGGGATTTGGTCCAGTAAAGTCAGCACAACTGCATCATTTCTCAGACGCTAGCGAGAAGGGCTACGGCATCGTCACTTACCTCCGCATCGAGAACAGCCACGGTCGAGTTCACTGCTCGTTTCTTCTAGGAAAAGCCAGAGTGATGCCGCTACAACCAGTCACAGTCCCACGCCTCGAGCTCACCATGGCTACCATTGCGGAGAAAATGGATAAGCTCATGAAGCAAGAGCTCCGGATGGACCTCAAAGAGTCTGTGTTATGGACAGATGTCACCACCGTCCTCCGATACATCGACAACGACGGCGCTCGTTTTAAATGCCATTTTTCCATATTGTAATTTAGGCTCAGATTTAGATATTATATTAGTTAGATGAATATTCAGTGATTGATTATTATATTGATTGACTAATTGTTTTGCATAGTTTTGCATTTTAGTTTAATAACTGTTTAGTGTACTTGCTTTCATTGCTTAGAATTATTAGAGATGCATATTAGTTGCTTTAGAGCGCGCTGTTATGACGTAGGGATTCGCTCATTTAGGGAGAGTAAAACTGTGTGTATTTGTTTGCATATGTTTCATTCAGTAAAGACGGAGTGAACCCACTGTTTTTCTACCGTTGTTTCAACACAGTAAACACGCGCAGACTTCGTTCTTTCTGTCATAGAGTGGGTAAGTGACTGAATATGTTAAGAGATATTTACTGATCACAACAATGGAGCTTTAGCCACTACACTGTTTGTGTGTGTGTGGTTGTCTGTGTGTGCGTGCGTGCGTATGTGTGTGTGTGTGTGTGTGTGTGTGTGAACAGAACAGAAGGTGCATCATTTTGCATCCTACCGGCGTACCCGAGATCAGAGGCTGAAATACAACAAAACGGACTCCATTCTTCCATTCTTGTGTCCCCAAGGAAACGGAAGAGGCAGAAGGACATGTATTGTAGAAGGCAGAGATTACATAGACAATTGGAGCCGTATTGTTGTGATAATTTAACATTTTGCTTGGTTTAATTTAAACTTTGTGGAATGGCATCTTATAATATATGTCTGAGCTCCTATCAGGTCTACCTGTAAATGCGATGCACAACCTCAAAGAGACTTAAAGAGAGATAAAAGTGGGTGTCCTTTCATGAATCAGAAAGGCAAAGTCTATTTATTTGACTGCACGCCACAAGTATGCAAGTGGTCATGTTTAAACGTGTTACGGTGTGTTTCAAGTCCTTTTGATGTTTTAGAAAAAGGGTATGCATGACTTATTCTTGCAATGTTGCGCCTTATTCATGTTACACTGATTAAAAATAATATTCACCAAAGGATGACTAACTTTATTCATGCATGTCATAATATTCTATAAATTATTTCACTGATGTCTCCTGAGAAAAGTACATTTTAGAAGCAAATAAGTACACATAATACACATATCTATTTACTATATTTTGTGTGTGTTGTGTTTAGTCATCTGCCTCTAAAATGTAAATTTTTTCAGCCCGTGCAGCTAAAGCACCTCAGAATGTTAAAATAGCTAAGAGATGTTAGCTCTTTGACTGCTAAAGCAGACTTTCATCTGAGTATCGGAATCACTTATTACCCTAATAATAAGCTCTCTATTGAATTGGGTCAAGAACTATTCTCATATCCTTTGCATTAAGGGGATTATTCTAGGGTTATTCTGGCCTGAATTCTAGACATAACACCTGTAAGTCAGAGTGAAAGATAGACTGGCCACTTGTATTCAGTTTGGACTGTAAGACATTTAGTCATGTGGCGTACTCTGCGTTTATGTCTACAGAATGCAGACTTCTCCTTATTTTGTCTGTTGGCAGACCCAACAATGAGGCACTGTTTAATACTGAAACAATCATGTGAGCCTATCTGGACAACCTAATGAGCACAGTAGATTTAGAGGAGGGAGAAAGACTCCAGTATTCTCAAGCTCTCAATGCAGTTCAGCGCATGTCCTTTGGATGAAATCAATATTACTGTGTGGTAAAATGCTCAACGTTTGTGTCAAATTTCATTGTTCAAATGATACATGTTGCCGCCTGAGCATTTTGCGCGGGGTTGCGGCAGCCAACTCGTTGTGTGCACAATACTCCGTGAGCAAGCCCACATGCGAATGCTAGTGAGGCTAATGAATATACCAACTTGACAACTCTGAGTTGCTCTCATTTGGAATGGCTGAAGTCAGCGATTTATCCCCTTTGACTGTCATTTTGTTAGCTATCAAACAACACTTTCCCCAGTACATAAAAGGTCCTTGGTGGGCATACAAAATTTTAGGCCTCTAGGTTTCTCTGAAACTGACTTGGGATTGGTAGAATAATTGCAGCTCATTTGCATCATTTTATTTCCTCATTAACGGCCATAACAGCCATTTGTGATATAATCAAAACCAAGATGATAACATAAGGTTGCGCCGTATTGAGGGGTATGTGGACCAACCTTTGGGTTTACGGGTTGGTTTTCATGATATATTCAAGGTTTTCCAAAACTACTATTAAAGTAGGCCTACGTACAAATACAATTTTCCAGTCGGACATTATGGGTCCTTGAGGCAAAAAGATAAAAAAGATAAATAAGGCTATAGAATAAAGCCTTATTATAGAAGTTTACGAGAGCGGGGCTTGACCAAAAAC
Organism: Gadus macrocephalus; assembly: GCF_031168955.1. NCBI lineage: Eukaryota > Metazoa > Chordata > Actinopteri > Gadiformes > Gadidae > Gadus > Gadus macrocephalus. Next base: position 4,550,423 of record NC_082392.1, read on the forward strand.
TAAAGTCGTAGAAATGGCGCACTTACCGATATATGTGCAATTCTTTGTAATGGGCTAAGTTTTTATACCTGCAACGTTGTAGGAGGAGATAATTAACGAAAGACTTGCCGAAATAATAAAAAATAGAAATAAACGAAAAACGACACAGCATTAGTGTGACATACATATGTTGTATGTTATCTTGAGAACGGTGGGAACAATGTTGAAGCAGCACATCTACCAAACTGCAAATAGGCTGTCGCTGGAAATATGTTCGTACATCCTAAAAAGCGGGCGACTACTCCCTCTAGTGTTCAGAGCGTGTCAGTGCTGGGGACAGTGACACAGCAGGAGGCGGAGGGGGCAGTGTGCCAGACCGGATCCTTCATGAGGGAAGGAGCCAGGGACATCCAGCCATCCCCGGCTTCTTTTTTCCTTAGCCAACATAATTATTGCACTGTTTTGCAAGCCAAGAAGCCCGAACAAGGGCCTGTAATAGTGCTCGTAGGATGTCCCGTCATGAAGGTAAGCATACGTTTTGCAACGAAATTAGTTCAAGCAAGTCAAGGTGCGCAGTAACGTTTGTTAGACGGAAGCTAACGTCGCTAGGTTTGGTTTTTAGCTACCGTGTAGCTGGCGATAGCGTTAGCTGGTAATGGTTGGGTGTCTATTGCAATCCATTGCTGTGGCCACAGTATGGCGGCCATAACAATGTGTTTGTAAACCAGCGGTCCTTGCAGATCCCAATTACGATCAAGAATAGTCGTATATGCTCCGTGGGGGGGGGGGGGGCGGGACAGGCGATAGTAGTAATAGTCGGCCTGCGGCTGCTGTGTAGCCAGCCATTCGAGCTAACATTTAGCCAGTTCTAACATCGTTAACCTCGTCCTTGTGACCCAACCTTGTTGACCATTAAGTCTGTGGCCGTGGACACACGGAGTGGCCAACACTGCTGTAAAACGATGAACCTATAAAGTTTAAAAGCGTGCGTTGAGCGAGTTACAAGCTGTCAGGGTGGAGTAGACGCTTATTAGCTCAGACGGCTAACTCTGCTAAGTTGGTAAGTGGCTAGCATCTGAGCCAATGTTTCGGTGACAGGGGTTAGGCCCATGCGGCCTGTTTCCCCACGTCCGTGTTATGGTCGACCGTACTGTCAGCATAAGTTAACCCGGCTGGTGTGTGCTGCAGTAGGGAGGGTTGGTCACCTCTAATGATACGGCTGCCACGGCTCTCTACTACTAGTGGTCAGGGGGACAGTCTCAACATAATAGATGGGAATTGTGAACGGGCTTTATAACCTGCTGGACACGGAATAGCTTTTCTTTTTCTTCTTCTTTTTGTTAAGGAGATAAACTTGATTTGCATGTTGAGGAGCTGTTGCTTTGCATGTTCGATGTTGTCTTGTTCTCGATTGGCATGTGTATTTATTTTTTACTTTGAAGCATTAGTGTAAGCAGTGAGTCGGATCATTCGTAAGGAAAAACGACTACTATTATCTATGATTGTGGCATTTCGACACATTTTTAAAGTGACTATAAGGAAGTCAAACGTAGAACACCAACTAAATGTCGTATGATTTTGCTTCCTCTTATGTAGTCTGTACACTCAAGAGAGGGTACTTTATTTCTCCTCTTGGCTTATCAGTCCAACTAAAAAATACATGCATTCATAAGATGAATGGATGTAGTTAGACTTGAAAATATATGACTAGTGTATTTATGAAATGTATAGGCCAAGTAAACAAATGTATTAAACATGTTTTCTTCCTTTTCACCTATAGACATCCATCAATCAAAGGCTACGATGCTGAATAACACAACTCTGTGTGTGTTTGTGTCTACAGGAGTGAGCTGTGATGCGTGTTTAAAAGGCAACTTTAGAGGACGGCGATACAAATGTTTAATTTGCTATGACTACGACCTGTGTGCATCATGCTATGAGAGTGGAGCCACGACAACCAGACACACTACGGAGCATCCCATGCAGTGTATTTTGACCCGGGTTGACTTTGGTAGGTTGGAACTGTATGCTGTTGGTACACGGCACCTTTCTGGGGCTGTATAGCCATTGAGAATGAGTTTAAGATTTTTCCCAATCCAAATCATGCAGATTAATTTCCCTAACAATTAATGGGCTTTCGCACACATTTTTTGTAGCTTTCTCTTGACTAACTAAATGTAATGCGGTGCCTTAAGTATTGTAATGTGTGCAAACTGACATCTATAATCGCATTTACAACATGTAATTACCGGTACTTGAATTTAATCTGTTAGAATTAAATAAAGCCTAAAAATGATTTCCCCTGGTATACTGCTTCATCATAACTTATTATTTTAATCTAAAGATTATAGAATGTGTCTGCTTCCACGAAGAATAACGGTTGAATAAACAGATTCCTGGCTTGCCATACACATCAGTCCATCACTTGATCCCAGAGTGGAACATGATGGGCAGAAAGCCACCCTGACCCTCGTCTTAAGGCCTTGCCCCTGCCCCTGAATTGAACGTCCCTGTTTGCTCCCCCCTCTGCAGATTTGTACTACGGCGGTGAGGCCTTCTCAGTAGAGCAGCCGCAGGCCTTCACGTGCCCCTACTGTGGCAGGATGGGCTACACGGAGATCTCGCTTCAGGAGCACGTGGCCGCCGAACACACAGAAACGTCCACAGAAGTGGTGGGTCCGTCTTCTGTGCTCTGCATCCCTGTCCAGGGCGATCTGTCAGACGGCCACAAAACGTAGTCCACCGGGTCGGCTGGATGTAAAACTAGTCAAACGAAGTAAAAAATAATGGAAAAGTGATTTCTGTGCACTTTCGACATCACCGAATGCATGGCAAGGGTCGAAGTCAGATTCTTATCGGTAAAATGACGCAGAAACACAAAATGGCAATTAAAGATAATCAATACCCCAGTAATTAACCACATTTTTTAAAAAGTTGATGGACAAGCACAACAGCAAACGATCAATCAGTATACAGACCATCTTATTACTTTAGATTCAGTTATTTTGAATGAGAGACGCTCTGGACATACCAGTTTAGTTTGCTAGCCCTCCATTCAATGCAATGCACGGTACCAGACGTCCATTCCCTGCCGTTTTCCCATGGAAGTGGGGTGTTGATGTTTCCGTGCGACGGTCTCGCCCTGCTCTCCAGATCTGTCCCATATGTGCAGCTCTGCCGGGCGGGGACCCGAATCACGTGACAGACGACTTTGCAGCTCATCTCACACTGGAACACAGAGCCCCAAGGGACCTGATATCCTTTTCTAACGTTTTTCTGCGTTTCACAATCATTACACGTGTCGTTTTGCATTGGCATCTTAGTCTACGTTAACTAGAGCTTTACTGTTTATTGGGCCTCTTAAATGGTGCGGAGGATATTGCAATACTCGGTACAAGGTCAGCGAATGTGCTGCTTCCGGTATTTGCTAATAGTATTGACCGGACTAACTCATAGGTTGCTAAACTGGTTCAAAATTGACCCTGGTAATGTGTGAGTCCAGGTCGCTATGATGGTGGTTACAATGGGATGAGAACCACAGGATTATCTGAATTATATAATGGGCCATGTTGAATAAGGAAACTGTTGCTTTATTGCAGCCGCTGTAAGAATAAGTGTGTGTGTGTGTGGGAGGGGGGGGGGGGGGGTACATCTGTTGGAGAATGGAAGCTTTAAATTAATCAGTTCCTGACTGCGTTTAATTTAATTTTAAATGTCTGGGCCTGTGTCTGCTTGTATTGTCTTGCTGCCCAGAGCACCTCGCTTCAGCCATAGCTACAGACATGTGTACTGCGTCTTCCTTTCTGGGTTCATTCGCCCATTGTAGTTTGTTTTAAGTCTCTATTCAGTCGAGGGAAAAAAAAAAAACGCTCCAATAATAGATTTCCAAAGTCGACCAGAGTACAGGGTATCTCTCGGGGTCAAAGTGCGGGATAGGTGTTTTTTTTTTTTTCAACATCGTTTTTCTTTCTATGTGCCGGTCACTGTCAACACTGTCTGTTTAAAAAAAGATTTATTTGGGCAGATTATCAAGGGCTAGGTGGTAGACACGAAGTGTAGTCAACGCTTATGCTGCTATCCATTTGGATGGTAGGCTGGTACGACCAGCTTCAGCGAGGACGTGACGTATCTCCCTTGCTCCAGCCTTCCAGTTTGCCATTTGTGTCTGACGAGTTTGAGAAAACTATTTTGGGAAAAATAAATAATCCAGTGTACTATAATGGTGGCCACCCTTTACAGAAACATTAACATTAGCAAAGAAAATAGCAATAGTAGCAATAATATTATGCCATTTTTGCCAATTTTAATTTCAACAAGTGCTGTCGTGTTTCCGTCGCGCCACGTGGGGTAGTAGTGGGCTAGTCATCATTAGCATCATAGCCTCTTTAGCAAACCAGCTTGTAAACGCAACTTCACATTGAATTGCACGCAAAGCAAGACCGTGCGACGCATAAATTGGTGACCGGATTAAAGCAGCAATGAAATAAAGTGCGAGAGGATTTAAAATCGACGATACAACCACCAACGTGGTACAAATACAAAGAAAATACAGCTCAACCCCCATTGACTATGGGCGCAGCCATCGTCTTTGCTAGTTGTGCAGATCTGCTCGCTCCACTTTGAAAGCGGCAAGAATACTACGACCGAAAAGGGGGCGCGCCCCCTTTTCGGTCGTAGTATCTCGCCGCTTTGAGAAAAGCTGGGAGATCTGCGACTTTACCACTTTGTACATCTAAATGGATAGCGGCATTTATGTTGCAGATTACCGTGTTGCATTTGTCACTCTGACACACCGTGTAACGTCAGTGTCGGCCCCTGACGAGTGGCCCTGTCGAGGCATCCTGCAGTCTTTGTTCCCCTTAACCGCCAGCCTCACGACGAGTCGAGTGGGGTGCGCCACGTGAGGAGGATGTTCCACCCGGGTCGCGGTCTGGGCGGGCCCCGGGGCCGGCGCTCCAACATGCACTTCACCAGCACCACCACCGGGGGGCTCTCCAGCAACCAGAGCTCCACGCAGAGCTCCAACTACAGCCGAGAGGCCATGGACCCCATAGCAGGTCAGCGCACACACACAGACAGACACAGACGCACACACACGAGAGAGATGTGTTCTGATATAGAACACACACACACACACAAGAGATGTATTCTGTAGGGCTGTAACGATACACAAATTCACGATTCGGTTTGTATCACGATTTTTGACCCACGGTTCGATACATCCCACGATTCTTTTAAATTTAAAAAGCATTTTATTTAAACAACACTTAAATACCAATTATCTTAATGTAACATTTAATAACAAATAATTTGGAACACTGAACAGATTTGAACCGAAAGAATACTATTAAAGTATAGCTAAATTAATAAAGAAATAACCAAAGATTGCAGTTGGAGGAAGCTTTTTGCTGGTAGGCATAATAGGGCCCCTTTAACTGTTTGGTTGGTTTATTCAAATATCCTTATTAGCGCTTCTTATTAGGCTATGTAGCTTAAATAATGACATAATCAGGCCGTATAGAATGCAACATGTTTAATAGCCTAACTTTCAATAGATGAGGAAAAACATGAACGTCGCAATAACGAGGCATAGTGTTACGAGTAGCATATGTGTGTGCGGGAGAATGGCAGTGTGCGTATGCGTGTGTGAGTGACGTCAGCGAGTGAGTGGACGAGCGAGGAGAGCGAGCGGTAGCGCGTGTGTCTAGTGAAGAAGCGAACGAGTCCGGTAGAATAAAGTACCCATCCTGTCAATAATCGGTGGCCGCTTCATTCCGACCTATAAGCAGACAAACTGCCAGTCAAATCACACAAAACAATAGAGACAGGATCACACAGGCAATTTTTTTCGCGCTTGGCCCACTCTGGATAAATGTCGTTCATATCGCATATGAGGACTTCGACGGCTGTGGAGAAATGCAATCCTCCGTAGCCACGGAGAGCTGTGATCACAGAGAGGGCATCTCGTCACATATTTACGGCATCGATAGGAGGGGGCGCTGTCAGCAGACTATTATTTAGACAAATTATTAGCAAATTTCAATCGGACAATTTGACCGAAGAGTTAGAAAGGGCATATCGCGCTTCTGCCTTCTCACACCGCGAGACAGGTTTGTGGCTTAGAGTATCGCGATTTTCGGTTTGATACGCGTATCGTTACAGCCCTAGTATTCTGATATAGAACGTACACACACATGAGAGATGTGTTCTGATATAGAACATACACACACACACAGACACACAGACACGAGAGATGTGTTCTGATATAGAACGTACACATCACATGATATAGAACATACTTATCACAAGGCTGATGATAAACGCGGTCCGCAGTGGTGTGTATTGTACCTCCACGGAGTATCTGCAGGAGAGGTGGATGGAGGCCGATACCCCGGGCTGTTTTAACACATTACTTCCCTTGTGTAGGCAGCTTATTTCCTTTACACTGTAGGCCTGTTATGGCTGCAGACACAGTCCCTCGGTGGCTCATAAAAAATGGAAATGAAATAGTAGAAATGAGCTTGGTCAACTACGCGATTGCTCTCGTCAAAATACATTTTAAAATGTATTTTTAACGATGCATTTCCACTCACCTGGAGCCAGGCGTACTTTAAGGTTGTTTAACTGGGAGGAGTATGAATACTGGCTGTCTGTTTTTAATTACTATGCCTTCATCCCTATGGCCTACAGGCCAATATGTGTTTTGTTTCAGAAGTTAACAATGAATCAATGTGTGTAGCGATGTTGCTATGGCAATCCCTTGTTTATTCTGTTCCCAATTATAAACCGGTTCAGTGGCCTTCAGTCCCTGTCAACTCCAGCAGTGTACTACACGTTGCTCTATTCCAGTCCTGTCCAACAAACACGACACCAGACAATGCCCCCTAGACCCACTAATGGCATCTTGGATTGACCCGAATATAAGGGTCTTGGGAGATCCCAAAAGGACTCCCAAGGACCATCTCAAAGGATCATCCAAAATGCCCTGAGACCTGCTGCTGGTTGCTCAGCTATAGGTATTGTATTCGACTCCACCGATGTTAATTGGAAGCAAATGGTGCGAGGCTGGCTAGCTGCCTAACCGGTGCTCGTTCACCCACGGCTCCTCAGCCCCGATGGAATCACCTTCTTGTCAAACTCGGCGTCGTCATTCCAAGCACATGTTTTCATGCTACAATTACAATCAGGGCATTTAGCAGACGCTTTTATCCAAAGCGACTTGCATCGGTTAATGCACACATTGACACACCGACGGCAGTGTCGACCATGCAAGGCGACGGCCATCTCGTCAGGAGCGGTTAGGTGTCTCGCTCAGGGACACGTCAACACTCCGCTAGGAGGAGCTGGGGATCGAACTAGCGACCTTTCGGTTACAAGACAACTGCTCCACCTCAGTGCCGACTTCAAGCCGACTTCATGCTCCAAACAGTTGTAGTCATACGCCGTGTGGCACTGTTTGCCTCTCAACCAGCCTCCTCCTTCCAGTGTCCTCCGTCCTCGCTCACTGTCCCCCCCCTCCCCCCAGAGCTCCTCTCCCAGCTCTCGGGGGTGCGTCGCTCGGCGGGCGGCCAGCTGAGCTCCGGCCCCTCGGCCTCCCAGCTGCAGCAGCTCCAGATGCAGCTGCAGCTGGAGCGGCAGCAGGCGCAGGCCGCGCGCCAGCAGCTGGAGACGGCCCGCAACGCCACGCGGGGCAGCGGGCGCACCAACGCCGTCCTCAACGCCAACTCGGCCGCCAACCCCGGCAACAGCGCCAACCACAACCCCAGCCCCAGCCCCAACCCGGGACCCCCTGAGACCAGCGTGCTGCCCAGTGCGCACAGCTCCCAGTTCCTACTCAGCAGGTGGGTCCCAGTGTTCAGGTTCATCCCACGCATGCAGAGTCACTCACCGGTGGACGCCGGTCCTGCCCGTGAAATGCTTGAAATCCAGGGATTATTATTTATTTTTTTACTCTGCCACATAGCAAATAAATTGGATATTAGTAGGGCTGGCACGAATCATTCGAATATTCGAATACTGTTTTGGAAAATTAGTATTCGATGCTTAAATCAGTATTCGGAGCTTTGTTTTTTTTTTCACGACTGACGTTACCAGAGCGAGGGAGGCAAACTATAAGCGACACCAAGCAGAGAAGCGAGAGAGGTGCAGGAAGAATAGATATCTTGTTTCCCTTTAGTTTATAACACATTAGCGGGATCTCGGGAGGAAAAGTAATACTTAGCGAAATGCTAACCTTAGCTGTTTGTTTACGTTCGCTGTACAGCGCCGCGCCAATCAACTGTGACTTTCTTGCTGCAGAGAGTGAGCGTCTTGGGAATACCCGGTCAATATAATGGATATAATATGGACACATAAGACGATCAATATTCGGCATTTGTTATGGATTTATTGTACAAATTCCCTGAAAAGATGGACGTTCCAGGATGAATTGGAAAGCTCCCGTAAGGGCTGAGATGGCAGAGGACAGCTGCTTTGGAACGGAACAACAGCTGTTCGCTTCCACGGGGAAAAACTAAGGAACTCCAACTTACTTAGGCCTACTAATTAACGTTCAAAAGCTATTCAATCTTCAACAAAATAAGCAGATACTGTCAAAATCGGTTCCAGAGAGTATATAGGGATTATTAATGTTGTCTTTGATGGTGTGTTTTTCTGGAATGAGTATTCGAATATTCGCTCAGAAAAACCAACGAGTATACTAAGCCTGAAAAATGGCATTCGGGCCAGCCCTAGATACTAGGTATATATTATACCACCAGGTGTGAGGGTGGTTGGCCGTTACTAGCCGTATGGAAATTCGTGGGCGTGTGTGTCCACCTTGGATGTGTGTCGGATAGTCTACCAGCCTACCCAGTGGACTGAAGCAAACGTTGCTCATCTGTCCAGCACACATCTAGGTGGACACGCCCACTTGTGATGTCAGAAGAGGCAGATTTTTTCCAATCGGCTTATAACGGCCAATCCCACTCACACCTGGGGGTAGAATGTGTCAACTTTTTAAAATGAAAGACAAGCGGTGCGATGACTTTTCTACCGGGCAGCCTTATTCATGTGTGATCCCGTCTGCCCCCCTCCCCTGGCCTTCCTCCCCCTCCCTCCCTTCCTCCCCCTCGCCGGCGGCCAGGCTGAGCGAACCGCGGCTCTCAGAGGCGGAGCGGCAGGCGTGCGAGGCGCAGTGGGCGGACCGCAGCCTGTTTGTGACGGAGCTGCTGCTGTCCACGCTGCTGGCCGACCAGGACGCCTCGGCCACGTCCTCGGAGGACGACGAGGACGACGCCGGGCGCCACCACCGCCACCAGCACCACGCCGGGCCCTTGCGGAACTTCAGCGACTTCCAGGCCATGGGCTGCGTGGAGGTCATGACCCTGGACGTGGCGCTGGAGAACCTCAACCTGAAGGAGACTGCGCCCGCCGCCACCAAGACGTCGAAAAGCACGACGAAGACCACGGCGTCCAAGAAAGAGCCCCCCGCCCCACCGCTTTGATGACATGGCCGCCGGAAAGTCCCCCCCCCCCCCGGAACGCACCTGACCCCCGACCTCGCCCCCTCCCCCTCCCCCCGTCCTCCATAAACGACCATTGTAACTGGCCGACCGACGTGTTTGACCAACTGCCAATGGATGATATATATATATATATATATATATTAAAGAAAAAAAGACTGCGGCTCTTTACGGCTTTTTTTTTTTCTCAGTGATTGTCATTTCAGCTGTCGCTCCTGGATCACCCCTCGCCCGCCCGCCCCCCCTCCCTCCCTCCCCCTCACTTTTATTACGTTTGTGTACATTGACTTACAAAAGTAGCGAGACGCGAGAATGTGCTAAAAGTGTGTAAGCGAGACGGGTGAGAGCGAGCGAAGGGGTGGGGGGAGAAAATTTAAACTATATATGAATATATTATAGAAAATCTATACGAAATGTTGATAATCAATTCCACGTAACCCATGTTTCCTCCAGCAGATGAGTGAGCAAAGTCATGCGAACACACACACACCTCACCTCACCCCAGGGGGGACGGAGAAGATCGACAACCTCTCCCACCTAAAAAAAAAAAAAAAAAACTGACGCTGCTGTGTATTTATAGTTATTAATAAAGTAAATGCTTGGTTGGTTGGTTTACCAAAACGTCAGCATGTGCTTAAATCACCATGTGCCCATTGTTAACAGGAGAGGTCTCGCTCCACTCTGTACCGCCCCAAGCAAATCCCTAAAGGTGTTGAAAGCCACATCAGTGACCATTCTGCCTCACACACGCGCGCTCGGACTCTTGGTCGAGTTTGGTTCCAGTCATATCAAGTCCTGATCCCAAAGTCCCTGGCCTGTGACGTATGTATTTGGTCGGGCGACCCTGCTTTGTATCAGCCGTTGGGCACCTTTTTGAATTGCATATTCACTCACGTGTTCATCCTGTATACACTACAAACGCTTAGAGAAAAAAGGCAACTATACAACCAAGGCAGAGGAGAGATCCGTAGTGCGTTAACATAAATCTCCTTCAGTGTGACTGTTTTCAGGCCTTTTATAATATGGAGCGACAACCTGGTTGTGATACAGTAGTTCTTTCTGTTAAATTTTGTTTTGTTTTTCTTTCTTAAGACCAGATGCTAGTCTCCAGCCTCCTGTGATCTGAAATTAACCCTCTCTCTCTCCATTGCTCATGAATGCAAAGATAATGAAACGTGACTTAATGGAGAGAACCCTGTATGCTCTTTCCATTAATTTCTAAGTTTAAAAAAAGACCTTTGTACGCCTCCACTGCTACCTTAAGAAATGCAATGTTTTTGGCCTGGGACACAAGCCAAATGACAGGGTAAACCTTTCAAGTTGGAGGACAATAAAAACGTTTTGGATGGAAATTAACGAACAATCCAGATTGTATTGAGTCGTTTTTGTTTATAAAAGGCTATGCCCCACAAAAACTATTAAATACCTACTACTAGAAAATACCTACACAAACTGAAATAATATTTCTGTATTCTTAACCATAAATTCAAGGAGTAGCCTTTTGATTGAATGATGTGTATCTGTAGTAATCGAAGATCTCTAAAGTTGTTGGAAAGCGAATCCAAAGTAATGTTATGCCAAGCCAAAATGGTCAAAACAATCATAACGGATGAGATCAATAAGCTAGACCTTTAAACATTTCTATTTTTTTTTACAGAAACTAATAATTCGTTGTGCAGTTGGTATTGGTGCGTTATAATGTAGGCCTGCGACAGTAGCGTATGTACTTGCAGCTGAGTCAGTCAAACCTCGACGTCATGAAATCCTCAGTTTGTTCCAGCCGGTTGCTGGCATCATCAGATCCATACATCAGAATCCATCGCGGGATTTTTTTTTTCGTTTTGTTGCCCTTTTGAGTGGTCAAGAGAGCTATGTAAAGTCCTGAATAAACTTGCAGAACGTATCCTAATTAAAACTCTGTTTTGCCACGTCTTAAGTAAGAAACACTGCCATTGACATTTTTAGGATCCTATCCTTCCGAAATGGATGAATTCGTTATCAAATATTGAATGTAAATTACTTAAATATCAAATCAAAGTATTTTATATTGAAGTCATTCACATTTGATATTGCATCTTTATTCAGGTTTAATATTTAACCTGTAGGCTAACTTGGGGTAAAATATTTTTTACCCAACAAACTTTAACAGCCTTTTTTTTAGGCTGCTAATTAAGGTAAAATGCGTCCCACCTGTCCTCCACTTATTGAGACTTAATTAAAGGGGCAATGAAGGGGGACCTGAATGAAAATAACCTGAAGCACTATTTTATAGGCTCTTTCGGTCCAAAATAGTCAAACAAACAAAGGGCACGACAGCGACACAATAATGGACTCAACAGCAGTATTCTTTGTAATTTTAATTCCCATAATTTAATTAGTTTAAATGCAGACATTTCATCACTAAAATTTAAATAAAACATTACAGTACAATATATGCAAATCAGACGAGCTTCAAGATGTTGCTGAAGCCCAGGCAATTTTTTCGACTTTTTATTTTTGTACTTTTTTTTTGTTGTTTAAATCTGAGGACTGGACAGATTAATAGCGAACAGTAAAGAGACAACACGGAGCTGTAAAGCCTGCAGACCAGCCAAGGAGCACATTCTAGAACAAAACATACCAGAATACTAGCTAGAGACAGCACACAACAACCCTGCTAGGTGTTGCTACCTTTTACATGAAGGTCAAAATGGACGCTCCTCCACCACACTGATCACTGTGGTGATCTGGCCACGCTGTAATGGCGACACTACAGCGCTTAAAGTGGACACAACCTCAAAGAGATGGAAGTGGCGTTGCACCTTCACAAGGAAAAATGATTTTGTTGCACTTTCAGGAAGAGGGAATTAAAATCAAGGAAGAGATGGCGCGTTCTACTCCTACACAGTGAACTAAAAACATACGGCTACAGTGCAACAGAAGCATGCCAACTCGTTTACCGGCAGATCTAACCTCGTATATACTGATTTACACTTTATGAGTTGGATTATTGGTCTGAGATGCTGTCCCTCTGTCAGTACTCGATCCATTTTGGCCTATCAGCACTGAGAATGCATGGGAAGAATGACAAGAGCGTGTTAGCAAGGGGGCGTCTGCGGAGCTCAGTGATGGATGCATGACCCGGACCCTGGTATCGTTTAGAGGAAACCCGTCTTGTGGGCGAGAGTCTAGGGAGTGGAGGGGGGCCGAATTGAATCACTACTTAACCCCGACAACGCTGCCATGGAAACCCATACAGAATTTATTTGTAGTATTCATATAGAATACTTTTTTTTTGTTTTCACCATTGTAAGATGGTGGCGGCATAGTCGACTTGAACTAGCAGTCGACGAGGTTGCATGGCAACAGTAACAGTATATGCCATGAATTTACCTCGCAAGGGCTATGGTTAATCGAATTCGCAAAGTTGAGTCAATCATGAGTTTTCAATCATGGGCCCCAACAGCATGCAGGTTTCATAGCGAGACTAAATTGGTTAGCCTCGATACCTTCAGCTCCTCCGTTGCATAACTGACCCTCTACCCTGTGACCCTTACAGAAACTTCTTGTGTTTAACATGTAAAAATGGATCTCTACCACAAAGTCAATGCATCCCCCACTGGATAACACTCGCTCTTGAAAAGGAAGAAAAAAAAAGAAGGTATGAGCTTTAAGACTGAGGTCGGCCCTTCGGAGAGATGGGGGGGAAACAATGCTGATGGGCGGGGAAACGGATGCTGGTGACAAGGCCTCGTAATGAGCGTTCTTATATCGTGGAAAACAATAAAAAGGCCCAGATAATGATTATGCCCAACTCTAGGAAGGGACACCGCCCCCAGTCTTACTGCTCATAATCAAAGCAGTATAGGGAAACAAAATTACAAAGTGTTTTCATCTAAAAGTTCAAAAAATATAAATGGTCATTTCAAAATTCTGATCTATTGGCAACAGACACGTGAGCACAGTCTACAGGTTAATAGAGCACGCTGGGTTAAGTGCTGCCGCCGCCACGGCAACGGTTGCCACGGTCGCCCACACTCTTGCCACACAGTTTGGTTGTTTTCCTAGTGTTGTGGTGACATTCACAGTCTGCAAGAGAGCTGTATCGCGTGTCCTCCGAAAGCTCACCCAGGTTAAAACTCAGATATGGTAGAAAAATATATATAGTTTTGATGAAATTTTCTCTATTCTCTTCATTATTTGAATTGCACCCACACAAACGCGTTAACATGGTATAGTAGCAGTGCAAAAGTGACTGGTACCATGATTAGCACTACTACTACAAACAAAAGAAAAACAAGCCAAAGAAAAGTAAGAAACCCCAAAAGAAAAAGCAGGTGTCACTACACATGTACACTCCTTCTCTAGACACTTCGGTTATTTTATGTTTTACTTGGTAATTAATGTTTGATAGTTTTTTTTTCATTGGCATCATTAGGCAATTATTTATTTTACCCCCCACCACCCCTCCCCCTAGATACTTTACGATATGGTTACGATGTAAACACCACAGCACTTAGTCATTTACCAGTTGTTGTTTTTTCACACAGTAAAACACAATGTTACAAGGCAAGTGGCCACTCAAGCATGGATTTGTTCATCTGCAAGATGGAAAGTAACGACAACAAAAAAAAAAGAACGAATAAACACACCGCAAGCATGACAAACCGAGAACAAAAGAAAGATTTTGACTTTCTTCAGCTACAGGTCACATACTTCTGGGTACACTGGTGCCGATTAATGGTAACTCCTTGGACCTTAGTGTTGTCCTGGGCGACGTCTAGTCGTGTACATCGCAAACAGGCGCTGTGTTAGGCTAACCCAAAGGGGTTTGTTAGATTAACATGGAAATAGGTCACCCTCTTCTATACGTTCATATGATCCAGGTATCGCTAGCGTAATCACCGGTGACTACACCTGTTAACTTGGGCTCTGCATTTAACCCCAACTTCGGGTCAGCCCTGTTTAGGTGTCTGTGTGAAAACCGATCCAGGCGTCTGGTAGAACGTGGCCTAAAGCTCTCTCATTGAGAGGAGCATCGTGTTCAGGCTGTGCGGTTAAGTACGAGTCCGGACTAGAGGAAACCTCAGGGCACAACACAGTTCAGGAGATCAGAGAGGGCCGTCTCAACCAGACACCTTTTGGCATCCGTCGTTTTACGGTTTAGTGTTCTCGTCTCTCGAGTACAAAAGGCATCGATACAGGTCCAAATAGATGTCATTTTAAAGAGCACATCACTGGGTGTGTGCGTGTTAGTCTGCCTGTAGTGTGAGTGTTTTGGCTACTGTTGTAACTATTCAACTCAACATGAGGATTGGCATTTTGATATATATATATTGACAGGTATTGCGGTACACTTTGGCATTGTGTGGCTCACCGCAACAGAATCCTTTCATGAGCAGGTAGATATGTTTTAATCCCCTAATACTATTAAACTCCTTTATAATAATTGAAACAGAGAAGAGCTCCAAGATTGGCTGTAAAAGACGGTTTGTTGACTCTTATTCATTGAAAGGCAGATCCTATTAAACTTCAATTTCAGAGTTGCTTTCAGATCAGATGTTCTTGGCGAGACATGACAGCTGTGATCCAAATCACCAGTAAACCATGTTGAAATTGTGGTCAGTCTGCGCTTTTGACCTAATCTTTGTCTGCCAAGGGCCACGAGCCATGTATATGACATGATAAGGAGGCCCTCCCATGAGAACAAACGAAAAAAATAAACATAATCCCCAGAACTGGTGAAGACAGTATTTACAGTACAAATTACAGTATAATACATCATTAAAAAATATGATATCCATCTTTCAAAAACATACAGGGGCTCTTGTTAAAAATGACATTTTTTGATGCAAAGTAAAACTGCTCTGGTATTGCGTAGAAAATATGTGAATTTCGTTTTCATCTGACCTAGGGCATTCTCTGTACTGGGTTCAGATAGCGATAGCTTCCTGGCTAGCACACCGAGGTGAGATGGGGGATGGGCTGACCACACGCCAGTAGGTTATTGCGTTTTCACCGTAAAGCAAGCCGCAGTACAACGATTCACACTCAAAATAATCCCAATATTACAATATTTACAGGTTTTGTTTCGCTTTTTTCCCCTCCCTCGCTTTCGCTCCCTCTTTTCACGGTTGCTGGTATTAAAAGAGTCGATTTATTTTGGACCCCGACTGCATGAGTTTAGGTAAGCAGGCAGTGGAGACAGAGCTGAGCCTGCAGGAGCTAGTGTGTGTGTGTGTGTGTGTGTGTGTGTGTGTGTGTGTGTGTGTGTGTGTGTGTGTGTGTGTGTGTGTGTGTGTGTGTGTGTGTGTGTGTCTGTCTGTCTGTCTGTCTGTCTGTCTGTCTGTCTGTCTGTCTGTCTGTGTTTGGTAACATCTTATAATTCGGCTTGTGTTAGGTCTTAGTCTCCACAGTGTGTGTCAGAAATCGGGAAAACTCCTACTTATTTTTTTTATGTACAGCAGTTTGATTGCTCAGGTGAAAGTATTGGTTACCCGCGTGCTGACGCAAAATAATAAATATATATATATATATATATATATATATATATATATATAAAAAAAACAAAAGAAATCAAATCGGAAACTCAAAACGAGTCAGATTTCTGGACTTCTGAGCCAGGCAGCATGTGAACCAACCCTTTCTCAAACCCTCATCATCAATCAGACAGATTCCTACACCCAAACCACTAGCGTCACAGCATTCATTCATCGACCTCAAGGATGCCTCCATTTTTTTTTTTGTTAACCGCAGCTAAACATCATGTCCTATTTTGTAATTATCTTTTCACCCATGTTCCCCCAAGACGGCAGCACTGTGGTTCTCTCCTGCGCCTCTCGCTCCACCTGGCCTCTCTCTCCCTCTCTCTCGTTCTCTCTCTCTCTACCCGGCTCCTCCAACCCCCCCACCCCTCTCCCTCCCTCAGACGTAGGGCAGGATGCCGTAGACGAAGAGCGCCATGACGGCGGCGCTGAACAGGCCCGCCACGGGCACCGTGACGAACCAGGCCAGGAAGATGTTCCTGAACAGCCGCCAGTCCACCGCCTTCTTTGAGCGGATCCAGCCCACCGCCACGACCGAGCCCACCTGGAGAGAGAGAGAGAGAGAGACTACGGTCAACAGGGCAGCGCTAACAGGGGGCGCCAGACTTAACCCTGAGGCTCTGAGTGATGAGTTGTCCAGGCTTTGAATCTTTTTATTCTGTTACTGACCAATTATTGAGCTTGATAATACAAACGTCAAGGATATGGGGTCAAACCCTTGGGTATCATTATGGGGGTTGGGGGACAAAGCCTGGAGATCTCAGGGACTCTTGACGTCACTTCTAACCACGTCTTGGTTAGGTCAATCACAGCCTATGTCAGTTTCTAACGTTAATGCAATGAGGTCTGAAATCTGCAGTTCTTCAGTTTTATTCCAAAAAGTGTAAATACTTGTAATAAAATAAGTGTAATAAAAAAGAACATAACTTATTCCAAATATGTGGACGAAATATCTGAAAACTGCGTCGTACAGAAGTCAGACCACATTGCATTTATCACCACTCACCTCATTTCAGAAATGTACATCAAATAAAACATGCATAGGAAATCATACCGAAATAAAATACTCTTATCCTTCGGGGACACACACAAGTGTGTTGGAATGGCAGCTCCAAGGCCATGTGACCAGCATGAGCAGTGACTGGTTATAGTACGGGGTCTCTGAGTCCATGTGTTTGTTCTTATAAGGCCATGGTAACCGAGCACGCCTTGTGTCTCGACACAGCTAATTCTGGACGCGCTGGTCGAGGGCGCCGGTTCATGGCGGCCAGTTTCAGAGCCCTACTCTTCCTCGAGCACAAAGCTAAATCGGGTCCTGGAATAACAAAATACAGCTCTTCATTAAAACAGAGGTGTTTATTGGACGTTGAGGTCTGCATGTTCTACCCCCAGAGAGTGCGTGGCCACTAGGGATTCTAAACAGAGAAGGTACTCGTCAAGCCTGACTAGGCTTAAGCTACAATATACAGGATGTTTTTGTTTTTAATGTGCCCTTAAACATTTTGTGTAGACATTATTTAGAAGAACATTTTTTAGCAGCCTTGTTTTTATCTGGACAATCATAGTCAATGAACAGCGAGTTGACCTCTACATACCTTAAAATAGCTCATAAATAGCTAATCTTGCATATTGTTGTGTTATCAACCCTTACTCGAGCTCGTGGTAGTACAATCTAATCTTTTGTGAGTGAACTCCGGGAATGATCAAATGTGTGGTATTCTTGGCGTGCAGCGTAGTAATTGAACTTGCTGTGGTATTTAACTGTTAGTTATTCAGTATTTCTCATAAACAACCAGTCACTGTTCATCATCACAACCCAAACATCACCATGGCTGGCCATCCATTCAGTTTCCACCCCACTGAAATGAACCAAACCAGAATTCTGGGTTTTTATGGTCATTTTCAGCTGAACGGGCTGGAAGCTGAATCTATGTGCACTTGTTAACAATCACACACCTGGAAAGAAACAGAGGTTGTCGACTTAAATATCTTAAAATTACATTTTCTTAAAATCAACCATGGGTGTCAGACAACCTCTGTGCTCTCCCAGTCACAATCACTCGCTCACCACCATAAATGATTAATCAGCAGATTTAGCATATAGGCATAGCTTATGATTATTGAGTTTTAGAGGAAGAGTTTTGGGGAGGAAAGAAGGGAAGGGTGAAATAAAACAAAAAAAATAAAAATAAAAGATTTGATTCAAATCAAATGTCAGTTTTGGTTCCTCGTGCAGCTTTTCCTCAGGGCAGCATAACCCCCACCCCTTCATTCAGTAATAACCAATACCAAAATGGACACTTCACTCAAAATGTTGCAATGTGTGTTTTTAATAATAAACCTTGCTAATGAAGAAACCGCCTCAAATCCAAATCTCGTTACACTGGCGTTGTTTTAAAATCACCAATAAAACAAGTAATACTTTAAACTAATCAGCCATGTCTTCAAAGACCGACCGACAGGCGGACTTCTGGTTGAATAATGTGTGCCAAAACTAGCCTCTGACAAATGTTTAGTCATTGTGTACAAGGCTGCCTACAGAGTTATTTTAAGTCTTTTACGAGCACATTCGAGTGGCCACTCGGTTTGGAGGACTTTTCTGAACAGGAAATGCTCAACCTCAGAAGTCCTCCACAAGCACTTGTGCTGGTCGTATTATTCGGTTCGACATTTGCTGATGTTGACACTGCGTGGGCCGCGGATCCCTTTAACCCCCCTAATCTCTGATCACAAGGGGCCTCTGACAGGGGGAGAAGGGCCTCTGACAGAAAACGTGCACAAGAGGTCAAAACTGTGAGACCGGGGAGTTATGTGATTGGCTCCATTTTGTTGGACAGTTAAAAACTGACGTAAAATGATTTAAAATAGGAAGAGTGAGGATGTAATGGAGCATGGAGAGGGCTCTCTAGAAGGGCGCTGCTACCACGACACTGATACCTTGCAATGGGTGGAGCTTATGGGACAGCCCACATTTGATGCGACAAGCACTGTTAGCGCACTCATTACTTCAATGCAAAATCCGCTGTGAACACAGATGGGAGAGGGGAGAGACAGAGGGGAGGGAGGGAGGGAGGGAGGGAGGGAGAAAGAGCGAGAGAGAGAGAGAGAGAGAGAGAGAAAAAACAAGGTTGGGGGGTAAAACAGTGCGAGAAACAAAAAGTAGTGAGCCGAGAGAGATGGAGGGTTGGTCGGAGGGAAGGACTTGCAGCCAAACACGGTGGGGGGGGGGGGGGGGGCACACACCAGACCATGCCGCCGTTCTGAGAGGGAGGGTGGGGGGTATGGAACGCACGACAGAGCTTGGGAGGAGATCAAACAAGAGGAAAACACGACAGGTTGATGGGGGTTGGGTCGGGACAAGCCCACAGTGAGGTCTCATAGGAGGAGGAGGGGGGGGGGGGGGGGGGGGGTCCGCGACTTGTCCCGATCGGGTTCTGTTGCTCCTGTAAAGTGCAGGGGTGAGGGGTCACACACTGCTGCCCTGCCCCCCTAGGGACACGGCTCAGTCTGCTAGCGTCCTCACAGTTCAGAGGATGGATAGCTTTGTCTTGCAGGTGCATGTGGGTTTTCTGGGAGATCTGCATTTATCGCCAAACGGTGCCATCGATGTAGACTGACTTCAGCCCGTGTACCCGGGGGGTGGCGGGGGGGGCAGTGTGCGTACCCTGACCCCTGGTTACCCGCTGCTGTGGGGCGAGGGGGGACCCCCGAGGGGACCAGTGGGCTGGTCTCCACACAGTCATACCTTGCAGTGCGTCGTACTGACAGGGATTCCGATATTGGAAGCCAACACGACAGTGAGCGCAGAAGCCAGCTCAATAGTGAACCCGCTGTGGAAGAAAGGCAGGAGTGAGAGGGACAGGGAGAGACGGGGAGAGAGAGAGAGGGAGAGAGACATTCTGCGTTTATAAGAAGGTTTGAGATCGACTCGTTTGGACGCTGGCGCTCCAACCGTCGCCTCACAGCGTGTACCACTTACCATGTACTGAAGGTAGTGTACACACACACACACACACACACACACACACACACACACACACACACACACACACACACACACACACACACACACACACACACACACACACACACACACACACACAGTCTACGGTGTGTACACACAACATGCAAAAACACACAAACACATGCGACACACACACGTTAGCACACCCATCTCTTGAACAAACGTACCGTGCTATACATAGGTCTAGTCTGTATCCATAACGACCACAGTGCATGACTCTCACTCGTCATGAAAGCTTCTCCAGTGGTCAGATTTTGCATTAACACTTGCGATGTAAATCACAGCATACAGCACCTTACTGGGGGGTTTGGGAGGTGTACAGTACCCACACAGATCCATAATGGTATATCAATCCTCACCACCAGATGGCGTGCACGTGTCCAGAACAGAGCGGCTGACAAGTGCAACATAATTGTTATGAATTATGTTGCAATGAGATGAAGATAAACGTAACTGATTCGGATGTTAAGTATGTGGATGGTAACGATTTTGCCAACACAGCACCTCGCACAACCATCGATTTCATTCACCAACAACTCTGTCCTTTTTCTCAAAACCGAAATCATGCAGGTGCCTCTGGTATCTAGCGATCAAAAACGTGACGACATTGACCATGATATTGTAGCTATGGTAGCTTTTGCACTTGTTTCTTTGGAGCCTTCTATGGAAGTTTGACTCCTATTTTGTAAACCATCTCACTTTTGATCCCCATGGCTTTTGTGTTGATTACCAGGCAGGCAGCATGGCTCCAATAGGCTTACATTCTTCCAAGGTGACAATCCATCCACTGCTTTGTAGCTCTCTTTCTAAACAAACAATGCTATTAACACAAGTTGCTGATGCAAGCAATAGGCTATGTTTAAATTTGCCAGAATGTCTCAATAACAATGCTGGTACAGTCGGTTTGCATAACCAGTTGAACCAGTATAAGCTTGCACAACCCACTGGTAAAACCGGCCAAACTTTGACCTCAGAAAATCCCCCTTGTCCCAAGCAAGCAGGTTAGGTTCACCATCGAAGTACCCTAAACGAAGGTCATCAAGCCAAGCGATCTGTCGCTGTGTTGGCCAATCAATAATGAGAGAACAAACAGGTGTTTGAAGATGATTATCCATCTTATCTCATGGTCCTGGCAGTGACCCATCTCAGCAGGGGGTTTGGTATTTAACAACGTGTATTTAACACCAGACACAAGCTATCCCACAGTTCTGTTATGCACCCTGTTTTTCCTCCAGACCAAGACAGAGTGCGACAGAGGGAGAGAGAGAAAGGGCAACAGAGAGAGACGCACGGACGGAGAGGCAGGCAGAGGGAGGGAGGGAGGGGGAGAGGGAGAGGGAGAGGGAGAGGGAAAGAACAACCAAGACATAGAGGGGGGCCGACAGAGAGGGAGGAAGAGGAGAACTACAGCGTCAGGATGAAAAATGCCAGCGGACAGATGAGGAGGGGGAGTTGCGAGGGCATAGCGGATTCCTCTTTGTGTCCTGGAAACAGGCTGAGAGGCTGATGGAGAGCGTGAAGCCACAAGAAAGGAAGGAAGCCGGGCAGGACAGGGAGAAGGAACCGGTCGTAATGGCAAAATAAAGAGCAGCCGGGGAAGGAAGAGGGGAGGAGAGAAAAGGAAAGTGATGGTCTGGAGCGTGAGAAAGACAGCCGGGTGGAAAGGGATAAAGGAGGGGAGGATTTAGTGGCAACACGCCTACAAGATGGAGAGAAAGAGGAAGGGGCACTGGGGAGAGGGAAACCAAAACCGCTCGGGTCAGGAGGAGAAAACAAACATGCCGGTGGGCGAGAGGGAATTAAGACGAGAACGGTGAATGAAAAGGGGAAAATAAGAACCAAGTGTGGTTGGGTGGAGAATAAAAAAAAGGGGGGGGGGGGGGAAAGGGAGTGAGAGCGAGGAGACTCTGTTGGCGTTCTTCCCTGAGGTCGGGGACAAGAGGCCAAGGCTCGTGCTCTCCCTGCCAAACAACTTCCACACTCCCACTGTGATCTGTTCCTGTCAAGCCACAGGGTTCTGTCTTTCTGGCCCGCAAACCCATCCACCCAATAGCATAACACACACACACACACACACACACACACACACACACACACACACACAGACATACAGACACACACACTCGACGGCTTCATGCTGTATGCAATCAACCCTGAAGAAGACACACACTTGTGCATACGTGTGTGCAGTTGCATCACCTGCTGGCGTGTGGGGGGCAATAAGATGACGGGGTAGAAACTGAGACGGTCAGGGATCGATTGGAGCTCTTGGGACCGAGTGGTTCAGCATGTGTGAGCAGACGTGTGGTAAATTGAGTTTAGTGTCAGCTAACTACGTTGGGAGGAGGAGCCATCCCTAGGGGGTATTGTCTGGATGAGACCAAACAGTCTATTTATGAAGGGGTTGTTCTATAAAAAGCAGGAGCACATGCATTAATCACATTGCTTGTAGTTACACTTCCTGATGTATATAGTGTTGTGAAACAAAAAAACGGTTTTGCATTGATAGATTGCAATAAAAAAAGACATGTATATTATATTCCTAAACAGGGTTTAAACAACAATGGCCAACTTGAGTTTTTGATCTTTAATGTATGTAGGATTTTACTTTACTTTATGTGAAATTACAAAAGAGGCCGCCGCCATTATTTATAATGCTCAAAAGATTAACCAACTGTGCAGAATCCTCTGACATGGATGCAGAGATATGCCCAGGTGGCTGCCCAGATGGGCTACACGGGGATCGTGTGAACTAGTAGTTCTCATGTTAGACACACACACACACACACACACACACACACACACACACACACACACACACACACACACACACACACACACACACACACACACACACACACACACACACACACACACACCAGCAGCTTTACCTCGAGGGAGTGATGGGGGTTAGGTCCTTCCCCATGGTCTGGATCACGCGACGCCCCCACACCCACAGGCCAGCACAGATGCCAATGCCCCCGTAGAAGAGCAGCCATATGGGGGTTGCGGCGTCCTGCATCACGCCACCCTGGTCGTAGATCATCCACAGCGCCACCAGTGGCCCGATGGCGTTACTGCGGAGAGGAGGCGGGGGGTGGGGGACGCGGGATGTGAATTCAATGCTTTAACTGTTATCTCTGCTTCATGGAGCAGCTCGATTGTACGGAGAAACGTGTGGTTCATAATATCAAACTGAATATCTTGTAAAATGTCTCCCGTTTTCTTTTTACGATGTTCGGGATGATTAATTGCACTACCGCCCGAGACGTGTTTCCATTCAGCACGGGGGGGCCGCACCTGACGTCGTTGCCGCCGTGCGCGAAGGAGCCGAAGCAGGCGGTGAGGATCTGCAGGAAGTGGAAGAGCAGGTACACCTCGGGCTTGTCCTTCTCGTCGGGCTCCTCCTCCGCCAGGTCGTCCAGGGGCACGGGCCCGGGGGCGCCGTCCTCCTCCGGGCCCGTGCCCTCCAGCTCCGTGGCCAGCTTCATCTCCACGCCGCCGCCGCCCTCCTCCGCCTCGATCTCCGCCTCCGCCACCGCGTTGCAGTACGACGAGTAGCTGTCGTAGCGCACGCGCTTCTTGGAGTACGAGACGCTGTTGCTGCGGCCGCTGCCGCCGCCGTTGCTGCCGCCCTCGCCCACCAGCTTCTCGTTGTCCTCGCGGGACTCGGAGCGCGGCGTGGGCTGCACGGGCATGCCGCAGATGGCCGCCGTGTAGCAGGTGTAGCTGTTGTTGCGGCGCAGCAGGCGGTAGTTGTTGTCGGCGGCGGGCGCGGCGCCCGAGCGGTCGCCGCCGTCATCCAGGCGGCCCAGGTGGATCTTGTGCAGCAGGTCCTTGTACAGGCCCGAGTCCTTGTGCACCGTGTGGTACACCTGGCCGTCGCTGCGCATGTGGCCGCTGTCGAAGCTGAAGGCGCCGTTGGAGATGGGCGACTTGAGGCAGCCGTTGGTCATGGAGTGGGTCCGCCCTGCGTGACGGCGACGGAGAGACAGAGGCAGAGAGACAGGAGGCAGAGAGACAGGAGGCAGAGAGACAGAGGCAGAGACAGAGGCAGAGAGACAGAGGCAGAGAGACAGGAGGCAGAGAGACAGAGGCAGAGAGACAGAGGCAGAGACAGAGGCAGAGAGACAGGAGGCAGAGAGACAGAGAGAGAGACAGAGGCAGAGAGACAGGAGGCAGAGAGACAGAGGCAGAGAGACAGAGGCAGAGAGACAGAGGCAGAGAGACAGGAGGCAGAGAGACAGAGGCAGAGAGACAGAGAGAGAGTGACAGAGGCAGAGAGACAGGGGCAGAGAGAGAGAGACAGAGGCAGAGAGACAGAGGCAGAGAGACAGGGGCAGAGAGACAGCATAGAGACAGAGGCAGAGAGAGAGAGACAGAGGCAGAGACAGAGGCAGAGAGACAGAGGCAGAGAGACAGAGGCAGAGAGACAGGAGGCAGAGAGACAGAGAGAGAGAGACAGGAGGCAGAGAAACAGAGAGAAAGAGAGAGGCAGAGAGACAGAGGCAGAGAGACAGAGAGAGAGACAGAGAGACAGAGAGAGAGAGACAGAGCAGAGAGAGACAGGAGGCAGAGAGACAGAGCAGAGAGACAGAGAGAGGCAGAGAGACAAAGAGAGAGAAACAGGAGGCCGAGAGACAGAGCAGAGAGACAGAGATAGAGAGAATTAGTGGTATGCGCTCTACCCGGTGAACCACCGAGGCACTCTGCTAGTGTTGAAGCTTTACCTAAATAGTATTGGATTAGAAATATGCAAAATTTATAATATATTATAATATCATAATTTGCCCTTTTGTAGTCTGGCTATTGCCAGACCAAGCTCAATCTACGATTGTCATTTTCTTCAGCACAAGAGGCGTGATCGATGGGCCGAGTTCTACTGACTCTGTACGCGATTGGCCGCTTGCCGTCGCTTCCCTGTCGTCATTGTGTTAAACCAGCCAATAGCGAGCCAGGGAGAAAAGCCTTGCTCGGTGATTGGCTCCCTCAAAAACGTATCGGAAGCAGAAAGAAATGTATTACTCTTCTCTAGACCCTTGTGCAGGGCGAACTCAAATCACCGGCAGAACGGGTGCCCCAGGCCGTATAACTCGTTATGTTTTATTGTGCGCTGCTGCGTCATGGAATCTTTGCCATTTGGTGGCAAAGATTGATATACCGGTACAATTTGTTATTTGACTAGATATAAAACCGGTTTTGAAACTGTATACTTGCACCAACCCTAGAATACTCCTAGACTTTCAAGAAGGAAAAAGTCAGAAGGCCATACATACAAACAAAAAGTCAGACAGCAGCTCCCACTCTTCACAAGCGTTTTTTTCTCTAGTTGAAATGCTGCGTTGCAGGGCTCCTCACCGTTACAGCTGCTCCTCGGGGACAGGCACAAACTGGTTCTTTGTCGGAAAAATGAATGGCTGCACAAAGACCGACAACACCCTCCATGAGAGAAAGGGGTGAGTTGAGGCTACCGTTTGCCCTCGAGAATTGCAGCTTGTTTTTTCAGTTTTGGACAGGGCCCTTGAGTCCTCTGTACCACGTTGAATATAAGGCAGCGCTTCCCAGCCTCCCTAAAAAAGAGCAGGGCTTGGAGCACACTCACCGTACACCCTGCCGTTGGGCAGCACCGTGCCCCCGTTGGCCAGGCTGTTTAGTTCCCCGGAGGAGTCGCGGGTGCCTCTCTCGCTGCCCGCAGTGAGCGGCAACGCTGCCTCGTCCGTGCCCATCGCCCCCGGCAGCTCCTTGAACACGGGGCTCTCCTCCTCCTCCTCCGGAATCTTATCCAGACTCTCGTCCGAGATCCGGGAGAGGGCCTGCTCCTTCTTCAGGCGGCCTGCAGGGGTTCGTTGGAGGGTTAGTTGGTGGGCAGACCCTCCTCAAAAGCACTCGAATTAGCATGTTTTTAAAAAGGTAACCACTACCGAGTCAGACTACATTTTTTGACAACATTGAGCTCCTGTGAGTTGAGGATCTACATTGTTTTGATGGTTAACTTTCGTTAGTTTTTTTTTATATGATGATGAGCAGGGAGTGTCATAAGTAAACAAAGCCTGAAAGGGAAGAAGTTTATCAGCTGAGCTCAAGCGATAAACTCCAGCAATGACAGATCCAGCCCAACACTACCAACAATGGAGACACCTTTGACATCCATTTGGACTCAGGTTTTTATGGTTGAGAAATTGCTGTGAGTCAATTGCCTTTGTGAAGCTGAATAATGAATACCACCCCTCCCCTCTCTCCCACATGAGATTGGACTAGATAGATAGCACTTTGCTTGTAAACGATGTAACTCATACACCTGGATCAAGCACATTTACCGCATGACTTCCGATTACTGCACCAATGAATCCTCATCCATCTAAAAATATAACAGGTCAGCATCTAAACTCTGACTGTTTTCCAATTCATTTGTATTTGAATCAGCCAGAAAATACGATATGAAGGAAGCTTTCATCCAAGTACAGGTAACATTTTCTAGAAAAATGTAAATGGGTAAAGTTTTACCGTCTTCGAAACAGTATACACATAACCAGTTTTGCCATGTCACGCTCAACACACTGCCTGACAAATGGGATAGTATTATGGGAGCATTCAGGCTCAGCTCACAGCATGCTGAAAGCATATCACCCCATTATTGACTCAGCAGTTCAACTACTGAGCCATGCTCTAAGAGTCTCCAGCCCTGAAGGTGTGTGTTCCTGACTCCAACAGGACAAGCTTACTCTTCTGCCTTCATAAAAACATGCGTGATGAAGCTGCTTAGTGCAGAACCTAGACTATGCTACACACATGTTTAAATGGGTGCAATATACATGTATAGATATATCAAAAAAACTGCTTGGCTAGTTGTTCTTTCTATTATGGCAGGTAAAAAGACAAAATTTGTGCTGGACCCTGCATCTCTTTGTTTGTTGTCTTGTGTTTGCAATTCTTGTCTCACATGTCTTCCGCCACACAAACGCAATTCCCAAAGGAAAAACCCAGTTCTTTCAAGTTCTTTTGCAATGCCATGAGTCGTGAGCGGGAGAAGGAGTGCGCACACACACACCCCCCGCCATCTGGGTGAGTACCGAGCCGAGAGGACAGGGTGTGCCGGGGCCAGGCGGGGGAGTCGAGGCGAGGGGTGTCGTCGACTCACAGAGCCCAGCCCTGGGAACCTTGTGATCTTAGCCCTACCCACCACACGTACACATACTTGACGTTTCACAGACGTACCTGCTATCTTTCTCCTCATCCAGGGACAGACAAAGAACCACACCACCCCAGCACAGACCACCGAGCCGGCCAGAGTGATGAGAAATATGGCCCAGACCGGTAACAACTCCAGCCCTAGCACTGGAACAAGCATACACAAAATGGTTAGATACATTTATTTAACTGTTTTTTACACAGGAGTCTTTTGTTGCATCATTAAGTATTGTATACTGTGTTTATGTTTTAAAGTGCACACCATTGGTGAACTTCATTTCCTCTTTGAGGAAAATCTATCTATCTCTCCATCTATGTACACATACACTTTGATCAGTGGCATGTGCAGACTCATTTAGAAGGGGTGGCTTAGGAGTGGCACAGAATAACCGGACCGCAATTCCTTTTGGAAAGCAGTGTGTACATCGCCAGGGACGGACACTTCCACATACACAGAGACGGTCGGAGAGAGAGCTGGGCTTACGGGGAGCTCCGGTGTACATGATGGAGAAGGTGTTGATCCCGATCGTGGTGGCGTAAAACAGAGGCAGCGCCCGTAGGCCATTGGGGACAGAGTCAACCTGGGGACAGAGCATACAGAACATGCCCAGGGTTAAAGTCCGCTTAAGCCAGGCTAGCTGAAACCCCTGGCATGCAGGCCGCTTCTTCCATAGGCTATGCATTATTAATGGTTAATCTGCGTTATTTCTGTGAGAGGAAACAAGCAAACATTTCTTAATACCATCCTACCATGTATGGGGTGACCCTGTCCTGACTTTGACCTGACAATGAAACAACTTCTGCCGCTGCGTCATAAATCCCAAACTCAAGATGATCTGCAACACTCTTTTTCTTCCGGGTCATTTAGAGGGCCTTTCCCCGTTACATAACCACATCTACTGGTGTTGCCAAATCGAAATTGATTTTGAACTGTAGCTGTAAAGCCTTTGGATAATCTGTCGATGTTTAGAAATAAATGTCTGAGGCGTAGTGTGAATTTGTGCCAGATAAGCAATGCAATGCAGTGTCGGAGTCTTCGGCAGGACACAAATGAAAAAAGTGTTCCCAGATTGGCAACTCAATTACAGTTACATCGCATAATAATTTCAATGCTTCACAATTACACCAGGCACCTCCCAGGTGCAGATGCTGATACAAGCCAGCCCACCTTGCTCAGAATAAAGTGCCGGATGAGGAGGAAGAGGAGTCCGGACATCAGCCCAGAGAGGAGGGGAGAGATGAACCAAGAGGACACTAGAGTCGAGGAAACATTGCTTGATGAGAACACACATACAAACACACACACAACCAAACTAGGTCAGGTTAAGGAGAAACAATGCAAATTTTTTTTTTTTCACAATACAATACAAATCACGCAGGCGCAGGCACACACACACACACACACAGGCACACACACACACACACAACATTACCAATGTAAACAAGCTGCATCCACTGTACGCCCTTGGCTCCTATGGCGACCATGGAGAAGCCGATGGTGGAGCCGACAATGCAGTGAGTCCCCGAGATGGGCAGTTTGAGGAAGGAGGCGATGAGCTGCCAGGCGGCCGAGCCTGGGGACACACAACAGAGGCATTCATCTCCGGCTTGGATCCGGGTGAGCCCTCCCCAAAGAAACGGTTCACCCAGCAGTGTGGGCTCACTGGGCTGTTGGCAAACAACGGAGGACCCAGGAACGGGAGAGGAGCAGGTCCGCGCTACATTAACACGGCATGCATCTCTTGAATGTCACGAGTCGTGGAAGTCATGGGTGCACCCTGCAGAGGACCTCACCCTGCAGAGGGCCGGACACTGGGTGATGACAAACAATAGTGAGAAAGGAAGTGTATATAGGGCTGGGCGATATGACCAAAATATCATATCCCGATATAGGTTATTCATATCCCGATAACGATATATCACGATATAGCACATTTTCTGTAAATTCAATGAATAAATAGTTTATATAAAATGACCACATGGAAAGTCCTATTTCGTAGCCCCTCTTTTAGGTACGAGCTCACTTTGTCGTGGTTGGTCGTGGGAGTCCTTCTCCTATTCAGAATTGTCACGTTCACTATCCTCCATGTTTGTTTGTGTTGCCTTCATGTGCCGTGTGGAAGAATGTAAAGCGTTGTCCAAATGACGTAAAATATTACCGTAAAGAGTGTGATTTGCGACAAGACGATATAAACGATAGAGCATAATATGAAACGATAGACATTTTTATATCATCACACGATATATATCGTCATATCGCCCAGCCCTAATGTACACTACAGTTACTCACTATACCGGAGGTAGACGGATTCATTGGCTGATTAATCAGCACCGATATAGGTCATTTTACAAACTATGGTTGAGGGTAGAACATGGGTCCGAAAGCGGCCAACTGCTGTGCAGCCTCCATCGGTCACACGGGGACATCAGTGTTTTACATGGAGGCTCAGAACATAAAGTCCAGGTGATGTCATTGTATGCCTGAGGACATGTTTTGGATAGTTGGTGACCTGACCGGGAGAGAGGGCAGCTCTTAAATTACCTTTTTCAGTGTAGACTACATCAGAGTCCCTTTTTTCAGAAAGTAATTCTCCACTCCAAAACATCAAAGCATTATTCTGGCAATATGGTAAGAAAAATGTGTGCTAAACCTTGGGGTCCTAGGGTAAACATCGTATTAGCTCACTAGCTTTGGCGCGAACATCGAAATGAACAGCTATCAAGAACAAGCTCCGAAACAACTGCGTCTACAAAAAAACACCCACAACAACAATGGTCAATCACTAAATCCCCAAATCAAAACAGTTGAAGAGGGTTGATTTGTTAAAGGAACCCCTCGAATTCCAGTAATCCCCGCCTTATTAAGTCACGTCAACTCCAATGAATGACTCCCCTCCACCGAGTCACCCAACAAATACTTCCAGTGTCCGTAAGCTACCCAGAGTGTGTAAAAAAACACCGCCGACACGTCAACCCCATTCCCCTCGAGGAGGAGGAGGCTGAGCCAAAGTGCAACCGCGTGAGGAGGACAGGGGTGGGGGGGCGAGTTCCAAACTTACCGACCATGGCGCTGACCTCCCCGGCCATCAGCACGGGCACCGTCTCGTTGTACAGGTTCACGTCGATGATGCCCTTCCGTATGGTCTCGCCCACCTTGGCCCCCAGCAGCATGGAGCCCAGCGTCTCGAAGATGGACGCCAGGATGCAGGCCTGCTTCAGCGTCACCACGCCGGAGCCCACCGCCGTGCCGAACGAGTTGGCCACGTCGTTGGCGCCCACGGAGAACGCCAGGATGAAGGCTATGATGAAGCCGAGGATGACCATCCACAGGTACGGTTCCATATCCATCTTGACTGCGTTTTGTTTTTTTCGTCACTCCCACACGCTCAATTAAAAATAAGTCAAGGCGCTGCTTAGTGGTGAACCGAGGTGCTTGGCTTCGGCTCGGTTCGGACGCTGGCTGTTTGTGTTTTTGTCCCCCTGTGTTTGCGAAGAGGCGAAGGGGAGAAGCACAGTTGCTAACTGGGCGTCTGGAGCTCAGTCCAATGAGTGGAGACTAGTGACGATGGCTGCGAGGAGCATTCCATAGCTTATTGCTCGGACAGACAGCCTGCGCGTTGCTTCACCTGCCGGGGACGAAACGAGCAGGCGTTAGTTTGATGATCAATGATCGATGCATTTGCATTTGCAGGACCTTCAACATTTACCATGCATCGAGCCCCATCCAGACTTCCTTGATGCCGAATACATCACTGTTTGTGTTAGGATCTGAATAGGTGGGATGCTACACACTCTTGAACCCTTTGTGATAAACAGATCAGACCATATGTTAGATGGTTGGC
Organism: Gadus macrocephalus; assembly: GCF_031168955.1. Classification (NCBI taxonomy): domain Eukaryota; kingdom Metazoa; phylum Chordata; class Actinopteri; order Gadiformes; family Gadidae; genus Gadus; species Gadus macrocephalus. The sequence goes on from NC_082392.1 coordinate 4,581,483, forward strand.
TATGGGGGAAGAGCGGCTGTATCTGTGCTTGATCAAATGTAGTACAGATGCCAACGCTTGGATGCACACAGAGTGGTGTTCATGTATGAGGAAGCAGTCCATTATAGCTTAATGATTTTACATCCACTTAATAGAACACATCTAGAATGGTTGGATGTTAATGCAAATGTGTGTGTGGTAACGTTTAAACTATTTCAGGGGGCCACCGAGAGACAGCGATGCTGTGATCAAGTGGTACGATGGGATAAAAATAACGGCCAACAAAACCTCTGGAAGCCTTCAGAGCGATGACGAGATAGTTTTGATCAGAGACAGGCAGAGAGAATCTAATCTGTAGCGTGTGAAGATAGCCACAATAGGAAATCATAGTACGCACTGCACTTCACAGGAACCAGATCAGGTCTTTTGGAAAGGCTTACTGGGGCTATAAAAAGACTACTGTGAACAGAGTTCATGTGGGTGAAGCCCACAGAATTTGAGCAGACGGTCAACACCTTCCCGCCCCCTTCCCCACCAACATGGAGCAGAGATGAGGTGTGTTGGGGCCACCGGCCCCCTTCACAGGTGTGCCAGACATCCAGATAACCCCCCTGACACCGGCTGCCTGGTTCACTATGGAAGAAAACAAGCCATTTCTGCTGTCCCTTTTCTTCAAACCAACTTTAAGACTGCAATCTATGCACTTCTTACCCTGAAAAAAGCCAAGCAACCATGTGCATATTATTCTTATTATAAAACCGTAAAAAAAAGTGTGGGACATCAAGTTATAGCCATTTATGTTATTATTACAAAAACAAATTGCTCAGAAGAAATAAGGTAATCTCTCAAATCAGCTTCCGGGGTGTGATGAGGAAGGAGGAAGGAGGAACAGCAGTAGAACCTAGCACGACACACCTTCTATTCAAACCATACTGTTGCCCAATGTCATCGGACTATTTGCCAGCAATTTTTCAGGTAAATATTTCCATTTCATTGGTAAATATAGGCCGATAAGATGCTAAATCATACCAATTAGAAACGGCGCAAAATAACCACAATCAACTGTTAAAATTACTAGTCAATAGTGGTGCAACGGATCAACCCTCAGTTCGGGATGCAAGTGATCCCCGGATCGGCTGATAAAAAAAAAGAAAGGTTGTGCCTTCACGTGATCGCCGCATGTTTGAAGGACAATTCCGGTATTAAGCACATTGAGCCCCCTTTCTGGTTTTTCTCGGATGAAATATAGTGGTTGACACACCGACATGTTGACTATCGCCCCTGCCTGCTACAGAATGGCTGGCTTTGGGCATTCACAAACCTGTCCTTAAAACAACCCTAAACATTCGTTTTCAGAAATGTGCAACTCACCGATCTAGTGGTGTTCGTTGACGTTCCTAATCAAGTATCGTAGCGAAATACAGTTTCTGTCGTGTTTTATTTAGCATTTTGTCAATCCCATTGAAATGGAAACCGGACCGGAACCGGAAAATGGCTGTTTATGTTTGGTTGTAGTCTTTTCGCTCGGTTCTCCGTATCAACAGTAGGGCTAGAACCGAGCGAAAAGACTACAACCAGCCCCCCTTTCCGTTTCCGGTCAACGAGCAATGAGTCTTCAAACAGAAATCAATGGATTTACAAAATGCCAAATAAAACACAACAGAAACTGTATTTCGCTACGATACTTGATGAAAAAAAAAGGATGAGGATGTCAGCATTGCCTGGGGAGGGCATAGATTCTAAACATACCCCAGGCAATAGAGTGGCGAAGTCACGCCCCTTCCGGTAGAGCTCATGGGACCTATGAGATCGAAAAATATGAATGGGTGTCAATGGAGAGAAAATAATTATTTTCTGGTCCCAGTCTTTATATGCCCTGGATTACACATATGTTGTTTGTGGATTTAAATGATAATTTTTCATGCAAAGAAAACTAAAAAATTTCTTGAAGAAGTTTGATAATTTTAGGTTTTATGTGAGGCCGCTTTGTGAACTACAGCTCTTCGCTGCTCTCGACGCATATGATATACGTCACCACACCCGCACTTGGAACTCGGCACAGAGATGGCACATAGAGATGGCACATAACTAAAACTCTCCACATGCCCCGATTTATAGTGGTTTTCACCTCTTTCTATGCTTTTATCCTCGCCTTGAAGAAAAGATCGCCAAGTTGAGAGCAGCAAGTAGTTCACAAAGCGACCACCTCACACAAAACCTTAAAGCGGACCTATTATGCTTTTCGACTTTTATGACCTATAAACGTTGTTATAATGATTGATAGTCATGTTTAACCATACACAAAAAAACGATGTAGATTTTCGGGAAACTCTTCCTCTCATCTGGGCGCTTTCAGCATTCTCTGTCAACGCTCGGTTTCGTCCTTCTCCGCCCCCTCGCCCCCCTCCTGCCAACCCAACTCCGTTGTGATAGGTTACCTTCCTTAAAGCGCGCGTGCGGGCAGATTTGACCAGGCATATGGGGGAGCGGCAGGAGTGCCTCTACGTAGATGATTTCCCGGAAATGTGAACAAGTGAATCCAAACGTTGTCCCGAGTGTTTAGCGCTCTGCACAGTCAGCAGGGAATACGTCGAAATGCATGTACATCATTATTTGACACTTTAGTATGGTTAAACATGACTATCAATCATTATAACAACGTTTATAGGTCATAAAAGTCGAAAAAGCATAATAGGTCCCCTTTAACATTATCAAACTTCTTCGAGATTTTTTTTAGTTTTCTTTGCATGAAAAATTATCTTTTAAATCCAAAAACAATATACATGTATGTGTTATCCAGGGCACATAAAGACTAGGACCAGTAAATAATTACTTTCTCTCCATTGAAACACATTCATATTTTTCGAACTCATAGGTCCCATGGGCTCTACCGGAAGGGGCGTGACTTTGCCACTATGCAGACATCCTGAATTTAAAGTTGTTCATCCAGGTCTGCAGTGCTTCCTTTGGACACATTTCTTTTATTTACTATCAATGTTAAAAAGAAGATGGAATAATGCCTCAGATTGTACTTTATTTAGTTTTTTAATTTTTTTTTTTTTTTATACGTTTTTATAAGCAATTTTTTAGAAATATTTACTACGCTTAAAAGACAGCAGGATTATTACCAAATTTTTCACTTTATTTGGTTTTTACACATTTGAAGATTTATTTAAAGTCTCATTTGTCTTGTTATTTCTTTTGTTGTTGTTGATCCGAAAATGATCCGCCCTGTGACTCAAAAACCGTGACACGATCCGAACCGTGAGTTTTGTGATCCGTTGCACCCCCACTGGTCAACCAATAATAGCCAGTCAGCATGCCAATTTTATTCCAAAAACGAAATGACTTTCATGCTTCCCTCCAACTTAGCAAGAAGAGGCTAAAGTAACATACTACTTTATAAATTCGTATCCAAGAGGCTGTGAATGGACCGGGATTAGCATGAGGGTTATACAAAACCCAGTTTTTTACAGAGTGATCGACAGCACACACCCAAAACCCTCATCCGCAAAGATCCCCTAGCTTTAGTCTAGGGTTCCTCTTCTTCAACCTGTTCCAGGTGATCAAAAGTCACCATATTTATGATAAGAGCTACTTTCCCTTGGGAGAGGTAAGCGTGTTGCTCATGAAGGGGAGGTATTAACGGTGAACAGCTTTGAGGCCAGACTGCAACATTCTCGGGGCATTAACTGATGCCGTGCTCCTGCCTTCTCCCCCAGCACGTGAGGTCCAGACTGCTCCCTTTCTAAACAGCTTCGGGCCGGTTCCAGCTCCCTCCTCTGTACGACATGAGATCCATCTGGAACAGCTGAGGTCGTGCAGACCTGACCTCTATGCAGCTAGCCTTTGGCCAAGCACCGCGCACACACACACACACAAAAGCACGGGCAGGATTTAATTCATTTGGTGTCAAGAGGGCAACTTCCAATTATTCATGTGTATTCCAGGGATGCTTTATTTTCCTGTACAGACTACTAAACAGACTTATCTGGCCATTTTGACAGCACTGCCACAGTTTTGTTTTTCAGTTGTATCTGGAAAACATTGCAGATAGAAGGCTCACTTAACAGTTGGATGTTGTGTCTACTAAAAAGACTGAATACAGATGAAAGCTTATAAATTGACAGCATAAGGTGATAATTTCACCATGTTCGCTTAAAAGCAACTGTTAAAAAAATATTTTATATGGGAACCACCAGCCGTATAAATAAAACAATTAGGCATCAGATGTTGGCTCCCCTACTGCCAAAACAAAGAATGACACTGTGAAAATCACAGCAGTTTAAGCCCTGGCTGTTAAAATACACCATGACAACAAGGTCATACTGCGTAGAGTGTTGAAAAGGTGGACATGGATGGCAGTAAGGACAGTGTTTGTGTGGGTTGGGGGTGCAGGAGCAGTCCAAGGCCTTGATCATTGCAGTAATCTTCTATAAATGGAATCCTGACGTGACAGCTGTGGCCCGAACGCAGCCAGCCAGCGCTACGACGACGACGACGACGATGAGGCACGCAGGTCCGCTCGCATGCCATCACTTCCATTCACACTGTTCCTGATATTTTTTTATTTTTTTCCCCCTGCTGGCTTACGTGTTTGTGTTCAATGTGTGTGGGTTGATTTGGTTCCAAGTTAACGACTTATGTCGTAGTTGTGACATAACTTGGCTTGCCGTCAGGACGTATTATTTCTGAGCATGGAAATTTGCAATGATGAGGATGCTGGATGTCCAAGGTTAGAAATAAACCCTGTGCAACCACCTGAGCAAACAAAAGGCATTAATGAGGCTTTACCAGAGCCTTTCACTGTGATGTTATTGCCATAATTAGCTATTTATGCAATAGCTCTGATTAATTCAATTTAATTAAAACATCAATTCGGCTCAGCTAATTTTTTATACAGATTTGGGGCAATACAAAAACACGAATATATTTCTGGCTTTGAATGACAATTATCATTTTAGGCAAATGGGATATTCAACAATGACCTCCTCCCACATCCCTCAGGAAGACACCCTTTTATCGTAACCATTAATTAACGTAGCAGAGAAGCCACTGCACCACTGCCTCAGCTGCTGCACACTGCCTTGTCACGATCAACAGCCTGCATTGACACGCAGCTCCACAACCCAATGCCTCACAGTGCTCCCTCCTGCCTTCAAACTTTCCCTCCCAGCCCTCCTTCTCCACACACATCCAACCCATCCCAGAGCACGCTAAGCACATGCAACAAACCAGGCTAGCCTGTACACGCGTGCCGCAAGATAACGACTCGCAAGTTGACAACCTGGCGCGTTCGCGCACTGACAGGTACACCCGAACACAGGGGAACATCATAAATGCCTCTATACTTCCAAGGACATCGAAGCGCACGCGGACACACACACACACACACACACACACACACACACACACACACACACACACACACACACACACACACACACACACACACACACACACACACACACACACACACACACACACACACACACACACACACACATTGAAAGAACAACAAGATGGACATGCAGGCAGACGTACGAACAGCTGTCCACCACGAGCGAGATCTTGGAGGTGAACCCCACTCACCTTTATGCCATGCATGCCTCCCCACATCATTAGAGGGTGTGAAGGTGGCGGAGCTTCAACGCCAGAGACAGACTGACAGGGCTGAAGGGAAAGGAAACAGGGAATGGGGCAAAGGAATGCGAGATTCAGGAGGAGGAGGATGGAAGCGGGTGTAAAATGGGGATGACCATGTGACTGACAGGAAAGGAGACGCCAAGGGGATGAGAAGGAGGGAGAGCGAGAGGCTGGTGGTGGTAGAGCGAGACGGTTAGGGAGAATGGAGAGGCGCTCTGCCACAGCAAGAGGAATCAGCAGGTTGTGGTGGTGTTGCAGACAAGAGGGAGAGAGAGGGCAACGTGAGAGAGAGGAAAAGAGAGAGAGAGGCAGAGAGAGGTAGAAAGAGAGAGATGCAGAGAGAGGTAGAGAGAGAGAGACAGAGGCAGCGTGAGAGAGAGGCGGAGAGAGCATGAGCACAGCTAGTCTAGACTGGCTCTTAGAAGAAAACCATCCGCATCTGCATCACAGCAACCTTCAGCCAATGAAAAGCATCGGAGGAGCCAGCAGGCGACTTAATTGGCTGCCTGGAGAGCAGAGAGGACGGGCGAAGGGAGGGCTAGCCAACGGTTGTCGAGGAGGCAGAGGAAGAACGATAAGAGGTGTATCCTGTGCATTGTGTACATTTCACATACTAAGAGGGAAGTATGGATGCAAAGAGCATTCAAAGCATTTTTTTTGCCATTGCTCCAATCAAAGATGGACATTGTTACGAACAGGGACATTTGCTTGAACATTAGCATGGCTAGTATGTGGAACAGAATATATGTATAGCAATATAACTGCCAATGTCAATGTGATTTGGGTATTTCATATATATTTATGGCAGTATTTGGATTTGCTCATCATGATTATCCTATTTTTTAATAAATAAATTGTCCTTCAGAGCAAAATACTGTTTGACTTTAAAAAAAAAAAACACTTTTCTCAAAACAAATGCATGAATAAATAATGTACGGCGAACTGAAAAGAGATTTATACAAAAATTGTGAAAGGCAGTATTTTTGACGAAAGCCAATTAAGAGATTAGTATCCACAAGAACAAAGCTAATAAAAAACACACTACAAAGCACACCCCCTTTTTCTCACTCTTCTTCAAAAAATTTGATTTAAGGCTCAATGGAAATTATCTTGAGTCATAATCAGGTTCATGTAAATGTTCCCTTACTGTTAGCTATGACAACTGACACTTGAAAAGTCCTGCGGAGTACCTTTTGGTGAGTTTCATGTATCTCAAAACCAACAACAGTTTCTTTCAACTTTTGTCACCCGCTATTTGGTCCCCGCAACAGGGTGGAATAAAGAAGCGGTCCTCGGCCATTGCATAATCCCATGTGATTTAGCGTAGCCACACAGAATTTAGTATCCATTCGTTAAGTGTGAACAAAAGTATTGTAACAGCTCATCCAATCACATATTCAAAATGTCCACACATCCTTTAGTGGCCTTCAGCCAACTTGGTTTCTATACAGTGGTCTCTTGCTGCCGAGCGAGAGGAAGCCCAAATGAATGCCTTCATTTTATTAGGTAGCAGTTTCAATAGAACAGCAAGACTACAACCTGACCAATTGAAAAGCAACCGGCCCTGCGACGGATACACTCACACTGTGGCGTGCTACCCTCGTCTTTGCCTTTCCTGTTGCTCTGTTTCCATAACAAGGATAGGGACTGGACTGTTAATAACACAGATGCCAAGTCAGATATCTGAGCGGCGACGCAAGTAATGCCTAGGGTGGTGTCTGTTTTACTGAACAAATCCTGATCCGTCATTGTGAGGCGTGTGGCACCGAGGACAGGGAACATCGTCGCCTCGTCAAAGTGATCTTATCATCACAAGCCGTTTCAATCTTGCGTCCCGGACAACTTTTAAAAAAAAAAAACCCACACACACAAATGATTTTACTCACGTCCACCGTGGACCTCAAGCCGTTCCTGTTGCAGCGCAGGCTCTGTGGCCATAAGCTGCTCGTCTCCTCGGGCACATGCTGTTTGCTTGAAGGGTACTCAAAGAGTGAGTGGTAAAACTGTAGCGTGCGGTACAGTACAGAGGCCCTGATCTTGTGACCATCCGCTCACTGATAAAGAAGAAAAAAAAGAAAGAGTGTTCTTTCTGCGTCAGCTGCACCTGCTGCCTCTAGACCCTGCCCTGCAGCAGGGAGGCGCTGTCCCATATAACCCCGGCACACACACACACACACACCACCGGTCCCTCGCCACATGAGGAACAAGGGGGAGGTCCCTGGAGAACCACAACAGCTCACACGCCAGCACAGAGCGCCCCTGGCTCTCTCCAAGGCGTCTTTGAAGACCTTCAACCTCCGACCTCTATGCAACTAGCCTAGCACCACACACACACACGCACGCACGCACGCACGCACACACACACACGCACGCAAGCGCGCACAAACACACACACGCACGCACGCACGCACCCAAGCGCGCACAAACACACACACACATACAAACATACACACACACACCAAAGTTCTGCATTGCACCACAAGGTTAGCTTTACATCCCCGCCTCTAAAACAGCATCAGGAAAAAAAACGGCCGTTCTTATGCTTAAAAATTAAAGTGCCCAATTGGGCCACTCAATATTCCTTGTGGTGTACAGTGAATCGTGTTTGAAGTCAAACAAAGAATAAATCAATTCAAATGATACCGGATAAAGCCAAACAATTGGCCAAAGCAACAACATTGTCCACCACCAATGAGCCCCTTGGGCACTATTCAGCGCAATACATAACAAACAAAGTGGTCTCCAAGTGGTGGCAAACCTGACTATGGATTAATATTTACTGCTCACTCAAAAGGTCCTTTGACGTAATGTGATGCTATCGGAAGCTTTTATTGATAGGTGGCTTGGGACGTCTATAGAAGATGGCTCCCCACCAAAACTCAATGGGCTTCCGACCGGCACTGGGAGTTTTAAAATAGAAACATACTCCAAAGAGCTCTCCCCCATGGAGCGCCATCATTCTTCAACCGACACCTAAAGATTATGATCCAGATTTAATGGTGAACTATGAGAGGCCGACGTCTGCTGTGATACCAATGATAGGATTCATATGCTTGAAGTGCCCTTCGTTCTCTTTATTGGCATTGTAAAGCGCTCAACGCCCAATTGAAGTTCCCACATAGCACACAGCATTGTGGAAGCAGGAAACATACTTTAGAACGGACTTCCTGCATCTTTTAATCGACTTTATGTCCACAACATACACATTTTCTATATGATTTTCTTGTATTGATAAAAAGGTACAATTTGTAACTATGCCAAGGCATATTTAAAATGGGTACTGCCATCAAAATTCTAAATCGCAATTATTCGGTTTCTCTATTCACCAAAATCCTACTCTTAAGATTTTCGTGTATTGATTAAAATGTACAATATGTAACCTTGACACTAAACATTTAAAATGGGTACTGCAAACCAAATTCACATGCGCAATTGTTTTGTTTCCATTCCCATACACGGCTCAGGTCGTAGACCATTTTCTAAAGAGGAGAAGGCTTTTTAAGTCGGGGAGAATCTTGTACCATGTCAGTGAGTTGCAGTTTGTTTGCTTGCCTCTATGGCTACAGCTCACTATGTTTGCATGGCAATTAGTTTCATATCTGGCAACCCGGGCTACTCAGAGTCATATTCATCATCGACCAAAACAGAACAGTTTTAAACCGACAAATGTGATCGAGGAGTTACTCACTAAGTTTGCAGGAATGCATTCTTGCAAACTTGATCTGCACGACACCGCTTCTACGATCCGCGTCATTAGAAAGCAGTCTGCGTTATGACAACAAACAAGCTAGCCTCCCCTGTTGGGCTGTTGGTATCAGGCTAGCCTCATGATCTTCCACTACTCTGTTAAAGGTCAACCCTGCTCTGATTTCAGGAGGGGTTCACTCTACCGTGAATCCCCTAAATAGCATCTCTTCCTAAATGTTATATCTGAGCGGAGTGATGTTTGTATTGTAACAAAGACAACAACGTGGGACAAACATCAGGAACGATAACCAGAAATAGCAGAAACAAAAAAAGGTCACATGTTGGCAAGTTGTGATCCTTTTATAACCGTTTAGGCATGTGGTGAAATGGGATTATGAAATAAATCCACAGGTTTATTACACATGTAAGGGATTGAAGTTAACCTGAAAACATGTTTAACAGTAGTAATTATCTTAAGCAAATGGCATGACAACAACTATGCCCTGAAAACCTCATCCGCGACAGACAAAAGTATTGTTGCACAAAAGATAAAAAGTTCTACACCACAGAACACAAACCACAAAATCCAAAAAAAACAACATGTTTTAAATAGTGGTTGTTTAAAATATAAGTTACACCACAGAAAAGACCAGACACCCAAAGGGTATCCAGATTGAATCTAAACTAAGCTTCGAACAAATTTAAAGAAAAGAATAACCTAGTCAGTGGCATAGTGGTGGCATGACGCTGCTTCATAATACTGTCAAAGTGAGTAAGCACACAGAGCCTGTTTTGGTCCTTACAATCAGTGTGACCAATTTGTTCCTACTTTGTATCTCATCCTCTTGAATGCAGTGATTTGTTTTTCTGACACTCCAACTTGCTCACATTTGTGTTTTAACCAGCACACTTAGTGGACCCCTGCCTCCATCGCTCACTGTTGCTGAAGGCAGTAATCTGTTTGGTTTGGCAGGAGCGACTCTATTATGCATTACTGGGGCATGGACTGTGCTTGTATTAGTGATTGTTGGACCCGGCCTAATAAAAGCCTTATACGTGACTGTAATGGAGCTGAATACAATTCAGTGTTTATTTTATAGTCTGTCTATATATCGGTCATTGGACGGACATTCCTTTTGTCACATACACATGATGTATCCCTTTATCATGTTGCACTAAGATAAACGTGCAACAACTATGATTAATTGTGACACACGGGCCAAGCCTTGACAAATATAGCTCCCCGACACGTAAAGAAAAGTCAGGAAACGGGAGAGAGAAGGAGAGCGAGAATGTGTTCCCCTAATCTGGATGGAGTGGCCTGCGCCCTCCTGTTCTTAATCCCAGCCCCCGGCACACATGACCGGGCTAACAGCATTATGCAGCGCCTTTGATTAGGGCTGCTGCCGTGCACACGAGAGAAGTAACGCAGGATTCTCTCAGGACCACCGCCACTTTGCAGGAATGCACACACACACACACACACACACACACACACACACACACACACACACACACACACACACACACACACACACACACACACACACACACACACACACACACACACACACACACACACACACACGGCCGGAGAGATTAGGCCGGCGAATCAGTGGATTACCGCCAAATGGTTATTCGAGATAAAGGAAATTACAAGAAAAACGAAAATAAGATTAATTCTCAAAAACATGTCCAGCTCTAGCTGCCGTAGAATTAAAGCTGTCGGAAGAATGCCGTTTGGAGCAGACTCAATAAGGAAGGGAATTTCACATGACAACTAGAGCAGCAGCAGCAGCAGCAGGCGAGTGGACAATGTGACTGGTTGGATGCTAATCCTATCAGGGCCACATGCAGAGGGGACATCTCTCTACATTTTTATGAATTATCCACAAGAGGAAAGCTACACCTAAGAGTTTAACCTTTAGAGCAACCTTAACCTTTTTAATCATTACCTTAACTACCCGGCATTTAAATAGCGTTGAATGAATTATCAGGCTCATTGTGGTAAATTGACCATAGTCCCTGATTAACGACGTCACAAAGATGCATTCCAGTGTAGGGACTAGGGAGAGACATTTAAATATCTATGTGGAAGGGACCATATTGAATAGCTTTGGCTATAATTGAATACACTACATTCTCTTCAAGGTCAAAGATAATCTTCAAAATAAAATGAAACTCAGAATTGACATATTTAAGTAAAACATTGTCTCAAAAGACCTTCACAAAGATAGCAGGGCATCAGAGCGATGTGGGCCGCGGTGCTTTTGTTTGTGTTCTGGCGCTGTCGCAGCAGGTTGACCTGTGAGGGAGACTGTGTGTGACAGGTGGTCCTGGAGTGTTCCGGACTCTATGGTGGTGGGGAGGGGGGGACGGGAGAGAAATTCTTGGGTCATCTTTAATCCTGTCGGGCCAAATTAATTCCAACCGATTTTCCCCCTAACCTTCTGATCAAATGAAAGCAGAATTCTGCAACTGTATGGGGTACAATTAAAACGTTAGCTTTTCCTTATCCTGTCACACAGAAATGAATGGTTCAGGGACTATGGTTAATGGATTTGACAAGCCTTGCTGACAACAGCGTCTACGGTACGGTTGAAGACGATGAATGACCGAACTGGCTCAATGCTTGTGGTGCAAATAAGTAAATAATAATAACAGTTATTTTAAGAATAATAATTATAACAGTATTTTATGACTTATTACATTATGACGGGACAGCTGTTGTTATACTCAAGGTTCCTTCTACCAAACGGTGAAATAATGACTCGGTCGATAGAGGGGAGTATCCAGGCTGAGGTCGGGTAGTGTGGGGGGGTCTCAAGACACATGATAATGCCAGCCCCTCGCGGAGCCAGGAGGGGCTGGCATTAACACCGTTTGGTGTTAGAGGCCACGACACACGTTGTGTGGGGTGGTGGAACGATACTGAGATCTGCGATTGCGGTGGCAACAGCTAATAGAAAGATACAAACATCCAGATCCTCATAACCGCTGAATTGGCTATCGGGAATACAATGTTTACAAATCACACATGGCCCCATTATTTTTGACATTTGTAATATAATTGGCCTAAAGCTTTTGCAGGTTTATACAAAAGGACTTGTTGCTCTCCTAGTTAAGCTTCCGAATAGTGCTTGAAATGTTTGCTTCATGTGGGAAGGGGAGGGGGTCGATCAATCCATATTCCATCGTTAGTTTGTTCTATTTCTGTTTCTACTGTGGCTTTAGAATTATAGACCTTCTGTCTGTGGAATAGCACATCCCTACAGAAGTGCTGCTATAGTGAAAAGAGTATCATGTATCCCAGAGGAAAGGAACATATACTTACTGATAGAACCGAAGTGGACGTGTTCCCGCGGGATTTGACGAGTTAGCGTGTACAATCTGTGCGGGGAATCTGCATAGCCAAATGTTCCCAGTGTCCTAGTGTAGACCACAGACCGATCGACAAGGCAAGACTGTTCGTCAAGACCAGTCGTGTGATGTGTACTGATGAAGTCGGCCTACTGGCTGGCTGTACAAATCTGATCGGAAATCTTAATTATTCTTTTTATTCTACGCATAAAAACAGATCTCATATAAGTACCACATTCTTTGTACAGCCAATGCATCATGACCAACTGAAATGTGTTTACAAATTAAATTGACCGTCGCCAGGGGGGGTAATAATGGACCGATTTGCGTGATCAGCGTGAGTATTGTGGAAACTAAGCCTGTTCTTCTATGAAGTTCCAGGGTCTTATCAACATGTATCAACATGTTGATGTTGACTAAAGCATATGTACTGCCCATCGTGGCAGTTTGCTTTCAGGGGGGTTGGCGAGCAAACACACACGTGTAGCCAGAGTGGACACGGGTGTGGGGGGGGGGGGGGGTGGGTGGAATGTGGGAAATTCTATGAAGATGTCATCACCTGGTCAGCAAATGGCACCATGTTTTTTTTTAAAGAGGCAACCCATAATAACCTCCGTTGGTTCACACCGCAGACATGCGCTTAGAGAAACACCTTTGCCCCCGTTTTAAGAACCGGTTCCCTTGTCTGGCTTAGCAGCATTATCTTATTTACCTTATGCTGTGTTTTTGGGACAGAAAATATGGTCATATCTGTCCTTTAGAATATGTTAAATATAAAAAGGTCACTTTTCTGTGCATTTGCTTGCTTTTCAAAAGGGAATGAAACAATGATGAGTCAAATAGTGAACTACTAAAGAAATCTCAATCAACACATTAATATGTACAAGACAAGGAAAGTCACCTATTAAATTAGGAACGTCTGTACCTTACAATTTGTCCATAGCCAAATTGTTTCAGAACCGGAGACCTTTACCAGCACTGGCCTGCTCTATGAGGGAACCAAATCCAGTTGCCAAAAGCACGTGTTCGCAAGAACAATGTACTTTCTTACAAACCCTGGACAACACTGTGTTCAAAAAACAAATCATAGAAAATTACAAAACCTTAAACATTGTATTTTAACAAACTGGTTGAACTTGCTTGAGCTGCCTCCACAGCACTATCACAGCCTGAACACACCATTTTAGGTTGAAAGCAAACATAAGCCAGGGGTTAACAAAACCATACATCCTTAACTTGTGCTTGTGGCATGTCGAGACACCTGTACACTATTGTCAGTGTGCGGGCCTCTCCCTGGTCTAACAGTCCTGCTAGCTTACAGTGATACTATAGGAGTCCTCGCCCTCTATAAGTTCACCACCCCTAACCCCTTAGCTTTCAAAGTGTCACATATCCAGAGCTGCCCTCTGTTGCTGAACGCAGTGGAGGGGGGAAATGATTGAGCTAGAAATAGCCACGTCACATAACCTTGTCCAGTAATACATCTGCCATTTTAAGTTACCATTATATAATAACTTGCCAAACAAATGACAATAAATTGTGTTAAATTTGGCCCAGCACAGACAGCTCCAATACGGAGCCAGACAGATTGCGGTGGATTGGTTTATACAACTTAAGAGACACACCTTCCATTTTGACACTCCTTGAAAGGGCTGTCCTCAGCTTTGTGTGTGTTCCGACACAAACACCTGTTTTAACATTCAAATTCACAAGCTTAAGGGAAACTAGATTAATTGGGGTTTCCCTTTCTGGGAGTTTGTAACAAACACATAGCTTGAGCGCATGGTATATAAGCAATTTATCACCCCATTTGACAAGACTTTGACTGCCGAGCCGAATTATAAAGTGTTGGTCAAGAGCACATGGCATTCTGTGCACAGTCAAGGCTACCATGTAATGGCGAATAAGCATGTCAATTACATTTTGGTTAAAATAAAAATACATATAATTTGCTTATGCAACTTTGTAACTTTGTCCGACTTCCGATGCCCTTCTCCACCGCTACCGGGCTGTAAGCAATCAACAACATTTTCCTCTATGACCCGGGGTCAAGGCAACGACTTGAATGGAAATATTTGAACTTTCCCGCAAATTTCGCTTGAAGCTGAATCACACGGTTTTCGCGGGCAACCTCGACCAAGTAACGCAAGTAGAATATTCGCTTCACTTTTGGTGTGAAAGCACCATTAGCGTCTAGAGGTAAGCCTAGGTGTCCCCTGAACCATTAAGCCTTATAGAAAGGTAAAACATCCAGTAGGCGTCTCAGAAATCCATGTTGCTTCTTAAATTGAATGGCAACACATCTTTAAAGTAACTAGCAACAGACCATCTCAAAGAACAAAAAGAAAAAACTTTTATACTGCTCTGATGAGCAGTTGTCAGGAAAAAGACACTAGTTAATTAATATATGCTAGTATTAAGCAAGCACAGCTCTAGCCATTTATTTTAGGAATAATATTTGTTGAACTTAGTTTTATGTGTGTTATGTTCAGTTTCGCAAGTAGTGTGATTTGTGTAGATGAATTGCAGATATGAACCTTTTTTTTTTTGTTATTTCACATGAGATGAGACATCAAATTGCTATCTTAACGCAGGCATACAACCATGGTAATAATCAGTATTGTAGTAAACAGCATTTTGATGAGTTAAATGTTCATTGTCAACTTAGTCCCCCCAAAACTCAATATAGCAGTGTAATTACTGCAGGTATTAAGGAAACCAGTTTGGATGTTCCCATTTCAAGTTCTCGCAAGCTCAGAAAACCCAGCTTGTTTTCTCAGCTCCAGTCTTGTGAATCACTACACATTGTTGCATGTCATTAAACATGCTTCAGTTCATTTCAGGCAACAAGTAAAACAAACATTTTTACAGTGTTCACTTGTAGTTCAAGTGCACAAACACAGAACCACGCAAACAAAAGGACTCTCAATATCTTGTCCATGGCCTATCATGTGACGTTGCCATGGCAAAGAGGATCTGAGACATAACAGTGTGATTGTGTTCCAAGGGCGAGGTGGGCCGATCAGAGAGAAGGGGACTGTTCTCTGACTTCGGCAGTGCCAGGCCCAGTACCAACTGCCATCCATGCCACAGAGACAAAGACACACCCACACTAGTAAACTCAACAGGGCCCCCATCGTCCAGGAAAGCAGTGGGGTGTTCCAGTAAGGGTGTTTTCAATACAGTCTTATTTTCCCACTATCACACAGTGGCACAGGCATAGGAATAGCTTTTTTTGTTCTGTTTAAGAGACACTGAGTGATCAAGTGATCCACTGATAATGTACATGATACATACATTACATTTTGGTACGTAATAGGTTACTAATTTTATATAAAAAAACATCAGTCTTTCTGTCTTTGAAAAAGTTTCATGTATCCTAAACATACATGAAATACATCCATTAGAATGGAGAAAATTGGAATGGAGAAGATCCTTCATTGTACAGTGCGGTCGAAGATAAACTAAGCTGTGGTCTGAAACAAGCGGTGGTGCTGGAGATTGGTCAGGCCCTTACCACTATGGAGGTAAACAGATAAATCACGGGTAACACACACACACACACACACACACACACACACACACACACACACACACACACACACACACACACACACACACACACACACACACACACACACACACACACACACACACACACACACACACACACACACACAGGAAACACCTGCCTTTCTCAGCAAGGACACAGATTACACACACTTCCTCATACAAATGGACCACATCATTCTCTCAAACACAGTCTTTAAGGCGTCACACTGATTACGTCCCGGCACAGCAGAAACCGCAATTCAATGTGAATCCATTTTTGGGGCATTACACAATAGACAGTGACTAAGGTCAAAGTCCTGACAAACCCCAGAGTTCAATCAGCCTCAGCCTCATACAATACTGCGGACCATACAATGACACTATGCTCAAAAAACACATTCAATCTTGACATGGAGGTCTCTCAAGAGTCGGAACCTCAACCCATTGGGTAGAAAATCTTAAAAAACATGAACAAAAAAACAGAGGTACGAGAGAACAAAGAACCACGTTTAAATGCACTTTATAGGCCTCCCGTGGTTGCTTATTTTGTTCCGAGACCAGGTCTGTGTCATGAGTGCTCCACACGGGGGATTAATAAAGTTGTATCTAAGGCCTGCCCTGACACACACACCCCTGCCTTTACTGTTTTCGTCATTTCTAAAGCCTATAGCTTGGGTGAAGGTTTTGCAGTCTGAGTAACTGTTAAGCGAGTCCTCTCACGAGTCACATTTTACAGAAGTTAAAACCTTTAGATTACGTGCCATAAAGTTTCTATTCTATGTTATTGCGTTGACTGTGTTTAAAAATTAGGAATTGCGGTCAAAAGAGTAAAGAAAAATAAGTAAAATAGGAAGTATTTCATCTGCCAATCTTATCATAATATAGTACTACTTGTCATATCTGTCTATACAAAACTTTATGACTAGATAGGGAGAGATAATGAAATTAACGTCTCGTATTGTCTGACCTCTGTACATGTTTACACTTCAGTAACAACAGCTTTGTAAAATAATGAATGTAATAACAGTATTGTAAATAATGAAGGCGCATACCTCCCATAATACAATATCTTATTGCAAAATATATATTAACCATTCACTCAATACAGTCCTCTGCTCCCTTGTCTGTTACTAAGGCCATTGAATGAGATTTGCCCCAAAGGAGTCAGGTCATTTATTAAAGTTAAAAGGGACATATTATACCACCAGGTGTGAGAGTGATTAGCCTTAAAAGCCGTTTCGAAAATCTGCCCCATATGACATCGTTAGGCATGTCCACCTATCTGTGCTGGATAGATAAGCAACGTTTACTTCAGTCCATTGTGTAGGCTGGTAGAATGATCTATCCAGCACAGATTTAGGTGGACACGCCCACAATTGATGTCATATGGGGCCGATTTTCGAAAGCATGTAAGGCTAATCACACTCACACTTGGTCGTATAATATGTCCCCTTTAAGTACTGTTGAAAACTACACAAGTGTTTTTCTTGATACATTTAAACGCTGCCTGCAGTGAATGGCGACGAAAGAAAGTCATCCTTCATGCAAAAAAGTCCAGGCAACAATATTGACTGCCTGAATGTGCCAGGAGTGAACGGGGTTATTTGTTTCCTGAATACTCGTTTGCAGCACATGGTCTAGAGTGCATGTCGTGACATCTAGGCTATAACCTACATGTACTTGAGCCCTGTTCGCATGGACTCCACCGAGCAGTGGCACATCATCGTTTCACCACATTTGGTGTGGCACTCGTGTTGTACACAACTGCTTCTGCGCACGCCCAGCTGCGTCGGCTATAGCTGGCTCCTGCTAGTCAACACTGTCGCACAAGAAAATGTCTCGACCGAATGAGTACAAAACAAAACAAAAAATGATTTCAGCCTTACACCGTAAGAGAACAACTGAAAGGCATCTTCTGTTGGCCCTTTGTGGCCTTCGGTCCCCCCGGCGGCTCGATGAGAATCGTGGACGAGCTCTAAAGGACAAAGCTAGTTTTCCTACCAGAGAAACGCACGTGCAGTTCTTCTCTGCCACATATGGCTCTCGCGGCAACATTGTTGCATGGCCACTTCCAAAAAACGTCTCAACATACACAGTGGCCATAATGACGTCTATCCGATTTGTCCGCTCCAGTTGTATTATTTAGTTAGTAGGCGATGCCACGCTATGCATAATATCGCCATGAGCAAGCCCCCGCTATTCAGTATCCATGTGCCAGTTACAATACATTTTAGTTATGTTTTTAAGGCCTGCTCGCCTAAATGTATATGCTCTTCTATGCAGACTAATTCCGTAGTACACTTTTCTTTTAACGTGAATTCCGTGGTACAATTTCGTTGACAACTGATAAGCAATGAGAAGATTAGACTACGGGAATCTACTTACCAACAAGATAGCACAGCCAGACAACGTGCCGTTCTTTCCTCCCCACGTTTTAACCTCCTTCTTAAGGGAGGTTGCCTTCTGCCTGCCTTCTGGGTTTTAGTGAATATGTAGAAAATATCAAGATTCCTACACTCCCCGCCCAGAAAGCTCCCCCTCGACTCGATTCTAGCTACTAAATGTTGTCCTTCTATTTGCTCGCTTTCATCATCCGGGCGCTTAGGAGACAGCGAGGCAGGCTTTGAATGAGAAAGAGAAGCTAGCGCGTGAGTAAGAAACGAGTGTGGTGGTCAATCATCCCTGGGCGTTGTGATGTTGACATGTCGATTAGGACACACACACACACACACACACACACACACACACACACACACACACACACACACACACACACACACACACACACACACACACACACTCCTTAATAAAGCATTTATTCCCAAAAATCAAAGAAGCCCTGTAATGTTAATTTATTCCAGATATTGCGGCAGTGAGTCACAAATAATTTAGATAATGTGGGCTACTTGTTGGGATTCGGAATTACATGTCCCTTATTTTTTGATTCAGTTATGATTAACACAGGTTGCTGGAGCTTGTGCACTTACTCGTAATGAAACTGTCGTGTATCAGGACGTTATAGGAAGGATACCTTAAAACAATACCCCTGTCATGGTGTTTGACTTGATAATCAGGCAATATCTTTTAAAATGTATCCCTTTATGAAGATTGCCACATGCGAGGGCAGAACGGTGTTACGTAACGACATCGGTCGGTTAAGCGGTGCGTTGAAGAGAGCAGCCCTCGACATGGTCGGTTGTGAATGGAAGAGTCTTGTAGTAGATGTAGACTCAGTGACGCTGATCAATTTCGGAGTGGCTGGAAATTCGTCAACTTGTTAGAACCTGAACATCTTTGTGTGCTCAAATGCGTACTCTTAGTCTGACTTATAATTGAACACACCAAAAATAAAGCCTTTGTTTGTGTGAACCGCGGCTGACCCGTCGGCCGAGACACGCCCCTTTCCCTAAAGTGCGCAGAATGCAACAGTTTGTATTTTTTCTATGTGCAAACTTTCGTTTGCTGTTTGTAATTCTCGTATTTTGCTGTTGAAGATTTGTTGGAGCAGGTTAGAAGTAGGGAAAAACACAACACAAGTTACACGCACACGCACACACACACACACACACACACACACACACACACACACACACACACACACACACACACACACACACACACACACACACACACACACACACAGATTCCACCACAAAGGGACACATACAACGAGCCATCTTAACAATATTTATTTATTACATCGTACGTATATCTGGTTTTCAATTGATTTGCAACACATCCACAAGGGAAGGAAGCAGTTAACGACTTTTTCTGAATCAAAAACTGGCATTGAGATAGATCATATGAGCATATGAATCACATATTTGCCAACAACCATTTGACAACTAACTCATTTTAATACAGCTTGAATGTGATTTGGAATTGGCTGTATCAGCAGCCTCTCACATCAATTTACAATGCCAATTAGTGATGCATCATTGTTGAATTATTGTAGTTTTGCTTTGTAGCGAATGCTCTATCCTTGATTATGACCTGACTCCCCCTGTTGGCGGGGGAGTGACGTGCCTAATAAACTTGTCGAGGAATTGTACTTACAAATACAATTATTAAAGGGATAGAGACATCTCTGTTGAAACATAAGCCATTCAAATGTTTGGTTTCAGAATGGCCAAATTATCCCTCGAATTCGTCACATGACTGAATAACTTACATAGAAGCAATGCTTGTCTCTGTTGATCTTAGTATGTGGTAACCCTATTTGAAGGAAATAAAGATGATAATTTCCCAACACAATAACTGATAATTTGTAATGGCTAATTAGGATTTAAGAGTCAGAGGCAGATGTGTAGGCCTATTTATTTTGTGTATTTTATAAATGTATTTTATTATGTGATATGTTGGCTGATTATGGTTAGGCCTATGTGTTTAGTTTTTGTATTTATTCTTCAATTATTGAGATTTTCATTCCTCATCACTAGTAGTTGCTCACTAGTTGACTGCCCAGTGATAGGTAACGATATTCAGATTATAATGGGATGGAATGATGTCAACGAGGCAGCCTCACCTCTGTGGTGAGGCAGGTTTTCTTATCGGCCTCAGTAAATCACATGGTGTGTGTGTGTGTGTGTGTGTGTGTGTGTGTGTGTGTGTGTGTGTGTGTGTGTGTGTGTGTGTGTGTGTGTGTGTGTGTGTGTGTGTTTGTGTGTGTGTGGCTGTATGTCCTTCCCCTGTCAAAGAACTGCTCGTCTTTTATGCTGAAGTAGTTTCTGAACAGACA
>NC_082392.1:4607444-4614944 GCF_031168955.1 Gadus macrocephalus
AACAATCACGTTAGACACATTAACATCTATCGCATGCATCGGATTCAGCACTAAGCTGCGGTCTACTGCCCCCCCCTCCCCCTCTCTCCCTTTGGCTGTAGCCCACATCGATGAGCGCGCGGTGTGCAACGCCATCGCCCCGGAGAAGGACGTGGACGGCTTCCACATCGTCAACATCGGCAAGCTGTGCCTGGACCAGCGGTCCATGATCCCTGCCACCCCAGCCGCCGTCTGGGAGATCATCAGACGGGCAGGTAAACGCCCACACGTGGTGATGTCGTTTTTTTTTTTTTTTACCTAAACGCAATACAAATTCATGCAACGATGCATCGAATGACCACGGAAATAACGTTGTTATTGGTTAAACATACTTTTTCTTATTTTCTATCGTGAATTAGTGGTCATATTTTTGGGCCAACCTTGCCCATGGCTACAGTCGCTTCGTTCTACTATGTGCAAGGGTATGATTACCGGTACACATTTAGTTTACGTACAAGTGTGTTCGTCAGAAATGTATCTGGTCCTTTTCTGTCATTGCTGCACTGCAGTATATCCTCTGGAAATATGAAGGTCAAATTCCCATTATGTTGGCTCACACATGCAAGATGACAATTTCTCATAATTCCGTAATTAGGGATGCACCGAATATTCGGCCACCGAAAATGTTCGGCCCGAAAATGGCCCAAAACATAGTTTTCGGTTTCGGCCGAAGGAGTAAAAAGGCCGAAAACAAGACACAGAAAAAAAAAGTATTATTAAAAATAAAAAAATTAAAAAATTACATTTATTTAAAGGAAAATTGTTCTTAAATTCTTGCTATAAGGTCTGCTGGAATGTTAGAAAACGTTCAGTATTAAATAAATATTTTGTATCAAATTTGTAATTGATTTTTTTTATTGAAAAGCAAGACAAAAAATGTATAAAGGACATTTTATTGTTTGATTTATGCAATGGTGAAAAATTAAAGCAAAATGAATGAAAAACAGCAAAAGCCACATTCGGTGTTCGGATTCGGCTTTCGGCCAACTGTTTCAGTATATTCGGTTTCGGTTTCGGTCAAGAATTTTCATTTCGGTGCATCGCTACCCGTAATAAACACTTGATTTATTTAAACAATTCTGACTCCCTAAACTTGGAGCCTCTGACTATACTGCTCAGTAACTGGGAACCTTGCCCTGTCCCACCATTGCTTTTCCACTAGATGGGGCTCAACCATAAACCTTTCAGCACTCACTACCTCTGCTCTAGAGGAAGTAGGGCTTTAGTGAGGGAGTCCCTCACGGCACTCTTTTATTTAATTCAAACTGTATTGTCAAGTCTTACATTCATGTAGAATCATGTTGGTGTTCATTGTTCACTCAATTGTAGCAATTCCCAAAACGCTTTCACCATAAATTTTTACGAAACAAACAAAATTCCAACCAACGAGCGTTGGTTCCACCCCATCAAGAGAGCATCATTTCTCTTCATCCAGCCGACAGTGAATAGAGTAATTAGGAGGGGCGAGACATTGTGGTGCCTTACTTTGCTTCAGGTCATAGTCTGACAACCCTAATTTGACATGCCTAGATTTAAGACATAATTCAGCCAATGCTCTTTGTGACTAACATAAAGAGGGCAGTACAAATCCACCTTAATTTTTCTAGTGCATCACATTCAAATTAAACCGCCTGTCCATCAACGTCTTCCTTAAAAAAACAGAAACAGATATCGGTAAACCGTGACTGTAATAATACATTAGTTAACCATAATCAACACTATTGTTTAGCATTAGCATAGAGGTTAGGGTTAAAATTAACCTTTATATAATGTATAAATTAATAACTTAGTTAACATGACCTCCATTAGTAAAAAATGACCATTAGGAAATTGTTAATTAATGGTTGGTTAATGCTTATTAATGTATTAACTATTTTCCATGAATGTCTTATTAATGTACCCTTATTTTCCAAGTGTAAGGTATCCACACACATTGTGGGGTTATACTATACGTGTACGGGAAGCCTAATCCTCTCTTGGACGCAAACATCAAAATCCACCACTGCTCAGATGGAGCCTAACACTCCACACACTCCATGGCGTTATACAACAAGTGTCCGAGAAGCATAACCCTCTCCAGGACCCCGCAATCAACATCAGCAGCTGCCCAGACAGAGCTCCACACATCCACACACTCCTTGCCCCCGATGTCCCTTCGTCGGGACGTCAAAGAGTACAGTAAAAAGATTTATGACTTTACAAAAAGAATGCTAACTGCGTAAGATGCAGAGTGGAACGTTCACAAACTGTTTCACTGCGACTGGCAAAAACATTTGAACACCATCTTAATTCAGTGATCAAATCACTAGCATGTGTGTTATCCAAATAACCACCTTTATTGAGCCTCGTGTTTTCACATCACTCCAATGACTAACATTACAATGTAACATTACAAGATTACATTTAAAGCATTACAAATGACTTTATTGTGTTCATTTTCGTCATATGTTTGACAACACTTTTTGCCCGCACAGGTATAGAAACAGCGGGAAAGAATGTTGTCGTTGCCGGGCGATCCAAAAATGTCGGCATGCCCATCGCCATGTTGCTGCACACCGACCGATACCATGAACGACCAGGCGGTAGGTGTGTGTGTGTGTGTGTGTGTGTGTGTGTGTGTGTGTGTGTGTGTGTGTGTGTGTGTGTGTGTGTGTGTGTGTGTGTGTGTGTGTGTGTGTGTGTGTGTGTGTGTGTGTGTCTATGTATGGTGGACATGAATGCGTGTGTTTGTGTGCATGTATGTGGTTTTGTGTGTATGTGTGTGTTCATGCGTTTGTGTGTGTGTGCGTGTGTGTGTGTGTGTGTGTGTGTGTGTATCTGTGTTTTTGTGTGTTTGTGCGTTTGTATGCATGTGTGTGTATTTGTTTGTTCCTGCATGTATGTGTGTGTGATAATGTGTGCGTTCCCTCCTGACCCAGGAATACGGTTCCAGTTAGAATGAAGGAAATCCAGTCATTTGCTCTGAATGGATGTTCCGGTTACCACACCAGGGGTGTGTGTGTGTGTGTGTGTGTGTGTGTGTGTGTGTGTGTGTGTGTGTGTGTGCATGTGTGTGCTTTGATGTTGCCCCATCGCGTTGACAATCATCTGAACCAGGATGTTAGAACAAAGATAAATTATACGATACGTCTCAGTGGCAGACGAAGGCCAATGTTTGCCCTTCTCCATTTGGTTAGGGGTGATGAGAAATAGGAAGTGCGTAGGAAGAGTTATAATCCCTTACCCCCACCACCCCCACCACCACCTCCATCCTAGCTGGCAGCACGCCTAGTTGTTTCTCCTAAGGCTCTGGGAAGAAGGAGCGGTTTAGGAGAGGTGTTTCAGGAATTTACCTCAGGGGGGGAGTAGAAAGGTGTGTGTGTGTATGTGTGTGTGTGGGTGTGTGTGTGTGTGTGTGTGTGCGTGTGTGTGTGTGTGTGCGTGTGTGTGTGTGTGTGTGTGTGTGTGTGTGTGATTGTGTGTGTGTGTGTGTGTCTGTGTGTGTGGAGGGTTTGTTTGCCATAGGATGCAAGTCAACAAGAATCAGTGAACAAGCAGCCGATATTTGCCCCGATGAGTTGAGGCAGCCGACTCACTTCCTCAGTTCAGGGGCGTGCTCGGACTCACAGCGGATCTCATTCTCTTCCCCGCCTTCTCCTTCGTTATCGCACCACGCACGAGGAAAGATTAAGCAAGAAAGTGTATAGTGGCGACATTGTGGGAAATATGGCAGTGTTTCCTCGACAGAGCTGTCCCCAATCATCCGTTGAGCGTAGCGTACGTAGACAACAGGAAACGTTGCTGCATTCCTGACCGAAAGCCCGTCAGCCCGTCAGCAGTGTCATCAACGGAAAGTGATAAAACAATGTTTCATCATTTTTTGACATTTCCTTTTGACTTTTCAACCCCATTTCTAAACAGGCTTGATTGTGGCTATAACGTTGAAAATTGTTATATTTAGGTGAGCATCTGTTCGTTTTTCAATGATGCATGTTTGTATGCATTTATCAAAAATTCCAATACAAAGGTTAATAGTAGAAAGTTATTAAGTTGACGAGTATTTCTTAATTAGGAGAAAAGGGGAACATGTTTCTCATATGAATGCAATACACTTCTGTACAACAGACCTACATTCTTTTAATTAATGCAATTTATCTATTATGCCGCTGCGAGAATACCACGTCTGAATGTGCCCATAAAATAACATTAAGGACGCATACACTTTCTAATATAGTAACATATTATCAAAAACATCAGTGCATCAGTTAGTTACCAAAGTTACCCTCGCAGAGGACTGTAGAATGTGGTATAAAAAAATATTCCACAGCAAGTGTGCACTGGCTCCCATCCACATTGGCATGTACTTTAGTAAAGTGTCTTGTTTCCACAGGACAGCATCCACATGCCTGTGTTAACGGGCTGGTTCTGTCTAGACTGCTTGAACATTTGAACATTAATAAATGTGTTTATGAAGAACAGAGCCTCAGTGCAAACTAAAACGGACAGCCCAAAAAATCGGCACATGCTCATGGTGTCTGAGCAGGATATGGACATTATTCCATCTTTGATCCAAATTCAGTCACATCCCTGCATACCGAATGGCAATTTGAGTATGAGAAAACCATCACCCTGCCCTCTCCGTTGCTACAAGTTGGAGTGGTTCTTCCTCTGTTCAGACCTGGGTCAACAGAAACCAGACAAGTGACAACATGCTGGACAGGTAGCAAGGCCTTTGATGTTGTTGAAGATAGGGGTTACCCCGGGAATCTGACTCACTTAAACATTAGGATGCGGTCACCGCCCACTTCCTCTGGTGCCCCCAGATCAACTGGAACGACAGGAAGGCCTTATAGGGGCCCATGACCTTTAATATCTCTCTCTCTCTCTCTCTTGCTCTCTTTCTCTCTCGCTCTCTCTCTTTC
Source organism: Gadus macrocephalus (assembly GCF_031168955.1). Classification (NCBI taxonomy): domain Eukaryota; kingdom Metazoa; phylum Chordata; class Actinopteri; order Gadiformes; family Gadidae; genus Gadus; species Gadus macrocephalus. The sequence continues at coordinate 4,612,385 of NC_082392.1, forward strand.
TCTCACTCTCCCACTTTCTCTCACTCTCTCTCACAGACAAACACACACACACACACACACACACACACACACACACACACACACACACACACACACACACACACACACACACACAGATATACGCATGGCTTTAGGAATGTGGGATGTGGAGAGGTCATATGCTGAGACTTGCTCTCTTGCACAGAGCCCTCTTCATCTTCCTTTTATTCTCCTTCTTCTCCTTCATCCCTTCTTTTTCTTCTTCTCTTTCTTCCTTTCATTCTCCTTCTTCTTCTTCTTCTTCTTCTTCTTCCTCTTCTTCTTCCTTTCATTCTTCTTCTTCTTCTTTTTCTTCTTCTCCTTCTTCTCTTTCTTCCTTTCATCCTTCCTCTTCTTCTTCTTCTTCTCTTTCTTCCTTTCATTCTTCTTCTTCTTCTTCTCCCGTAACAATCAAGTAAATTCAATTTGTTTGTTGAGTATGAGAGCAGTACAAGGAAATGTGGAGAACTTATGCACGAAAACATAATTTAAATACAAGAAGAAGCAAAAAAAAGAAAATATAAGCTGAAGTAAAATAGAACTAGTGCCAACTAAGGCAGGTTGTCATCATGATGCTATCATTCAATTAACAGTTGGGTATTGCGTATGTCATTCATTACTTTTCAATCCCCCCCCCCCCCCCCCCCCCCCCCCACACACACACACACACTGTCACACACACACACACACACACAGGTGATGCCACGGTAACCATTGCCCACAGATGTACGCCCAGGGAGCGGCTGAAGGAACTGACTGGCTTGGCCGACATCGTCATAGCAGCCGCGGGTAAATCACTCCGATGTCTCCTGAGCACCGAAACCGGCACAAACCGGCCGGCTGAAGTGTTGTCGGTTGGTTTAGAGCTGCGGTGTCAGTGCTGACGTAGATCCCAGATCCTCCAGCCAGCTTGGAAATGGATGTTGACGTGTGCAATGATCAATGTGAAATGCTTAATACACATTTGTAATTCAAAATAAATCACAGTCAATTGTAAGTAATAATATCTACTGATAGAACAGAACTATGTGTGTTTTAGGTGGTATTTAGGTGCTATATTAAGATTTAATCCCAATTAGACCCTGGTCTTTCCAGTTCCACTCCGGGATTCCATGGCTGTTTGCATGTGTGCGTGTGTGTGTGTATATTTAGGATTAGGATAAGAATGTTGATTGGATAGGGTGCAGCTTCGGTTGTTGGTGGATGTCAGTCAGTTCATCCACTGCTATTAAATCAAAGTGAAGTAGGAATTTTGTTTAAACTTGCTTTCTTTCTGGGATAGTTCCTAGTTTAGTATTTGCACACATTCATGTTATTTTGCAGTATCTACGATGTTTTCACGTTCTTTTACATGGATTATTTTGGTAGAACTCGATTTTGTACTCTTCTTACAAAGTGTTGTTCCCAAATAAGAATAAAATGACCCCCTCCCTTCCCGTATCCCATGGTTCCTCCTGCTAGGCATCCCTGGTCTCATCACGGCAGACATGGTCAAAGACGGCGCAGCGGTCATCGATGTCGGCATAAACCGTGTCCGGGACCCGAAGACGGGCAAGATGAGACTCATTGGCGATGTGGACTTTGAGGGTAAATGACTTGATGGATCATAGAATCATTCGATTCCCTGAAGTCACCAGAATCATTAGAATCACTAGAATCACCAGAATTATTCCAATCATTAGAATCAGTAGAAAACACACAAATCAATCAATGTAATAATAATAATTTGACTCATTAGAATTCCTGAAATCAATAGAAAAAAACGGCATCACCAGAATCAATAGAACCAAGTCTTCTTTCTAGACTTGATTCTAGAATCACTAGAGAGAAATGAAAATGCGGAAACGTTTCATCATCACCATTTCCACCGAATTTAACATCGAGGCTCTCTGAAACCTTGGATGTGACATAATGCGACGAGTGACAATCAACCCGGAAGGAGACATAATGTGTCCCAATCATCGTTGGCTGATGAGTCATTCACCCCAACACCTGTGTGTTGGGAATACACAATAAGCAGGTAGACACCGTGTCATTTCACCTGACAACTATTACTTCTCCCCCCTCAAACCCTATAACTGCTCTCTGGATCCTGAAATTCCAGCATAACATGTTGTCAGCCGTGCACAGGGAACGGACCCATCCCATCGCCTTTGAACCGTGCTTCTCCGCCCCCTTCGCTCACTCGGCCACTAATCACTCTTGTGTTTCCGTGGCGACAGCTGTGAAGGAGAAGGCGGCCTTCATCACCCCTGTTCCGGGGGGAGTGGGGCCCATGACGGTCGCCATGCTGATGAAGAACACTGTGATGGCGGCACGCAACGCACTCACACATTGATGTCGCGTGCACGCCAACACGCACACACACACACACACACACACACACACACACATAGATATGTACAGACTTAGTAGATGTATTCATACATAGATAGCTACATATACAGAAATATACATAGATTGATAGATGAATATACACATATATACATACATACATAGATAAATGCATGTATAGCTAGAAAGATGCATATGAATACATGCA
>NC_082392.1:4617868-4627868 GCF_031168955.1 Gadus macrocephalus
TGGATTCGTAAGAGGTGGGTTTGTTGTAGTGCTGTGATTAGTAGGCCTCAGTTGCCATTTTTTATTGCAATGACAGAATGTTATGTTGCTCATGATTCATATATATATATTAATACATGCTTTTATTTCAGATGCATCAAAAATCCCCCCAAAAATATGCTGGACCTGAGGACTGCTGTGTGATGCGTTGGTTTCGTTACATCGTCTTCGTGATCATCTCGGCATCATCATCATCCTCATCATCTTCAACCTCCCCTCATCTTTGCAATCATTATAAATCAATTGACTGTTATACTCATTGCTCTATCATCATCTCCCCTCATCGGGTGCATATCAGAAAATGAAAGAAATTTATTTCTGATTGCATGCAAAACATTTGTGACCAAATGTGTGCCTCATTAATAAGGGTAGTACAGCATCCCAGAGAGAGAGAGAGAGAGAGGAGAGAGAGAGAGAGAGAGAGAGAGAGAGAGAGAGAGAGAGGGAGAGAGAGAGAGAGAGAGAGAGAGAGAGAGAGAGAGAGAGAGAGAGAGAGAGAGGGAGAGAGAGGAGAGAGAGAGAGGGAGAGAGAGAGAGGGAGAGAGAGAGAGAGAGAGAGAGAGAGAGAGAGAGAGAGAGAGAGAGAGAGAGAGAGAGAGACGAGAGAGGGAGAGAGAGAGGAGAGAGAGAGAGAGGAGAGAGAGAGAGAGAGAGGAGAGAGAGAGAGTGTGAGTGAAAGACAGAGATAGAGGGAGGGATGGGAGGTGAGGGGAGGGGAGGGGAGGGGAGGGAAGGGGGAGGGAGGGAGTCAGAAATGGACAGACAGAGAGAGAGCTGATACAAGGCGCTTTGAAAAGGACTGGACGTCAAGAAAGATAAGAAGAAGGTGTATATTTTAGCAGATATTTATAACGATGTGTACATTTATTTATTACAACTTTAATTTAACCTTTTGTATGTTAATAAAAAAAAATGGAAATATTATCTGTTCTGTGATTTCTAAAATTGCCTAGATCAGATGGAAGATATGTAAATGGGAACAATAATCTGACTACTTTTATGCGGATTATAAAAAAAAAACGTTAAGATATGCAACCTGATTTTTGACAGACGTAACAAAACAATTGAACATATAGAAATAAATTCTAAAGTCCGAAATAGTTAGTTTATAGAATTATCTTTGTTATTTATTTTTAAAAAGTTTGAGTAGTCATATGAGGAGGCAATATGTTAGTATTCTTCAATGCCAATGTGTTTTTATAATCTGTTAAAGGACCTATCTTATTATGAAAGATCAATTTCCCAAAAAGAAGATTACAACAATGTTGTTCTGTAATAGGCTACAGTATAAATCGGGGGCCAGCGCAACAAGGAGGAAGGTTTTTTCACTTATCTTGGTCTTTCTTCCTTTATTTATTTTTTTAATATAAAAAGTGACATCAGACATACCACCACACCCATTCCTTTAAATTAGCTATTTGTTTATTTTTTGTCTCATCGGAAAAGCAGGCTCCTGTGAAATCCACTTGTTCCACCCTTCGTGTCTGTCTGCCCTCAGTGTCACCAGACTGCTCTCTCCTTACTCACCTCCGTTGTCCCGCTCGAACCATGTACGCGATAGCCCCCATTCTCCTCTCTCTTTCAGGTAAGTGTTTAGTGTAGATACTCAAGCTCGTAAAGTGCTTGTCTGGCGCACTTTGTTTTTATTTTAAGATGACGATGCATTTTGAAGTAGGCCTATACCTAGTCTCCTTGCATGTATTTACTGTTTTGATTTAATGTTTGCATTTGAGGCCTAACGTTAGCACTTTTTGCTCGATTAGCAGGCAAGTGTGTAGTTTTGCGATTGGTTTCTGTGGCATGGTAGGCCTACTTTCATTTTTTTCTTATCGGCTAACCCTTTTACTCCACGAGTGACGTTTGTTTTATTGACCTATAGCCCTACTTTCGAGAGGTCGGTCAAATAGTGCTGTAGTCGCAATCGCTGTTCGAGTTGTAGATAAGACGCATATCTCAAGACAATATTTATTTTTGTTGTAGGCTGGCCAGGGATATTAAAGTGAGTCAGTTCATTATAAATGGCGAATAAAACAATGATTTAACGAATTGAGCAACAGCGGCTACAAGCTTAGTCAGATTTTTCATATCCTGAGACGATGACACCCAGCAACCTGCACAGAAACACCCAGCAACGAGGGAGTTTGTGTCTATCAAACCTCAAGTTAGAGAATGAAAGAGAGTTAATGAAGCGAAGAAGGCGAAGAAATCAAGTTATTGGAATGGTGTGGCCTCGACACACTATATTATGTATTTTTTGAGGTGATAGCGTTCTGTCTGCACACGCCACACATTCATTCAGACTGGTACAGACACGCGGACCGGCGGGGAACAGGAACAGCAACACATCCACACCGCCAAGCTGTTTATATAAGACCCCAGGCAAAAAAAAAAGGCGAACCTGAATAAAGTAAATATACGAGGCTGATATTATGTGGAAATGTTTTTTTCTGTGGATCAGGGCTGATGCTGGTCTGGCCCTCGGCTCTCTCTGACACTGGAGCCAGAGAGCACACGGCGGGCAGTGTCTCTGCGTATAACGGTAGGGCTATGTGCCTGGGAGGTTTGGTTTTCATTTTATTCTGCTAAAAATATGCAGTCCCTGCAACAAGTATAGGCTTCTACACTATGTGTGTATTACTGAGAAGGACTAATCGACAAAGTTACTTTATATGCAACTGAAAACCATATGCAAAGAGAATTTATACATAGGCCGGTCTACATTCAAACAAAATGGTCTGGGAAAAAAACGCAGAGAGAAGTCCGACATTACAGAAATCTTTGACATATAATTCATCCCATGTCTAATTTCACTGAAAGGAAATGCCGAAAATGTTGAACTGTTATACCGTTCAGAGATGGGGCAACAGCGCCGTCGTGTGGAGAGGTCGCCAATCGAGAGCTGCGGCTCCGACCACCAGAACTACTGCTTCAACCACGGCAAGTGTATGCTGCTGGTGGACTTGAATGAACATCATTGCAAGTAAGTAAGTGTGTGTGTGTGTGTGTGTGTGTGTGTGTGTGTGTGTGTGTGTGTGTGTGTGTGTGTGTGTGTGTGTGTGTGTGTGTGTGTGTGTGTGTGTGTGTGTGTGTGTGTGTGTGTGTGTGTGTGTGTGTGTGTGTGTGTGCGCACGCGCGAACATGGTGACAATCCTGCATCAAATCACAAGGCCAGCATACCCAATCTCTAAACGTCTAACGCGACTGTGTCTGTGTGTGTGTGTGTGTATGGTTGTGTGTGAACCTGTGTATGTGTGTGCGACAATGTGCGTCCCCTAGGTGTGAGAGAGGCTACTATGGCCACAGGTGTGCGCAGATGGAACTGGTCTTCCAGCCAATGAAGGAGGAGCAGTGGGTGCTTGTGGCGGTGTGTGTGGTTATGCTGCTCATAGGGCTGACGGGAGCGCTTTACTTCTTCTTCAAATGGTCAGTATTTGCCAGTGAATCCCAGTCTTTTTTTAGGCCCAATCCCATTTCTACCCCTTACCCCTTCCCCTTACCCCTCCCCCTTGTTTTGAAGGGGGAAGGGGAAGGGGTAAGGGGAAGGGGTTCCTTACCCCTTCCCCTTACCCCTTACCCCTTCCCCTTACCCCTTACCCCTTCCCCTTACCCCTTACCCCTTACCCTTACCCCTTCCCCCTTCAAAACAAGGGGGAGGGGGAAGGGGTAAGGGGTAGAAATGGGATTGGGCCACGTAATGCCAACCAATGGATATCTGGATTTTACTTGTGTTCATGTTGTATGTAATATTATACATAAAGTTGAGTTTTATTCACAGGTACAGGAAAAACAAATGCCCACTGCCAAAGAAGAGAGCGGGATACATGGGAGTGGAAAGGGCCTAGCGTGTGTGTGTGTGTGTGTATGTGTGTGTATGTATATGTGAGTGTGCATGAGGAAGGGCGGGCATGTGTGTGACAAATGCTTGAATGTTGAATCTTATCTGCACTTTGTAGCATTTATTTCAGCATATTGAAATACTTCAAAAAATATATTTGCGTTTCATTTTCAGGTGTCTTTTATATATATTACTTGTATTTTTCTATTTTTGATATCAAGTATTTTGCATAAACATGTGTTACAATTATAAACTTGTATTTATGATTGATAGTCATTACGCATTGAAGTGTTTCCATCTATATTCCCACGATTTCCTCATTTTTGCATTTGTTTTCATTTTGAATGTTATACTAGATTATTCATGCTAATAATAATAAATACGCCTATAAACTAGAATAAAACTAAACTTTGCGCTCAGCATGATTCCTGTCCTTATTACGCAACGCTCAAATGTATCATGTTCTGAAGGACCCATGAAGAACTCCAGTCATTGTCACTTATTGGTAACTTCACTGTTTACATAGTCATTTACATTACAAAAAATATTCTCCAACAACCAAATTCCTCTCCGTTCTTGATGAATCGGGTGCAACAATGTCAAAATGTCAGCACTGTAGCGCGGTATACTTTTGAGCATGCGCGCGCACACACACACACACACACACACACACTGAAATTATTATTATCAGATAAAGGCATCTCAAGGCTTCATTCTTTTATGTAATTCTATCACATCAATGTCGTTGTTCCCATCACAGTGACGACAGCAATGTGGGTCAACAATGGAACCGGGTAGGACGCAATCGTATCGCCTAATGTTTGTTGGGAAATATACTATTTTAACGTCCTGCCAGCTTCTATTGCTCAAGGAAAATACTCAGTCGTTGCGTCGTCATGTTACGTTAAAATGTCGGGTTGTGTGTTGGATGGTGTTCGGTTTGGGTAAGAAAAAAGCGAAAATAAAAAGATCGGGTCCGCTGCGAGTCACTGATCTATTCATGATATGCAGGAGGAACGTGTCGATTAAATGGGCAGTTAGTCACAAGGACCTTGTCACAGGTTAATCAGTACCAACCTGCTCAGTGTGTGTGACCTCGTTAGTGATGCCGAGTGTGTTAAGTCTCCTCCTGTCCTCTCTCCGATGCTGAACAAATTCAGTTGATTTCCTTACAGGGAATGATAATTCCTAAGAATGATCTTTGCAATCGCTCATTAGTTTCCTGAGAACCTTTCATTTTTTAAGGGCTTCATACATTTATGTATTTAGAAGTTGTTTTATTTCATTCTTAAACTTTTTAAAAGGCTTCTACACACCAATACTTTACAATCTTAATAAATAAAATACTGAGAAGTGATTGTAAGCTTAGCCTTTAGTGCCAGACCTATGTTTCTTCTAGATTATTAAAACATAGACCTTATTTGAATCACTCAGTGAGTAGCTAACCTTAAAATGAGAACACATTGGGAATAGAAGCAATTCAAACATTCAAACAATATTACCAATTAAAAGCAATAGATAAGTTGTCGAACAACTAAGGACAATGTTATCTTGTAAAATCAAGAGTAAGACCAAAGTAAGGATATCAGATGTCGTTTGGTGAGGAGCAATTTTGCTAAACTTCCCTCATAATTTCATCTTAACGAAATACAGCAGTTACAAAGTTTTGCATTGCTAAAATAGTTTTGTTAATCCGGTCTCAGATGTATGCAAACATATAGAATTGACTTGATAGCATAAAGTATTTGCATAAACACATGGTCGCACATGTGCAAACTCGCACACACATACACACGCACACACGCACGCACACACACACGCACGCACACACACACGCATGCACACACACACACACACACACACACACACACACACACACACACACACACACACACACACACACACAAGCCAAGCCCGGCACAGCTCTGCTATTAGCTGATGTGCAGACCGGTGGGTCCGGTGTTATTCCATTGGAAGGAGACAGTCTTCCCCACTCATGTCAGAGTTTCCACGGTCAGGGCATCCATGGACATATCAGCCAATGGCGCGTTATCCAAACATTTAATCTCTGCCTCTTTATAAACAACACATGTCCTACTGGTTTAGTCAGGGACTCTGGGGACATTTGTGGCATTCCTAGCAGGTTTTTACCATCAGGAATTCAATTCTCTTAACCTTAAACTCGTAGACAAAACTAAAGCCTCACACAACGTACCCTTTCTGTAGGGTGAAGTCACCGGTGGAGTTGAAGGCTGCATGGACTCACACCGACACAGTATCAACGCCTTGAGATTTCAGTGAAAGACCCCAACACAAAGCATTCACAGGGTGTCATTTTCTATTTATAAGAAATATCCTCATGAGGCCCATGATATTGTTTACAATCCTGAAGGCTGTGTCTTGTAAAATCACAATGTAATGCCATTCATCTAAACACTGGAAAAATTACAAAGAAAAAGTACAAATCATATCCCATCTTTACAATTGATTACATTCACAGCACAATCATATATTCTTGTATTCTTTGGGTTCTACTTTTTATATTATTTCATAATGATCAATAGCGACAGGGTTTTAAGATTAGGGCGCTGAGTTAGGATTACAGATTTTAAATTTTATGTTTCAAATTTAGGGACCTGTATGTTAATCCTTGTTATCTACAATTGACTCTGCCATTGCATCACACCGGCCAACGGAACTATAGTTCTGTCATCATAGTCCGGAAGCAATAATAGTAAAAACAATGTATTCACTGTTTTTTTTCTGGATGAGGAACCAATTGGAATAAATTGATTGGTTTTTGTGTTTCAGACCAAGTACCGATTACAGAACATGAGATGCCAAGTCATTGCCTAACATTTAACACACACACACGCACACACACGCACGCACACACACACACACACACACACACACACACACACACACACACACACACACACACACACACACACACACACACACACACACACACACACACACACACACACACACACACACACACACTTATGCATACACACACCCTCCCGGAAGGCAGACAGGGCAGGCTCAAGCTGTGTCTATAAAAGCATCACATAAGCTAAGGTAGACACCACATAGCTCACCGCACTGGACTCAAGTGCACTGATCAGCACACCACTCCCAAACACACTAACACACTCACGTACACTTGACACTCCTGGGATATGAACTCTCTCAACCTTGCCTTCCTCCTGTATCTTGGTAAGTCTCTGGACTTTCTTACGTGTTTGTGTGTGTGTTTGTATGTGAGTATGTTCCTTTGGTCGTGAGTGTGTGTGAGTTTGAATAGGAGTGTATGATTGAACGTGTGTGTTTTTGGGTGTATCTGTGTGTGCGTAGGGGGGCAGGGGTTCAACTATAATAAATATGCTGGAGAATGATGGTTTTTAAATTATAGCGAGACAAGAAAGACCAGTCCGAGCGCTCTGACGTTCAGGTCAGGTCGCTCACAACTGAATATCGTGTAGCTTCAGCCTGGATCAGGACGGCTGTGGCCCTAAACCCCCCCTCCGTCTGACTGAAGGTCCTGAACCAGAATGTCTGTCAGGGTCCTGAACCAGAATGTCTGTCAGTGCCTGGATCAAACTTCCAGCTTTAGCCGCACTTCCATCGACACCAATGCATCGTCTTTTTATTTTTTTTCAGCCAAATACAAATCAGGAGCAAACTTTCATGTGTTCTTTCATGTGTTCTAAGTTGTATTTTATGTTGATCATTTGAGGTTGATCGTTTCTTTTTAATTAGTCATCAAATATATACTGATAGAGTATTATATAAGTCGTGCTTATTGCCATGTCATTGTCCTTGTGTTGTCTGAACTCCCACAGTTATATTAGATTACCGTTCAGCCTTTTTAGTTTAGTCTCAGGTGATTCAATGAGAAATACGCTCAGATTCATTATCTAAAACATTTCCTCAAACCTCTCTATTGAATTGACGTCACTCAAAATCTATTTTTATATGTTTCTGTTGTTCTTGGCGTGTGTGTGCGCACGTGTGCGTGTGTGTGTGTGTGTGTGTGTGTGTGTGTGTGTGTGTGTGTGTGTGTGTGTGTGTGTGTTTGTGTGTGTGTGTTTGCGTGGTTGTGTACAGTCTGCAGTGTTGTAGGGGCGCTGGGATCGGTGGTGACCTTCTCTGCAGGACTGCCGGCGACGGGTGCTCTGACCTCCGGGGGAGGTGTGCTGGGAGCTCCAGGGGACGACGATGAGACCTCAGAGGATCTCAGCGACGAGCTGTCCGGAGGAACGGACTCTGTGGGTCACGTGCCGCTGCATGGTATGCTGCCCTCAACTCACACGACCGACCGACTATCTGATCAGTGCTCACTGCTCAATACCATAAACGACCCAAGGCAGTTGTTTCATATTTTAAATATTCAACGTCAGACTATAATATGCTAATAAATGTGTGATTGATGCTGTGTTGCTCATCCATCTACACAATGAGCGTGACACTTCTTGACAGTTTGTTTATGCTGCCAACATATCGTGGTAATAATGTGTGTGACATTTCATAATCACTCTCTACAACTTTGAAAGGGTTGGCCTGGGATTTATGGTTGGCGTGTGTAAGGCCAAACACTGCCCTAAGTGCCTGGTTTTGGGCTGTGGCTGCGTGCTACTCTGATAAATGGACCTTGGAGTCGTTAGCATATCTACGATGACGAGCATCATAACTTTTGTATGTGGCGTAAAAAATTACAAATGAAATCATTAAATAGAATGCCAAAGACAGACTTACAAAACATAATGGTTGTATGCGTTCATTCTGAGACATGCAAATGTAAGAGACTGTAAGAAAGGGCAGACTGGGTCGAAAACATGGATGCACCTGCCTTCTCCAACAATATAGCCAAATATCTCGGTTGCTATGTACGAGATAAGACATAGCTTTTTTATGGTTCGAAGCACAGTCAAGGCTTTTATTGTATCGTAAAAAAGTTTTTAGCCGATCTTGGGGAAATGTGTCGCAACGTTGTGGCAGAACAACATTTCATCTCTCATATTAACCTCATGAGCTGCCGTGGTTGCCTTATTCAGTTTCACTCTCAATAAAACAAAGGGGTGAAAGTCAAAGATTCAGCAATCTTTGCCAGAGGTCACATTGATTCATAGAGACAGGTGCATTCCCACCCGTCTCTCATGCCACAAGGCCTCTCTTAAACCCTGGGAAGTAGACTACGGCGGTGAATTCAACCCGGATCCTCCAGAGCCGCAAGACTCACCGGCTCGTCTCCCTCTCCTTCCTCTCTCTCATCCCTCCTCTCTCACCGCTCCCTCATATTTCTCTCCCACCCCCCTTTTTCCTCACCCTCACTCTCTCCGGCCCTTCTATCTCTGACCATTCTCTCTGTCACCCTCTCACCAATTTCTCCCTCCCTTCTCCCTCACCCCCTCCTCCCCTCTCTCTCTCTCTCGCCCGTTCCTTGTTCTCTCTCCCGCTTCTCTCCCATCCTCCCCTCTCTCCCTCTTCCCCCTCACCGTTCATTGACACTGTTCTCTCCCACCCTTCTCCCTCCCAGCCCTTTCAGAGAGGCCAGCCGGGGAGAGTAGGAGGAGGAAGGGGAACAAGAGGAGGAACAAGCACAAGGGCAAGAGAACCACCACCCCCTCGAGACCGGGGAACAGCACCCACCCCGACAGCTACACCCCCGCCCACAGCCTGTCCACCACGCTGGACCCCTGCACCTCGAGCCACCTGGGCTTCTGCATCCATGGCTACTGCAAGTACATGGAGGACCTGAGAGAGCCAGTGTGTGTGTGAGTACATCCGGCGCAATCTGTTGAAGTTCTGACCCGGGATTTCGCAAAACGGCTTTTAGTTGGTCCGCCTGTCAGACTAAATAAACAAAATAATAAGTCATGCGGAAGCTGATTGTGGATTTGTTGATGAAACCACACGCTCCTCGCTGATTGGTTCCCTGCTTGCCCCCCCGTGCAGGTGCACCAGGGGCTACGACGGCCTGCGCTGTGGGATCCAGACGCTGGAGTCAAGACGGGAGAGTGACAAGAGTGGGACGGAGGTGGTGCAGATGGTGTTGGTCATCATCGCCGTAGTGCTGTCCGTTATCAGCTGCACCGCCATCTTGCTGATGACCTGCGCCCA
>NC_082392.1:4956973-4959473 GCF_031168955.1 Gadus macrocephalus
TTTGAATCATTTATTTAAGAACAATATTATTATTAAACAAATAAAATACAAGGTTAATTTACAGCTAATATGTGTAATATGTACATTAATAAATACAAATAAATACAAATAGATATCGAAATGATTGTTAGCTCTGAAGTAAGTACTCGTCGTAGTATTAGAGAGAGTCATTATGTACTTTGTACAATCTTGAAAAGCAGTATAATTGCAACTGTTGCAGTTCAAGAGATACTCAGCCATGGTCTGTTGAAGCAGTCCATCTCTACTGAGATATCAAATAGGAATGACATGGAACACGTTCAAAGCTACAGAATATGCTTAAACCTACGGAACACGTTCAAAGCTACAGACCACATTTAAAGATACAGAACACATGTAAAGATACAGAACAAGTTCAGAGCTACAGAAGACATTTAAAGCAACAGAACACATTTAAATCTGCGGAACACATTTGAAACTACAGGGCACATTTAAAACTACAGAAACACATTTATAACTACAGAACTCAGAAAACTCGTTCAAAAGCAACAAAACACATTTAAAGCTACGGAACACGTTTAAAGCCACAAAACAAGTTTCAAATGGCAGTTTTAAGCTACAGAGCCGCTAGTGTTACCGCGGCGGCGTCACAGGGAAAACACTCCAAAGAAGGTCAAGGTCTTCCCTCCCTCGTACTCCAGTTGCTCCGGCTGGTTGGTCTCCGTCCACAGCCGGTCCCCCTTGTGCAGCTGGAAGGCGGCGCCCAGGTAGATGGTGTTGTACCATCCCTCGCCGCGGATCGTGGGCCGTTGGCACGCCGACCGCACGGCGCTCATCAGCGTGGACGGGCCCCCCACGGAGTCCGAGTGGCGCCACACGCGGTGGCTGAGCGGGGTGACGCGCGCCTGCTCCCCGTCGTCCTCGCAGGCGATCCGGAAGGACGCCTGGCTGTAGACGAAGTAGAGGCCGCTCCGGGGGATCAGGATCTGGTTCTCCTTCACCCGGAAGCCCCCCTGGAGGAAGGCCTGACCCTGGTCCCGGAGCCACTCCACCTGCCCCCCCCTTGGCCCCGGCCTGGTAGTGCCCTGAAGGGGGGGAGGAGCGAACCTTATCCACTGAACCGAAACACTCAGAACTAGCTCACCTCGACAAGACTAAACTAAACCGGACTAGACTGAAACGCACCAATCGCCCGCCCTCTTCAGAGTGGCCGGGAGACAGAACACGGAGCTAACGTGTGGAGACCTGTGGAGCTCACATGCTGAGCTCTCTCTATTATGCTAGGCTAACATTCTAAGGACTCTTTAGCGTCCTCAGCTGTCTTAACATGCAGAGTTGTAATATTAGTATTAATATTATATGCTATTATCGTTATGATCATTGTTTGTATTGTTTGAAGGGGGAGGGTAAAGAGGAGACGTCGGTTTACCTTCCAGGTGAACGGCGGGTTTGGACCGGCTGCCGAGGCGCTTCAGAGACAGCTGAGGACTCTCTTTCTCCATGACGACATGCTCTTCAGGGGAGACCTAGAGAGAGAGAGAGAGAGAGAGAGAGAGAGAGAGAGAGAGAGAGAGAGAGAGAGAGAGAGGAGAGAGAGAGAGAGAGAGAGAGAGAGAGAGAGAGAGAGAGAGAGGGGGGGTAAGTTAACCTGCAGGTGTTCTGCTCGTCTTAGTGTGATGAGTAGATGGGGTAAAGAAGAGGAGGAGACAGAAGGAGCAGGGAGAGGAGGATGAGAGGATGAGAAGAGGAGGAAAGAAGGAGAGGAGGATGAGTGGAGAAGAGGAGGAAAGAAGGGGGGGGGGAGGATGAAGAGGAGGATAGAGCAGAGAGGACAGGAGGAGGAGGGGACGCGTTTCTCACCGAGACCCCGGGTTGACCCATCAGGTAATGAGTGAGGACAAGAGCTCCGGACACACACAGCGCTAGGATGAAGGTGGCCACGCACACCCTCCACATCCAGCTTAGAGCAGGCCTCTTCTGCACCACCAGCACCATCCCCTCCCCCATCCCCGAGGCCCCCATCCCGATCTCCATCACGCAGTGAGGTGGTCTGTGTTGGAACGAGGAGATTTGTTGCTCTGCGGATGTGTGTGTGTGTGTGTGTGTGTGTGTGTGTGTGTGTGTGTGTGTGTGTGTGTGTGTGTGTGTGTGTGTGTGTGTGTGTGTGTGTGTGTGTGTGTGTGTGTGTGTGTGTGTGTGTGTGTGTGTGTGTGTGTGTGTGGTGTGTCTGAGTACTCTGTCTGTGTGTGGTGGAGTGGGCTTGGGTGGTGTTTGTCAGTCTGAGTGCTCTGGCTGTGCGTGGTGCAGTAGTGAAGTGTGTTCAGGTGCTGGAGAGCGGGTAGTATTTATGCTGTGTGTGGGGACTCCCCGGTGATGTCATCAGTGATGTCATTACTTCGTAAGAGCAGCAGCAGGGAAACTTGAGAACAATGAGAGAGAGACCCCAATCCCTCTCTATCAACGCCACTCTCTCAACCCCTCACTCTCTCTCTCTCTCTCTCTCTCTCTCTCTCTCTCTCTC
>NC_082392.1:4964473-5054473 GCF_031168955.1 Gadus macrocephalus
TAGAGCCCTACATTTAAACCTCAATCTAACTGTGTAGAGTAAGGTTTAGAGCCCTACATTTAAACCTCAATCTAACTGTGTAGAGTAAGGTTTAGAGCCCTACATTTAAACCTCAATCTAACTGTGTAGAGTAAGGTTTAGAGCCCTACATTAAAACCTCAATCTAACTGTGTATAGTAAGGTTTAGAGCCCTACATTTAAACCTCAATCTAACTGTGTAGAGTAAGGTTTAGAGCCCTACATTTAAACCTCAATCTAAGTGTGTAGAGTAAGGTTTAGAGCCCTACATTAAAACCTCAATCTAACTGTGTAGAGTAAGGTTTAGAGCCCTACATTTAAACCTCAATCTAACTGTGTAGAGTAAGGTTTAGAGCCCTACATTAAAACCTCAATCTAACTGTGTAGAGTAAGGTTTAGAGCCCTACATTTAAACCTCAATCTAAGTGTGTAGAGTAAGGTTTAGAGCCCTACATTTAAACCTCAATCTAACTGTGTAGAGTAAGGTTTAGAGCCCTACATTTAAACCTCAATCTAACTGTGTAGAGTAAGGTTTAGAGCCCTACATTTAAACCTCAATCTAAGTGTGTAGAGTAAGGTTTAGAGCTTTAACATTAAAGCTGAAGTGAACTGTGTAGAGTAAGGTGCGGAGCTCTGAGATGAACCATAGAGCATGTATCTGTTGAGCGCGGCCGGCTCTACTTCCTGCAGGACAATGCAGTCGGAGCAGTTGTGCTGCTCCCCGGCCCGGAGGAACGTCTGGCGCTGGGGCCTTCCTACCCCCCCCACCCACCAAACAACACCCTCAGATTAACAGATTAACAGATTAAATCTTTATCCTGTGTGTATCATGATGGACCACGTCTGTCATGTTCATATCATCATCATATCATATATTACCGTGTCTTTCAAGAATTGGGTTGGGAGTGTTTGCTGTGGTTGAGTCCACATTGAACACATTTAATAGTTTTTTGGTTCCTTCGATTTAGTTTAAGAACATCTGCTATATTATATCTATCCTCTTGTCAGATAATGTTGAACATATTGTATGATGATATATATCATATTGTATTATGATGTGTACAATAGAGTAGGATAAAACATATAGAATTGTGGGATGTGCCATGTGTTGATTTTACCTTGTAGCTGCAGGTCATCTCGGCCTGAGAGGATGTTGTAGGTCCACGAAGCTCTCTTACAGTTCTGTCCTCTAGAGGGGTTACAGGAAGTACAGTTCAGGTCACCCCTCTCCTTCCCCTCATGAAGTACAGTTCATGTTCCCTCTTTATATATATATATATATATATATATATATATATATATAATATATTTAGTGTGCCAATGATTATGCTGCCCTGTGCCAGTGGTAGTGAATCTAAAGTTCAATGTGTGTGCCTGTGAGTGTGTGAGGTTTTGTATAGTGTGTGTGCATGTGTGTATGAGTGTGTGTGTGTGTGGATGTAAATATGTGTGTGTATGTGTGTGTTTGCTGTGAGTGTGTGCAGCATATCACATGCATATGTGTGCATGTGTTTGAGTCTGTGCTCAAATGTATGTGTGTGTGTGTGTGTGTGTGTGTGTGTGTGTGTGTGTGTGTGTGTGTGTGTGTGTGTGTGTGTGTGTGTGTGTGTGTGTGTGTGCGTGTGTCTGTGTGTGTGCCTGCGTGCATGGGTGTGTGTTTGCGTACATGCGCATGTCCCCGTTCAGCAGTATGGTTTGGGGGACAGCGGTTGTCTGCATGGTGAACACGCTGCTGTCCATCATCCTGAACATCTGGAGCTCATCCTCCCCCCCACTCACAGCTGCTAAGAAATACCACCTCCCAAGGTACTTCACGCACACACACACACACACACACACACACACACACACACACACACACACACACACACACACACACACACACACACACACACACACACACACACACACACACACACACACACACACACACACACACACACACACACACCTTAGCCTCAGTGTATTATCCAACGTGGCTCATAGGGACAACAGACGCAAGGTACAATTCAGGTCAGGTGAAAGGCGGAACAAAAAACCGAGATATCAGGCCAAGTGAATATATCTAGCTATTATATACAAGTTGGAAAAAAAAGGTATGCATATATATGTACCTATTTTTCTACAAATATCTATCTATTTATATATATATATATGTGTGTGCTGTTTGGTATGGGTTGTGTGTTATGTGGAGTGTGTCAAGAGTAGTAGTCTGTTGTCTGTTTGGTGCACGTCGTGTGGTCTGTGTGTTAGGTGGAGTGTGTTGATAGTGTTCAGTTGTCTGTATGTTGTGTGCGCGTTGTATGCGTGTTGTGTGTGTTGTATGCGTGTTGTGTGTGTTGTATGTGTGTTGTGTGTGTAGTCCTACCTCCTTTGGGTTGAGGCTGTCTGCGGACAAGGCGGTGTAGTTTGGGCAGGGCTGGGAGACCGCGACCCACAAACTGTAGACGTAGAGCAGGAGGGAGGCCAGTTCTGTCGGCATGGTTACACCCTGGTCCAGATACTGGAAGAACTTGAAGCCGTTTGGAGTTCTGGTGGGTAAGTGTGTCATGACCACTCGATGTTTCCCCCCCCCCCCCCGCAGCGTAGAAAGTTACTGATTAACCCATCATTCTGTTGGAATCCAACCACCAATCATCCGGTATTCAGTCCTTTTCTGACTTGGAAGGATCAAATAATGTAACCGATTCGGATCGGGCCGATTCTATCAATCGACCTATGTAAAACCCTGATTATAATAACCTGGTAATAAAGGAAAGTAAAATGGGGCGGAGGTGGGGGTCATATCCCGACTAGCTGCTCCACGTTACACACTGAATCAATAGTCTGATGAACCCAGATCTGGTAAACACACCAGACACCCACGCTGTCATTATGATACAGCGCTCATTATATAATCTAGTCATAATTATAAACTATTACTGTTTTCAAAATATTGTAATTGAATAACGTATTTGATATCATCAGTTTAGAAGAAAACATTTTTCTTCTCCCTTTGTGAGTTAATGTGTGTCCTGGATTAAACGGATTTATACCAATAGAAACCAATAAACTCCCCTCCAAAATGAATAAAGCATTATTTTATTTGAAGAGAACAGAGAAGGACGACAGCAAGATTTGACAACAATTGAAGAGAAAACACTTTATTTAGGGGAGAGTCGATGTACATATATATGTATATGTATGTATACATATATAAATGTATAGGCTATAGTACATAACCAATGATCATCATTCATTGAAATTTTAACGGATGAAATATAAGTAATAAAATCATAACCCAGGTTTGTTCCTGGAATGAGTTGCAGGATGGAGGAAACCGTGTGGCCAGCTCGCAGTAATTCACTTATTATCAAGACTCATGTTATGACGCATTGACAACAGATTAACGTTAAAATCTCAGATAAAAGGCAAAATACTAGAGAGATGACAGAGACAACGTGCAGAAAATAAGACAACAATATACAAATAATTCAAGGTTTTGTTTTTATTGGAAGGCAACAGTTTAATTAATTAAATCAGAAATCACTCATATGTGAGGAGTTTTCTATTTAAAATTTTTGGTTGAAATGTACTTTTCATTGGAAACAAGGTACGTCTTCTGTTGTCTGCCTTCCACATCCTGAAACAGAACTCGTCATCAATCTCATGTTTTATTCTTTGTGTAAATCTATTGAATGAATGATTAAAACTGGATGGAAAAAGAGAACATTATGATACGTCTTACCTCTGTGAGGGTGTTTAGCTGCACAGCTCTGTCAACAGAACCATACAATTATTTAAAGATATGACCAGAAAATACAATAATAAAACTATAACAAAGTTGTTAAATCATACAATCCTACACTAATACAATGATCGACAACCAGAAAATAAATATTAGTTCAAGTGCTGACTGATGAAGGGTTTTCATTAGTCATTGAGTCAAGCTTTCATCCTCACGGGTCTTCCCGGTCTCCGAGACACCAACCTTGGGTCTGAGGAAGTCTGAAGAACGCCGTCATTCCCTGACATGCCAATATCTCCTGGAAATCTTTAATCACGTCGTCAGGTAGGACTTTCTTTCTACCTGCACAAGAAAAACTGCTCATATAAATACTGCAGTATAATAATAAATACAGTAGTATTATTCTGTAGTATAATAATACTTATACAACGGGGGACCTAAATCCAGCGATCTGATTGGTTCCCAACTGTTGTATAATGAGCGTATACATAACTGCTATGACGCCCGATCATTTTGTGAAAGTAATAGTAAAAACAGTAGTATAATAAGCCATATAGTAAAAGAAAAAAGGTGGCATGATCCATACTGTAATACAATAACAGTGAGGGAGTAAGCTGTGGAGCTCTGGGACGAACCATAGAGCATGTATACGTCGAGCGCGGCCGGTGCAGGCTCCGTTTCCTGCACGATGATGTAGTCTGAGTCGTTGTGCTGCGCTCCACCCCAGAAGAACGTCTTACGCTGGGGCCGTCCTACCCCCCCCCCCCCCCAACAACAGCCCGTGATTAACATCCTGTTTGTATCATAATGGACCATGTTTAGCATGTTCATATCATCATCATCATCATCATCAGTGTTTAAATGTGGTCGATAGGGTTTACATGTTTAAATGTTGTCGATAGTGTTTATATATGGTCGATAGGGTTTACATGTGGTCGGTAGGGTTTACATGTGGTCCATAGTGTTTAAATGTGGTCCATAGTGTTTAAATGTGGGCGATAGTGTTTAAATGTGGGCGTTAGTGTTTAAATGTGGTCGATAGGGTTTACATGTGGTCCATAGTGTTTAAATGTGGGTGATAGTGTTTAAATGTGGGCGATAGTGTTTACATGTGGTCGATAGGGTTTACATGTGGTCCATAGTGTTTAAATATGGTCGATAGTGTTTAAATGTGGTCGATAGTGTTTACATGTGGTCGATATTGTTTAAATGTGATCGATAGTGTTTAAATATGGTCGATAGTGTTTAAATGTTCTATTCCCTCACTCTCCACCTCATCCCTAACTCTCCACCTCAAGCTGGTGTGTAGTGAGCGTTCTGGCGCCGATTGGCTGCCGTGCATCACCCAAGTGGGTGCTACATATTGGTGGTGGTTAGTGAGGTCCCCCCTTCACTTTAGGCGTCTTTGAGTGTTATTAATTATTATTATTCTTCATGTTTAACCTCTGTTTTCCTTTTATTCCTAGTCTGTTTTACATAGTTTTGAATGATGACTATATGCTCTGTAAGGTGACCTTGGGTGTCTTGAAAGGCGCCTCTAAATTAAATGTATTATTATTATTATTATTATCATATCACACCAGCAATGGGTCTCGATCCAGTGGGGGTGGGGGGGTCGTTGCCTGACAAAGAACTCAAACGCCAGAAAACTCTGAGAGTGTTCTGTGGTTGAGTCCACGTTGAACACATTGAATCGCTTTTTTGGTTCCTCAGATTTAGTTGAAGAACACCTGCTGTTTTGTATGTATCCTATAGTCAGATCATGTTTATCATATTGTATGATGATATACAGTATATCATATAATATTATGATGTGGACCATAAAGTATGTTAAAAGTATCGAACTGTATGATGTGCCATGTGTTATGATGATATTTTACCTTCTAGCTCCACGTCATTTCTGCCTGAGAGGACTTTGTAGGTCATCGAAGATCTTATACAGTTGTTTCCACTAAGGGGGTTACAGGAAGTACAGTTCAGTTCAGCCCTCTAGACTCTACAGTACAGGAAGAGCAGTTCAGTTCTCCCCTCTCCTTCCCCTCATAAAGTACAGTTCATGTATCCTCTTAAGATGACAGGAAGTACTGTCCAGAGTATTCTAAAGTTCAATTTGTGTGTGTGTGCATACTAGTGTGTGTGTGTGTGTGTGTGTGTGTTTGTCTGTATGTGCATGTGTGTATGAGTGTGTGTGTGTGTGTGTGTGTGTGTGTGTGTGTGCATGCATATCTGTGTGTGCGTATGTGTGTTTGGTGGGAGTGTGTGTATCTCACACACATAGGTATGCATGTGTATACGTGTGTGTGTCTGCACTCAAATGTTTGTGTAACTTTGTGTGTGTGTGTGTGTGTGTGTGTGTGTGTGTGTGTGTGTGTGTGTGTGTGTGCCTGCGTGCATGTGTGTGTGTTTGCGTACATGCGAATGTCCCCGTTCAGCAGTAAGGTTTGGGGGACAGCGGTTTTCTGCATGGTGAACACGCTGCTGTCCATCATCCTGAACCATTGGAGCTCCTCCTCCCTCCCACTCACAGCTGCGGAGAAATACCACCTCCCAAGGTACTTCACGCACACACACACACACACACACACACACACACACACACACACACACACACACACACACACACACACACACACACACACACACACACAAATAGGCAGACACAAACACCCGTTAGCCTCAGTGTATTAGCCAATGTGACTCATAAGGACAACAGACACAAGGTCCAATTCAGGTCAGGTGAAAGGTGGAACTAAAACTGAGATATCAGGCCAAGTCAATATATCTAGATAATTTATGTGTCCAAGTTAGAAAAAAGGTATATAAGTATGTAATCTATATATATATATATATATATATACCTTTTTTTCTATACATATATATATGGTGTGGGTTGTTTGGTATGGGTTGTGTGTTATGTGGAGTGTGTCAAGAGTAGTAGTCTGTTGTCTGTTTGGTGTACGTCGTGTGGTCTGTGTGTTAGGTGGAGTGTGTTGATAGTGTTCAGTTGTCTGTATGTTGTGCGTGCGTTGTATGCGTGTTGTGTGTGTTGTATGTGTGTTGTGTGTGTTGTATGTGTGTGTTCCTACCTCCTCTGGGTTGAGGCTGTCTACGGACAAGGCGGTGTAGGTTGGGCAGGGCTGGGAGACCACGACCCACATACAGTAGACGTAGAGCAGGAGCGAGGCCAGATTTTTCGGCATGGTTACACCCTGGTCCAGATACTGGAAGGACTTGAAGCCGTTTGGAGTTCTGGTGGGTAAGTGTGTCATCATGACCACTGGATGTTTCCCCCCAGCGTAGGAAGTTACTGATTAACCCATCACTCGGTTGGAATCCAACCACCAATCATCTGTGATTCAGTCCTTTTCTGTCTTGGAAGGATCAAATAATGTAACTGATTCGGATCGAGCTCATTGGTCATTCTATCAATCGACCTATGTAAAACCCTGATTATAATAACCTGGTAATAAAGGAAAGTAAAATGGGGCGGAGATGGGGGTCATATCCCGACTAGCTGTTCCACGTTACACACTGAATCAATTTTTTCTCCCTTTGTGAATTAATGTGTGACCTGGATAAAACTGATTCCTGGAAGGCAAACTGCGTGAAGGCCTCAGCACATAGTGGTTCTACAGATTTAGTATTTTTGGGATTGATTACACCAATAGAAACCAATAAACTCCCCTCCAAAACGAATAAAGCATTATTTTAATTGAAGAGAACAGAAAAGGACGACAGCAAGATTTGTCAACAATTGAATAGAAAACACTTTATTTAGGGGAGAATCGATGTGCATATATATGTATATGTAGCCTATGTATACATATATAAATGTATATAGTACATAACCAATGATGATCATTCATTGAAATTTTAACGAATGAAATATAAGTAATAAAATCATAACCCAGGTTTGTTCCTGGAATGAGTTGCAGGATGGAGGAAACCGTGTGGCCAGCTCGCAGTAATCCACTTATTATCAAGACTCATGTTATGACGCATTGACAACAGATTAACGTTAAAATCTCAGATAAAAGGCAAAATACTAGAGAGATGACAGAGACAATGTGCAGAAAATAAGACAACAATATACAAATAATTCAAGGTTTTGTTTTTATTTGAAGGCAACAGTTTAATTAATTAAATCAGAAATCACTCATATGTGAGGAGTTTTCTATTTAAAATTTTTGGTTGAAATGTACTTTTCATTGGAAACAAGGTACGTCTTCTGTTGTCTGCCTTCCACATCCTGAAACAGAACTCGTCATCAATCTCATGTTTTATTCTTTGTGTAAATCTATTGAATGAATGATTAAAACTGGATGGAAAAAGAGAACATTATGATACGTCTTACCTCTGTGAGGGTGTTTAGCTGCACAGCTCTGTCAACAGAACCATACAATTATTTAAAGATATGACCAGAAAATACAATAATAAAACTATAACAAAGTTGTTAAATCATACAATCCTACACTAATACAATGATCGACAACCAGAAAATAAATATTAGTTCAAGTGCTGACTGATGAAGGGTTTTCATTTGTCATTTAGTCAAGCTTTCATCCTCACGGGTCTTCCCGGTCTCCGAGACACCAACCTTGGGTCTGAGGAAGTCTGTAGAACGCCGTCATTCCCTGACATGCCAATATCTCCTGGAAATCTTTAATCACGTCGTCAGGTAGGACTTTCTTTCTACCTGCACAAGAAAAACTGCTCATATAAATACTGCAGTATAATAATAAATACAGTAGTATTATTCTGTAGTATAATAATACTTATACAACGGGGGACCTAAATCCAGCGATCTGATTGGTTCCCAACTGTTGTATAATGAGCGTATACATAACTGCTATGACGCCCGATCATTTTGTGAAAGTAATAGTAAAAACAGTAGTATAATAAGCCATATAGTAAAAGAAAAAAGGTGGCATGATCCATACTGTAATACAATAACAGTGAGGGAGTAAGCTGTGGAGCTCTGGGACGAACCATAGAGCATGTATACGTCGAGCGCGGCCGGTGCAGGCTCCGTTTCCTGCACGATGATGTAGTCTGAGTCGTTGTGCTGCGCTCCACCCCAGAAGAACGTCTTACGCTGGGGCCGTCCTACCCCCCCCCCCCCCCAACAACAGCCCGTGATTAACATCCTGTTTGTATCATAATGGACCATGTTTAGCATGTTCATATCATCATCATCATCATCATCATCAGTGTTTAAATGTGGTCGATAGGGTTTACATGTTTAAATGTTGTCGATAGTGTTTATATATGGTCGATAGGGTTTACATGTGGTCGGTAGGGTTTACATGTGGTCCATAGTGTTTAAATGTGGTCCATAGTGTTTAAATGTGGTCCATAGTGTTTAAATGTGGGCGATAGTGTTTAAATGTGGGCGTTAGTGTTTAAATGTGGTCGATAGGGTTTACATGTGGTCCATAGTGTTTAAATGTGGGTGATAGTGTTTAAATGTGGGCGATAGTGTTTACATGTGGTCGATAGGGTTTACATGTGGTCCATAGTGTTTAAATATGGTCGATAGTGTTTAAATGTGGTCGATAGTGTTTACATGTGGTCGATATTGTTTAAATGTGATCGATAGTGTTTAAATATGGTCGATAGTGTTTAAATGTTCTATTCCCTCACTCTCCACCTCATCCCTAACTCTCCACCTCAAGCTGGTGTGTAGTGAGCGTTCTGGCGCCGATTGGCTGCCGTGCATCACCCAAGTGGGTGCTACATATTGGTGGTGGTTAGTGAGGTCCCCCCTTCACTTTAGGCGTCTTTGAGTGTTATTAATTATTATTATTATTCATGTTTAACCTCTGTTTTCCTTTTATTCCTAGTCTGTTTTACATAGTTTTGAATGATGACTATATGCTCTGTAAGGTGACCTTGGGTGTCTTGAAAGGCGCCTCTAAATTAAATGTATTATTATTATTATTATTATCATATCACACCAGCAATGGGTCTCGATCCAGTGTGGGGGGGGTCGTTGCCTGACAAAGAACTCAAACGCCAGAAAACTCTGAGAGTGTTCTGTGGTTGAGTCCACGTTGAACACATTGAATCGTTTTTTTGGTTCCTCAGATTTAGTTGAAGAACACCTGCTGTTTTGTATGTATCCTATAGTCAGATCATGTTTATCATATTGTATGATGATATACAGTATATCATATAATATTATGATGTGGACCATAAAGTATGTTAAAAGTATCGAACTGTATGATGTGCCATGTGTTATGATGATATTTTACCTTCTAGCTCCACGTCATTTCTGCCTGAGAGGACTTTGTAGGTCATCGAAGATCTTATAC
Organism: Gadus macrocephalus; assembly: GCF_031168955.1. Classification (NCBI taxonomy): domain Eukaryota; kingdom Metazoa; phylum Chordata; class Actinopteri; order Gadiformes; family Gadidae; genus Gadus; species Gadus macrocephalus. The sequence goes on from NC_082392.1 coordinate 4,974,533, forward strand.
AGTTGTTTCCACTAAGGGGGTTACAGGAAGTACAGTTCAGTTCAGCCCTCTAGACTCTACAGTACAGGAAGAGCAGTTCAGTTCTCCCCTCTCCTTCCCCTCATAAAGTACAGTTCATGTATCCTCTTAAGATGACAGGAAGTACTGTCCAGAGTATTCTAAAGTTCAATTTGTGTGTGTGTGCATACTAGTGTGTGTGTGTGTGTGTGTGTGTGTTTGGTGGGAGTGTGTGTATCTCACACACATAGGTATGCATGTGTATACGTGTGTGTGTCTGCACTCAAATGTTTGTGTAACTTTGTGTGTGTGTGTGTGTGTGTGTGTGTGTGTGTGTGTGTGTGTGTGTGTGTGTGTGTGTGTGTGTGTGTGTGTGTGTGTGTGTGTGTGTGTGTGCCTGCGTGCATGTGTGTGTGTTTGCGTACATGCGAATGTCCCCGTTCAGCAGTAAGGTTTGGGGGACAGCGGTTTTCTGCATGGTGAACACGCTGCTGTCCATCATCCTGAACCATTGGAGCTCCTCCTCCCTCCCACTCACAGCTGCGGAGAAATACCACCTCCCAAGGTACTTCACGCACACACACACACACACACACACACACACACACACACACACACACACACACACACACACACAAATAGGCAGACACAAACACCCGTTAGCCTCAGTGTATTAGCCAATGTGACTCATAAGGACAACAGACACAAGGTCCAATTCAGGTCAGGTGAAAGGTGGAACTAAAACTGAGATATCAGGCCAAGTCAATATATCTAGATAATTTATGTGTCCAAGTTAGAAAAAAGGTATATAAGTATGTAATCTATATATATATATATATATATATACCTTTTTTTCTATACATATATATATGGTGTGGGTTGTTTGGTATGGGTTGTGTGTTATGTGGAGTGTGTCAAGAGTAGTAGTCTGTTGTCTGTTTGGTGTACGTCGTGTGGTCTGTGTGTTAGGTGGAGTGTGTTGATAGTGTTCAGTTGTCTGTATGTTGTGCGTGCGTTGTATGTGTGTTGTGTGCGTTGTATGTGTGTTGTGTGTGTTGTATGTGTGTGTATTCCTACCTCCTCTGGGTTGAGGCTGTCTACGGACAAGGCGGTGTAGGTTGGGCAGGGCTGGGAGACCACGACCCACATACTGTAGACGTAGAGCAGGAGCGAGGCCAGATTTTTCGGCATGGTTACACCCTGGTCCAGATACTGGAAGGACTTGAAGCCGTTTGGAGTTCTGGTGGGTAAGTGTGTCATCATGACCACTGGATGTTTCCCCCCAGCGTATGAAGTTACTGATTAACCCATCACTCGGTTGGAATCCAACCACCAATCATCCGGTATTCAGTCCTTTTCTGACTTGGAAGGATCAAATAATGTAACCGATTCGGATCGGGCCGATTCTATCAATCGAATTATGTAAAACCCTGATTATAATAACCTGGTAATAAAGGAAAGTAAAATGGGGCGGAGGTGGGGGTCATATCCCGACTAGCTGCTCCACGTTACACACTGAATCAATAGTCTGATGAACCCAGATCTGGTAAACACACCAGACATCCACGCTGTCATTATGATACAGCGCTCATTATATAATCTAGTCATAATTATAAACTATTACTGTTTTCAAAATATTGTAATTGAATAACGTACTTGATATCATCAGTTTAGAAGAAAACATTTTTCTTCTCCCTTTGTGAGTTAATGTGTGTCCTGGATAAAACGGATTTAGTATTAATGGGATCGATTATACCAATAGAAACCAATATACTCCCCTCCAAAATGAATAAAGTATTATTTTATTTGAAGAGAACAGAGAAGGACGACAGCAAGATTTGACAACAATTGAAGAGAAAACACTTTATTTAGGGGAGAGTCGATGTACATATATATGTATATGTATGTATAAATATATAAATGTATAGGCTATATGAAATATAAGTAATAAAATCATAACCCAGGTTTGTTCCTGGAATGAGTTGCAGGATGGAGGAAACCGTGTGGCCAGCTCGCAGTAATCCACTTATTATCAAGACTCATGTTATGACGCATTGACAACAGATTAACGTTAAAATCTCAGATAAAAGGCAAAATACTAGAGAGATGACAGAGACAACGTGCAGAAAATAAGACAACAATATACAAATAATTCAAGGTTTTGTTTTTATTTGAAGGCAACAGTTTAATTAATTAAATCGGAAATCACTCATATGTGAGGAGGTTTCCGTCTAAATATTTTGGTCGAAATGTACTTTTCATTAGAAACAAGGTACGTCTTCTGTTGTCTGCCTTCCACATCCTGAAACAGAACTCGTCATCAATCTCATGTTTTATTCTTTGTGTAAATCTATTGAATGAATGGTTGAAACTGGATGGAAAAAGAGAACATTATGATACGTCTTACCTCTGTGAGGGTGTTTAGCTGCACAGCTCTGTCAACAGAACCATACAATTATTTAAAGATATGACCAGAAAATACAATAATACAACTATAATGGAGTTGTTAAATCTTACAATTCTACGCTAATACAATGATCGACAACCAGAAAATAAATATTAGTTCAAGTGCTGACTGATGAAGGGTTTTCATTAGTCATTTAGTCAAGCTTTCATCCTCACGGGTCTTCCCGGTCTCCGAGACACCAACCTTGGGTCTGAGGAAGTCTGAAGAACGCCGTCATTCCCTGACATGCCAATATCTCCTGGAAATCTTTAATCACGTCGTCAGGTAGGACTTTCTTTCTACCTGCACAAGAAAAACTGCTCATATAAATACTGTAGTATAATAATAAATACAGTAGTATTATTCTGTAGTATAATAATAAGTACTATAGAATAATAAAAACGGTAGTATAATAAGCCATATAATAAGAAAAAGGTGGTATGATCCATACTGTAATACAATAACAGTGAGGGAGTAAGCTGTGGAGCTCTGGGACGAACCATAGAGCATGTATATGTCGAACGCGTCCGGTGCAGGCTCCGTTTCCTGCATGATGATGTAGTCTGAGTCGTTGTGCTGCGCTCCACCCCAGAAGAACGCCTGACGCTGGGGCCGTCCTACCCCCCCCCCCCCCCAACAACAGCCCGTGATTAACATCCTGTTTGTATCATAATGGACCATGTTTAGCATGTTCATATCATCATCATATCACACCAGCAATGGGTCTCGATCCAGTGGGGGTGGGGGGGTCGTTGCCTGACAAAGAACTCAAACGCCAGAAAACTCTGAGAGTGTTCTGTGGTTGAGTCCACGTTGAACACATTGAATCGCTTTTTTGGTTCCTCAGATTTAGTTGAAGAACACCTGCTGTTTTGTATGTATCCTATTGTCAGATCATGTTTATCATATTGTATGATGATATACAGTATATCATATAATATTATGATGTGGACCATAAAGTATGTTAAAAGTATCGAACTGTATGATGTGCCATGTGTTATGATGATATTTTACCTTCTAGCTGCACGTTATTTCTGCCTAAGAGGACTTTGTAGGTCATCGAAGATCTCATACAGTTGTTTCCACTAAGGGGGTTACAGGAAGTACAGTTCAGTTCAGCCCTCTAGACTCTACAGTACAGGAAGAGCAGTTCAGTTCTCCCCTCTCCTTCCCCTCATAAAGTACAGTTCATGTATCCTCTTAAGATGACAGGAAGTACTGTCCAGAGTATTCTAAAGTTCAATTTGTGTGTGTGTGCATACTAGTGTGTGTGTGTGTGTGTGTGTGTGTGTGTGTGTGTGTGTGTGTGTGTTTGTCTGTATGTGCATGTGTGTGTGTGTGTGTGTGTGTGTGTGTGTGTGTGTGTGTGTGTGTGCATGCATATCTGTGTGTGCGTATGTGTGTTTGGTGGGAGTGTGTGTATCTCACACACATAGGTATGCATGTGTATATGTGTGTGTGTCTGCACTCAAATGTTTGTGTAACTTTGTGTGTGTGTGTGTGTGTGTGTGTGTGTGTGTGTGTGTGTGTGTGTGTGTGTGTGTGTGTGTGTGTGCCTGCGTGCATGTGTGTGTGTTTGCGTACATGCGAATGTCCCCGTTCAGCAGTATGGTTTGGGGGACAGCGGTTGTCTGCATGGTGTACACGCTGCTGTCCGTCGTCCTGAACCATTGGAGCTCCTCCTCCCTCCCACTCACAGCTGCGGAGAAATACCACCTCCCAAGGTACTTCACGCACACACACACACACACACACACACACACACACACACACACACACACACACACACACACACACACACACACACACACACACACACACACACACACACACACACACACACACACAAATAGGCAGACACAAACACCCGTTAGCCTCAGTGTATTAGCCAATGTGACTCATAAGGACAACAGACACAAGGTCCAATTCAGGTCAGGTGAAAGGTGGAACTAAAACTGAGATATCAGGCCAAGTCAATATATCTAGCTATTATATCCAAGTTAGAAAAAAGGTATATAAGTATCTATATATATATATATCCCTATTTTTCTATGAATATATATATATGGTGTGGGTTGTTTGGTATGGGTTGTGTGTTATGTGGAGTGTGTCAAGAGTAGTAGTCTGTTGTCTGTTTGGTGTACGTCGTGTGGTCTGTGTGTTAGGTGGAGTGTGTTGATAGTGTTCAGTTGTCTGTATGTTGTGCGCGCGTTGTATGCGTGTTGTGTGTGTTGTATGTGTGTGTATTCCTACCTCCTCTAGGTTGAGGCTGTCTGCGGACAAGGCGGTGTAGGTTGGGCAGGGCTGGGAGACCACGACCCACATACTGTAGACGTAGAGCAGGAGCGAGGCCAGATTTTTCGGCATGGTTACACCCTGGTCCAGATACTGGAAGGACTTGAAGCCGTTTGGAGTTCTGGTGGGTAAGTGTGTCATCATGACCACTGGATGTTTCCCCCCAGCGTAGGAAGTTACTGATTAACCCATCACTCGGTTGGAATCCAACCACCAATCATCTGATTTAGTCCTTTTCTGTCTTGGAAGGATCAAATAATGTAACTGATTCGGATCGAGCTCATTGGTCATTCTATCAATCGACTTACTAAAACCCTGATTATAATAACCTGGTAATAAAGGAAAGTAAAATGGGGCGGAGATGGGGGTTATATCCCGACTAGCTGTTCCACGTTACACACTGAATAAATTTTTTCTCCCTTTGTGAATTAATGTGTGACCTGGATAAAACTGATTCCTGGAAGGCAAACTGCGTGAAGGCCTCAGCACATAGTGGTTCTACAGATTTAGTATTTTTGGGATTGATTACACCAATAGAAACCAATAAACTCCCCTCCAAAACGAATAAAGCATTATTTTAATTGAAGAGAACAGAAAAGGACGACAGCAAGATTTGTCAACAATTGAATAGAAAACATTTTATTTAGGGGAGAATCGATGTGCATATATATGTATATGTAGCCTATGTATACATATATAAATGTATATAGTACATAACCAATGATGATCATTCATTGAAATTTTAACGAATGAAATATAAGTAATAAAATCATAACCCAGGTTTGTTCCTGGAATGAGTTGCAGGATGGAGGAAACCGTGTGGCCAGCTCGCAGTAATCCACTTATTATCAAGACTCATGTTATGATGTTATGACGCATTGACAACAGATTAACGTTAAAATCTCAGATAAAAGGCAAAATACTAGAGAGATGACAGAGACAACGTGCAGAAAATAAGACAACAATATACAAATAATTCAAGGTTTTGTTTTTATTTGAAGGCAACGGTTTAATTAATTAAATCAGAAATCACTCATGTGAGGAGGTTTCTGTTTAAAAAATGTTGGTCGAAATGTACTATTCATTGGAAACAAGGTACGTCTTCTGTTGTCTGCCTTCCACATCCTGAAACAGAACTCGTCATCAATCTCATGTTTTATTCTTTGTGTAAATCTATTGAATGAATGATTAAAACTGGATGGAAAAAGAGAACATTATGATACGTCTTACCTCTGTGAGGGTGTTTAGCTGCACAGCTCTGTCAACAGAACCATACAATTATTTAAAGATATGACCAGAAAATACAATAATACAACTATAATGGAGTTGTTAAATCTTACAATTCTACGCTAATACAATGATCGACAACCAGAAAATAAATATTAGTTCAAGTGCTGACTGATGAAGGGTTTTCATTAGTCATTGAGTCAAGCTTTCATCCTCACGGGTCTTCCCGGTCTCCGAGACACCAACCTTGGGTCTGAGGAAGTCTGAAGAACGCCGTCATTCCCTGACATGCCAATATCTCCTGGAAATCTTTAATCACGTCGTCAGGTAGGACTTTCTTTCTACCTGCACAAGAAAAACTGCTCATATAAATACTGTAGTATAATAATAAATATAGTAGTATTATTATGTAGTATAATACTACATATTCTAGTATAATAATAAGTACTATAGAATAATAAAAACGGTAGTATAATAAGCCATATAGTAAAAAAAAAAGCTGGTATGATCCAACGAACCGAAGAGCGTGTATACGTCGAGCGCGGCCGGTGCAGGCTCCGTTTCCTGCACGATGATGTAGTCTGAGTCGTTGTGCTGCGCTCCACCCCAGAAGAACGTCTGACGCTGGGGCCGTCCTACCCCCCCCCCCCCCCAACAACAGCCCGTGATTAACATCCTGTTTGTATCATAATGGACCATGTTTAGCATGTTCATATCATCATCATATCACACCAGCAATGGGTCTCGATCCAGGGGGGGGGGGGTCGTTGCCTGACAAAGAACTCAAACGCCAGAAAACTCTGAGAGTGTTCTGTGGTTGAGTCCACGTTGAACACATTGAATCGTTTTTTTGGTTCCTCAGATTTAGTTGAAGAACACCTGCTGTTTTGTATGTATCCTATTGTCAGATCATGTTTATCATATTGTATGATGATATACAGTATATCATATAATATTATGATGTGGACCATAAAGTATGTTAAAAGTATCGAACTGTATGATGTGCCATGTGTTATGATGATATTTTACCTTCTAGCTGCACGTCATTTCTGCCTGAGAGGACTTTGTAGGTCATCGAAGATCTCATGCAGTTGTTTCCACTAAGGGGGTTACAGGTAGTACAGTTCAGTTCAGCCCTCTAGACTCTACAGTACAGGAAGAGCAGTTCAGTTCTCCCCTCTCCTTCCCCTCATAAAGTACAGTTCATGTATCCTCTTAAGATGACAGGAAGTACTGTCCAGAGTATTCTAAAGTTCAATTTGTGTGTGTGTGCACTGTGCATACTAGTGTGTGTGTGTGTGTGTGTGTGTGTGCATGCATATCTGTGTGTGCGTATGTGTGTTTGGTGGGAGTGTGTGTATCTCACACACATAGGTATGCATGTGTATATGGGTGTGTGTCTGCACTCAAATGTTTGTGTAACTTTGTGTGTGTGTGTGTGTGTGTGCCTGCGTGCATGTGTGTGTGTTTGCGTACATGCGAATGTCAACGTTCAGCAGTATGGTTTGGGGGACAGCGGTTGTCTGCATGGTGTACACGCTGCTGTCCATCATCCTGAACCATTGGAGCTCCTCCTCCCTCCCACTCACAGCTGCGGAGAAATACCACCTCCCACGGTACTTCACACACACACACACACACACACACACACACACACACACACACACACACACACACACACACACACACACACAAATAGGCAGACACAAACACCCGTTAGCCTCAGTGTATTAGCCAATGTGACTCATAAGGACAACAGACACAAGGTCCAATTCAGGTCAGGTGAAAGGTGGAACTAAAACTGAGATATCAGGCCAAGTCAATATATCTAGCTATTATATCCAAGTTAGAAAAAAGGTATATAAGTATCTATATATATATATATCCCTTTTTTTCTATGAATATATATATATGGTGTGGGTTGTTTGGTATGGGTTGTGTGTTATGTGGAGTGTGTCAAGAGTAGTAGTCTGTTGTCTGTTTGGTGTACGTCGTGTGGTCTGTGTGTTAGGTGGAGTGTGTTGATAGTGTTCAGTTGTCTGTATGTTGTGCGCGCGTTGTATGCGTGTTGTGTGTGTTGTATGTGTGTGTATTCCTACCTCCTCTGGGTTGAGGCTGTCTGCGGACAAGGCGGTGTAGGTTGGGCAGGGCTGGGAGACCACGACCCACATACTGTAGACGTAGAGCAGGAGCGAGGCCAGATTTTTCGGCATGGTTACACCCTGGTCCAGATACTGGAAGGACTTGAAGCCGTTTGGAGTTCTGGTGGGTAAGTGTGTCATCATGACCACTGGATGTTTCCCCCCAGCGTAGGAAGTTACTGATTAACCCATCACTCGGTTGGAATCCAACCACCAATCATCTGATTTAGTCCTTTTCTGTCTTGGAAGGATCAAATAATGTAACCGATTCGGATCGGGCTCATTGGTCATTCTATCAATCGACTTACTAAAACCCTGATTATAATAACCTGGTAATAAAGGAAAGTAAAATGGGGCGGAGATGGGGGTCATATCCCGACTAGCTGTTCCACGTTACACACTGAATCAATTTTTTCTCCCTTTGTGAATTAATGTGTGACCTGGATAAAACTGATTCCTGGAAGGCAAACTGCGTGAAGGCCTCAGCACATAGTGGTTCTTCAGATTTAGTATTTATGGGATTGATTACACCAATAGAAACCAATAAACTCTCCTCCAAAATGAATAAAGCATTATTTTATTTGAAGATAACACAAGGATGACAGCAAAATTTGTCAACAATTGAGGAGTAAACAATTTATTTTGCATTAGAAGTTTCTTATCCTCAAACCTGCAACTCATATAGAAGAGTACTAATCTACCACCATACTATGGGGTTAGTTGTGGTTTAGTTGGACCACTAGTCAACTAGTTGTATATTGATTGATTACTAGCTGACATGTTGTGGTTAATTAAGAGTTGCAGTTAATCAAGTTAACTAGTAGTTAACAAGTTGGGGCGTAGTTGACTAGCTGTCAACTACCCGTGGTTTAGTTAACTAGCTGTAGGACATCTCAGGAGTCTCCGCGCAGCACGGCCTCCAGCTCCCCAGACTCCGACAACTCCCTGACGATGTCAACCCCCCCCACCAGCTCCCCCTTGGCATAGAGCTGGGGGTAGGTGGGCCAGTTGGAGAAGGTCTTCAGCCCCTGACGCACCTCCTCGTCTGACAGGATGTCAAAGGTGTCGTACTCCACACCCGCGCCGTTGAGGAGCTCCAGGATCTGTCGGCTGAAGCCACAGCGCGCCTCCTGCTTGTTCCCCTTCATGAAGAGCATCACGGGGCCACGGTTGATCACCGCCTTCAGCCGATCCTCCAGGCTGAGGGACTTGGGACACGTGTTCTGCAGCTCCCCGGATTCTGCCAGCTCCTTGACAATGTCTACTCCCCCCACCAGCTCTCCGTTAGCGTATAGCTGGGGGTAGGTGGGCCAGTTGGAGTAGGTCTTCAGCCCCTGACGCACCTCATCGTCTGACAGGATGTCGAAGCTGCTGAACTGGATGCTGTGCTCCTTAAGCAGGCCGACTATGGTCCGGCTGAAGCCGCAGCGGGGTTCCTGGGGAGAGCCCTTCATGAAGAGCATGCACGGCGCCGCGCTGGTCAGCTCCTTCAGGCGCTCATTCAGATCCCGCCGGGGGGCTACCTCTCCCGTTGCCGGGCCGCCGGACACCGCTAGCCGCTGCACCTTCTTGCTCAGCTCGGGGGCATGGGCTCCGTCCAGACGGTCTACCTTCTCTCCTCCCTTGAAGAACAGAATGGTCGGAACGGAGGAGATTTCATATTTCTCTGACACCTCCGGAACCTCCTCCGCCTCCAGCGTGACGAAGGAGGAGGTAGTGTGCTCCTTGCTGAGCTCCGACATGACGTCGTTCATCATGGCGCACTGCGGGGCCCATGGCGCCTGGAAGTGGACGACTGTCAGACATCGTCCGGCTTTCTTTAATAACTCATCAAACTGAGACTGAGATGTGACTTGTTGTAGTTGCGCCATGTTCTTAATCGGTCACTCTGCTACCGGAAGTTATTTGAACGCTTCCTGTTGTCCTGGTACGTCACGTCCTGCTATTACAGTTCCGGAAGCTGGAGTCAGAAATGTTGCGAGTCGTTGCGGAATAAACTATTGATTTAACACTGGAGACGCTGCAAATTACTTTATCGTTCCAGGTAAAATTGACTATTAATAACATCTAGTATAGATGATGTTATTGATGAATGTATTACGTCATATTTTCTTAACAGCATCTGCCAGCTAGTTTAATAAGACGGTTCTTAGCTTCCTGTTAGCCTCGCTTAGCTGCTAGAACAGATAAATAGGCCAACATAGTATTCATTATTGTTACTGTACTATTTAATGGACTCGTAAGTAAGGTTCTATGAACTGCTGTATGTATGTGCCATTTCATATTACTATTTGATGTTAACAGTTATGGCATGTACAACTAAGTTAAATGTGTACCAAATCCACAGATCTTCAATAGCAGGATAAAGTCCCTCCCTGTTCCCGTATTATTAAAATTAGGCTGATTTTATTTAAGTAATTCGTAGCATGATCCATGATCTATAGTCTTGCACTGCCGTATCTAAATCAAATGGACCCATTAAAACCCATTAATAAATGGTATGAGCTACACCTGTGTTTTCCTACTGTGAAAAGGATTTATCTCGTGGTTATCAAGTAATTGCCACGTTTGCTAGCTTATCATTGAGTAAACTCTTGCATAGTTGAATCCCAAGTGACCTCTGCTCTGTATTGCTCTGTCCTTCTATGATGAAGAGCTAGATACGTAGAAGAAGAAGGTGGTCATGGAAGAGCAGACTACGGAGATCGAGGTGACAGTGAAGACATTGGACTCCCAGAGCAGGAGTTACTCTGTCTCCGGCCAGGTAGGTTTGTGTGTGTGTGTGTGTGTGTGTGTCTGTCTGTGTCTGTGTGTCAGTCAGATGTTTGACCCAGTGTGCACTTTATGTTCAGCTGACTGTGAAGGAATTCAAGGAGCACATTGCGGTATCGGTTGGCATCCCTGTGGATAAACAGAGACTCATCTACCAGGGCAGAGTTCTACAGGATGAAAGGACGCTGGCGGACTACAGTAAGACCTCAACCCTGTACAGTTGTATTGAATTTATATCATTTAAAAAATGTTTTGGGGGGAATGGTGAAAAACATATGATTTTACCCATTTTTCTCATAAATTGGGGACTTTTTTCAGTAACAGTGATAAAATGGCTTAGATTACTATGTTTACGATCATATAAGACAAATTACCATGTGTGCGTGCGTGTGTGTGTGTGGGTGCTAGGGGGTGTGTGTGTGATGTGTGTGTGTGTGTACAATACAATTGTATTGTATTGTATTGTGTTGTATTGTATTATAGTACTTAACTGTGTAGCAACTGCAGTAGCTGCTATCATTGCTGTAACACAGGGAATCGGTTAGCCTAGCGATTGTTGTACTTGCACTTGGTTCTATGAACATCCTTACTGTACCGGCAGCGAAATATTGTTGCACTTTTTATGACAACTGTACCACTTACATTCCAAAGCGAATGTAAGTCGCTTTGGATAAAAGCGTCTGCTAAATGCCCTAAATGTAAAATATAAATGTAAAACAAAAAAATGTGGTTTTGGGTTCAATGGCTCCGTAACAACAACGACCACAACTACGACGACCGCTGGGAATCCTGATCCATTACTATTTGTCTGAAATATACGTTCCTCCTGGTCACTGTGTTCCGTCTTATTCAATAAAATCTAATAATAAATGACGCCATTGATCTTTTCCAGATGTGTCGGGGAAGGTGATCCATCTGGTGGAGCGCGCCCCGCCCCCGGCCTCCCAGCCCGGGGCGGACTCTGGGTCGGGTTCAGCCGACGGCGGGACCTCCTCCGCCCCGCAGGGCCCGCCCCAGGGGCCCCCCCAGGGCCCTCCGCACGACCGCAATGCCAACAGCTACGTTATGCTGGGCACCTTCAACCTGCCCGTCAACCTCATGGACCCCCAGCACATACAGGTAGGCTCGGACGTACGACCCCTGTCAGACTGGGAGAGAGGGGTGTTGAGACTGGGGACGTACGACCCCCGTCAGACTGGGAGAGAGGGGTGTTGAGACTGGGGACGTACGACCCCCGTCAGACTGGGAGAGAGGGGTGTTGAGACTGGGGACGTACGACCCCGTCAGACTGGGAGAGAGGGGTGTTGAGACTGGGGACGTACGACCCCGTCAGACTGGGAGAGAGGGGTGTTGAGACTGGGGACGTACGACCCCGTCAGACTGGGAGAGAGGGGTGTTGAGACTGGGGACGTACGACCCCGTCAGACTGGGAGAGAGGGGTGTTGAGACTGGGGACGTACGACCCCCGTCAGACTGGGAGAGAGGGGTGTTGAGACTGGGGACGTACGACCCCCGTCAGACTGGGAGAGAGGGGTGTTGAGACTGGGGACGTACGACCCCCGTCAGACTGGGAGAGAGGGGTGTTGAGACTGGGGACGTACGACCCCGTCAGACTGGGAGAGAGGGGTGTTGAGACTGGGGACGTACGACCCCGTCAGACTGGGAGAGAGGGGTGTTGAGACTGGGATCTAGGACTGCGATATAGGCACGCTAAGGCCGGAATTTAGCACTGGTTAGGCTGGGATGAATGACTGGTTAGAGTGGGATGTAGGACTGGGTAGGCTGTTATGTAGGATTGGGATTTAGGACTGGTTAGGCTGGGATGGTTGACTGGTTAGGCTGGGATGGTTGACTGGTTAGACTGGGATGTAGGACTGGGTAGGCTGTTACGTAGGATTGGGATTTAGGACTGGTTAGGCTGGGATGGTTGACTGGTTAGGCTGGGATGGTTGACTGGTTAGGCTGGGATGTAGGACTAGGCTGCAACTCTCCACTGAATGTCCTCCTCTTCGCTCCTCTCCTTGTGGTGGTTATCCAGATGTCCGTTCAGCAGCTCATGTCAGGTCTAGGAGAGAACGCCAGGAACGCCAGAGTGACCACAAGCACTGGGGTGAGGAACCTGCTTTTGATTTGGAGGCGATACACACACTTGTTTGACCAAATTGTCCCTGGTTGGACAATCGCTGGAGCTCCTTTCATGAGGAAAAAAAGCGCTTGTTGATCCATTATTTTTCGCGGGCAGGAGGGAATGCAGACTTAGGTATACAATTTTGGAGTTCTATATTGTGTTGGATACAACATTGACTAATAAAAATAGTGTTCAAGCTTCGGTAGTATCTGCTTTGATAATCGTACGGTTTAATAGAATACAAGACATTTGAAACAGGAGGTCCAAGCGATCTTCCCAACTTTGAAATGGCCAATTTAAAGAAGAACTGCTAGTCATCGGTTTCTACAGCCCCATACCCTACATAGCACCACATAGATCCATGCATAGAACACAGAAGTAAGTCATAAACTGTAATATAGCACCCAACCATTGACCCTGCCATAGAACGAAGAACCCCATCTTGTAGAACAGAACAGTTCTCTAAGCTGGTTCGTTTTTTCTAACGTGCACTTTATGCTGGTTCCTCAGAATGGATCGATGAATGTCCACATCGACATGGACCAGTCAGTGCAGAGCGAGCCCAGGCTACGGCTCCTATTGGCCGAGAACCTGCTGAGGGATGCCAATGAACTCATCACGAGGATGGAGGTAAACCGTAACATAGCTCAACAAAAAAAAAACATCAAAGCGCGGTCCTTTTGATAGCCTCCTGCTAACGAGCCGTCTTCCTGTTCCCAGGCTCAACCATCCAGCAGCTCTCACCCAGAGCCCCCTCCTTCTGCCGCTGCTCCTGCCGCCGCGGTGCCGGCTGCAGCTCCTCCCGCTGCCGCGGTTCCTCCTGCCCCGTCCTCCCCCTCCTCCACCCCGTCTCCCTCTGCCCAGCCCATGGACACCTCCCCTCCCTCCGGCACCCCCCCGCCCCAACCGTCAGCTCCTGGCCAACCAGAAGGCCCCACACCCCAAGCCGGGCCCAAGTAAGTGCCCTGCTGTACACCGTCATACTGCAATGGGATGATGTTGTGATCCTAAGGTGTGTGTGTGTGTGTGTGTGTGTGTGTGTGTGTGTGTGTGTGTGTGTGTGTGTGTGTGTGTGTGTGTGTGTGTGTGTGTGTGTGTGTGTGTGTGTGTGTGTGTGTGTGTGTGTGTGTGTGTGTGTGTGTGGCAGCCACCCCAGCCCAGTGGAGCTGCTCCAGATGCTGGCGGAGCTCCGCAGGGTGGAGGAGCGCCTGCAGCCGTTCATCCAGAGGGCTCACACCGTCCTGGAGAGCGCCACCTCCGCAGAGTACAGCAACACTGTGAGATCAGCCTCGGCGCCTCCCTGTCTCACCTCCCCTTCCTCCCTGTCTCACTTCCCCGCCTCCCTGTCTCACTTCCCTGCCTCCCTGTCTCACTTCCATGTCTCACTTCCCCTCCAACCTGTCTCACTTCCCCTCCGCCCTGTATGACGGGGAGGAGGGGAAGTCATACAGGGAGACAGCTCCTCCTGCCTGTGAGACAGCTCCTCCTGTCTCACTCCCCCTCCTCCCCCGTCTCACTTCCCCTCCTCCCCGTCTCTCGTCCTGTCTCACTTCCTTGCCGCCCTCTTCCGGTCTCGGCTGTCTCTCTCCCCGTCTCAAACCCGCCCTCCCTGTCTCTCCTCCACCTGTCTGTCCTCTGCAGGAGCGGGAGGAGGACCAGCGCGTCCTCAACCTGGTGGGGGAGGCTCTCCGTCTCCTCGGTAACGCCCTGGTGGCCCTCAGCGACCTGCGCTGCAACCTGCTGAGTCCCGCCCCCCGCCACCTGCACGTGGTACGACCCATGTCTCACTACACCAACCCCGGAGCACTCCATCAGATTCCCCTGCAGGTGAGTTCCTGCGCTGCCGGACTAGATGTTATGTCACAATGTGTAGAAATGGGTGTGTGTATCTTCTGTGTAACTAGTTATTCACGATACGTAGCGCTGAATGCGTGTTCATCCCGTGGTACTGAAAGTGTGATCACAACGTGTAGCCCTGGATGTGTTCTCACGGTGTGGCGCCGTCGTACTCAACGTGTAGTACTTAACCTTCCTCCCAGATGAACATGGGCGCCACAGTGACGATGGCGGCCAACGGCGCTGACGGACAGGCCCCGCCCACACAGCCCACCGCCCAATCGGAGCAGGCCGGACCGGGACAGACGCCCTCGGCCAATCAGCATCCGGGCCCTGCCGGCCCCCGGGTCATCAGGGTCAACCACCAGGCGGTTCCCGTGGTGATGATGCAGATGAACCCTGATGGTAATACCCTGCTATACTCGAAATACTACAAACACTTGTACAACACCATACTAATACCAATGCACTACATTATCCATACTTTGCTCGTACTAATACTATTGAGTAGTTCATGCAATCCTACCTACTACCTATGGGTTGGTATTAACTAGTACCTGTATTCATGCCATTTGTCCCCAGGTTCTGCTGTGAACGCCCCAACTGGACAGGCGGTTCCCGGGCAGCCAGGTCAGATTATGCGCTAACGATATGCAAATTTTGTGTTAATAATAATAATAGGGGAATGTTTGTTCGAGATGCACCCGCCTTCTCTTTATGCTCTGTAGCTCTCTAGTGGGAGAGGGATGAAGGAGCCAATTCACTGATTAGTTTTTATCAGTCTAGTGGTACCAAGTAGCATTAAGTAGATTATGGGAGGTTAAATCAAATTTGATTTGAATAGGTTAAATTCTGCATGTGTTCATACTGAATATGTGTCCATGTGTTCCTATTGAACATTTGATCAGGTCTTCATGTGTTCATACTAGTGAACGTGTGATGAGGTCTCCCTGTGTTCCACTAGTGAACGTGTGATCAGTTTTTCCTGCATTCATACTAGTGAACGTGTGATCATGTGTTCATACTAGTGAACGTGTGATCATGTGTTCATACTAGTGAACGTGTGATCATGTGTTCATACTAGTGAACGTGTGATCATGTGTTCATACTAGTGAACGTGTGATCATGTGTATGAACACATGATCACACGTTCACTAGTATGAACTAGTGAACGTGGTCATGTGGTCATGTATTCACACTCGTGAACGTGGGATCATGTATTCACACTAGTGAACGTGTGGTCATGTATTCACACTAGTGAACGTGTGGTCATGTATTCACACTAGTGAACGTGTGGTCATGTATTCACACTAGTGAACGTGTGGTCATGTATTCACACTAGTGAACGTGTGATCATGTATTCACACGAGTGAACGTGTGATCATGTATTCACACGAGTGAACGTGTGGTCATGTATTCACACGAGTGAACGTGTGATCATGTATTCACACGAGTGAACGTGTGGTCATGTATTCACACTAGTGAACGTGTGGTCATGTATTCATACCAGTGAACGTGTGGTCATGTATTCATACCAGTGAACGTGTGATCAGGTCTTCCACCAGACTTCATGCGGAACCTGATGCAGCAGATCAGCCAGTATGCCGCTGCCGTGGCAACGAGCGCCGTGACCGGCCAACCGATCCCTGAAAACGTCACCCCCCCCGGCGCCGGCACCCCCACCACCGCCGACCCGACCGGCAGCCCCGCGCACCCTCAGCCCCACCCCCAACCGCAGCCCAGGGTGGTGTTCACCAGGCCCACCTTCACCCCGCCAGCACCCCCGCCTCCCTTCAGCGGTGGAACCTTCCACATGAGGCCCGGGGTTCCCGGACAGGTCAGAAGCCGCCGCCTTCGCGTTATCACACTGTTACGGACTTTAAGGAGACCCTATTATACTACTTTTCTGGTCTTAATTTATTTTCTTATTAATGACCCCTATTGCGCAACCTGACACGAATCACAGCACAAAAAACGATGTAGATTTTCGGGAAACTCTTCCTCTCATCTGGGCGCTTTCAGCCCACTCTGTCAACGCTCGGTTTCGTCCTTCTCCGCCCCCTCGCACCCCTCCTGCCAACCCAACTCCGTTGTGATTGGTTACCTTCCTTGAAGCGCGCGCGCGGGCAGATTTGACCAGGCATATGGGGGCGCGGCAGGAGTGCCTCTACGTAGATGATGTGAACCGCAAACGTTGTCCCGAGTGTTTAGCGCTCTGCACAGCCACCCCAGACTGTCGGCAGGGAATACGTCGAAATGCATGTACGTCATTATTTGACACTTTAGTATGGTTATACATGACTATCAATCGTTATAACAACGTTTATAAGTCATAAAAGTCGAAAAAGTATAATGGGTCCCCTTTGAGAACTCTTTAAGAACTACATTGTGAAACCTTCTACACTATTAAAGACTGCAGTGTCTTAGTCAATGGAGTTTTACTGTAATGACGTTCTACAACGACATTGTCCTGATATATGAATGACGGGACTATTGGGGGAATTTTATTTTCGTGGTTAAACTGAAGACTTTCTACGACCAACCCGTGAAGTAACGTTAAACGTTTTGAAAGTGAATGGTGACTCTTTACAGTACCATCAGTACCATCAGTGTCCGTATGGAATAGTGTTATAGTGTTTAACGTTGTTGTAAGTCTTATTTGTACAACGTTTGTGTGTGTGTGTGTGTCGTAGCCGTTCAACCAGATGATGAATGACCTGGTGAGACCCCTCCTGGTACCGGGGCAGACCGGTGAGTACCGGAAGACGTAACACGAGAATCAGACTCGATCATCGATGAACATTGCGGAGCACATATTCAATTGAAGATCATAGATGCGTTATGTATTACCGATTAGATGATCAATCATATTTAAGATTAATATTAGATTTTTTACAGATTATATATTATTTTATTTGAGGTAACAATATATTATTGATTAGATGTAAATATTATGTATTCTTTTTAATATTATTTTAGATTATGGATTGAAACAGATTATTACAGTTTATGGCTTCACACAGATTGTTACAGGTTAGAGAAAAATTCAGATTATTAGAAAGGAACGATATAGATTATTGATAAATGGAAATTGGAACTGATTAAAGATTACGATTTTTCTGTTTTTCTTCTCAACAGGAAACACGGGCACACACACCTCTTCGTCGTCGTCCTCCTCCTCCTCTTCTTTCTCCTTCTCCTCCTCCTCCTCTGGCCCAGCTGCCCCTCCCACCTCGGAGAGTGGCGCTCCGCACGGCCAATCACAGACGGGCAGCGGCCAGGCCCTGCCCCCAGACCTCAGCCAGCTGCTGGGCTCCCTGCTGGGGGGCGTGGCCGGGGCCTCGGCTCCGCCCATCACCATCACTTCCTCCTCCTCCTCATCTGGGGTTCCCGCCTTCATCCAGGGAGTCAACGACTTCATGCAGCAGGTCTGCACCCTCTCTTCTCACCTCCTCACCTCTCCTCTCCTCCTTTCCTCACCTCATCTCCTCTCCTCACCTCCTCGCCTCTCCTCACCTCCTCACCTCACCTCCTCACCTCCTCTCCTCTCCTCTCCTCTCCTCTCCTCCCCTTTCCTCACCTCAACTACTCTCCTCACCTCCTCTCCTCTGCTCCTCACCTCTGCTCCTCTCCTCACCTCCTGACCTCACCTCTCTCCTCTCCTCAACTCACCTCACCTCTGCTCCTCTCCTCACCTCCTCTCCTCTCCTCCTCTCCTCACCTCCTCTCCTCCTCACCTTACCACTTCTTCTCACCTCCTCTCCTCTCCTCACCTCAACTCTCCTCACCTCCTCTCCTCTCCTCCTCACCTTACCTCTCCTTCTCACCTCCTCTCCTCACCTCTGCTCCTCACCTCCTCTCCTCTCCATTCCCAACTTCCCTATAGAAGAATACTGAGGATACATCGTAGGGCAGAACGGTTTGGGGAAATGATTGAATTGCGATTTATTTTGACCAATATTGCGATTGCATTTTTTGCCAATTTTTCAGATATGTATTTTTTTAATTCCTTATGTTCTGTTTTATTCACTAAAAAAGCAATAAATAATTCTATAGTATGACCAACACAACTTTGGAAGCAGTCAACATATAAACTGCTCTTTCCTTTAGGCCAAGCCTAATGTTGAGATGAATTGATGCATGATGTGGTATTATAACATCTTTATTTAACTATTGAATTGTAAAAGAAAAATAAATGAGAATCTTGCTGATCTCCAGTCAGTAACAGTAACAAATCCACAATTATAATTTTTTTGCGGTTTGCGTATCGCGTTCTATTACAACGTGATGTCGGTTAATTGGATTAATGGTTCAGCCCTACTATAGCGCCCAGTCATGTTCATGGATACAGGTACTGCTCCTTTAACTCCTGTAACCGTTCCTTTCTGTCCAGGCCTCCCAGCCTGTGTTCACCGCCCCTCCTCCCCCTGCAGGTCCCCAGGGCCCCGCCCCCCCGGGCACAGGCCCCCCCCCCCCGGGCGCAGGCCCCGCCCCCCCAGGTGTGGCGGTGGACTCTGAGTTCTTCACGGGGATCGTGCGTGGGGTCCTGACCTCCATGATGGGCCCGCTGGGCCAGGGGCAGGGAGACACGGAGAGCATCGCCCAGTTCATCCAGAGGCTGTCCCAGTCCAGCAACCTGTTCACCTTCTCAGAGGAGACCTCTGGTGGGTACGCCGCACGGCTCGAGGCTGGCCCCAGAATGGGACCCTTTTATCATGAGCATCTACTTCCTCTTGTCATATCGTTCTTGCCTAGTTTTCTCTTCTGTCGCATCGGTGCCGGTAAACAAAAATGTGGGCGTGTGACGGCATCGCCAGATTCACCAAATATGTGAGGGTGGCTCCAAATGAAGAAGTTACTGGCACCAGTGCCAGCAGTAGAACATTTTAGTCTTGAGCCCAGCATTATATGTTCTAATTTAGGGGAAGGGGAAATCCAGATGGACGGAGTTGGTCCTGTAGACGTAACCAGCTGTCTGATTGGTCCTTTAGCTGTAACCTCCTCTCCTCTGCTCCTCACCTCTGCTCCTCTGCTCCTCTCCTCACCTCCTCACCTCCTCTCCTCACCTTCTCTCCTCACCTCCTCCTCTCCTCTCCTCCTCTTCTCTCCTCTCCTCACCTCCTCTCCTCTCCTCACCACCTCTCCTCTCCTCACCTCTGCTCCTCACCACCTCACCTCCCCTCCTCTCCTCACCTCCTCTCCTCACCTCCTCTCCTCACCTCCTCTCCTCTCCATCCCCAACTTCCCTATAGAAGAATACTGAGGATACATCGTAGGGCAGAACGATTTGGGGAAATGATCAAATTGCGATTATTTTGACCAATATTGCGATTTTTGCCTGATTGGTCCTGTAGACGTAACCAGCTGTCTGATTGGTCCTGTAGATGTAACCAGCTGTCTGATTGGTCCTGTAGACGTAACCAGCTGTCTGATTGGTCCTGTAGATGTAACCAGCTGTCTGATTGGTCCTGTAGATGTAACCTGCTGTCTGATTGGTCCTGTAGATGTAACCTGCTGTCTGATTGGCTCTGCAGGGTTCTTTGGGGAGCTGCTGACGCTGGTGTTCCAGAGCTTCAGTATGTCCGACCTGGTCCTGCTGCTCCACGGACAGCACCAGCCCCTGGGCCGCATCCAGCCGGAGCTGGCCCACTTCTTCACCCACAGCTACCTCAACGACCAGGAGCCCACTGACCACAACATCACTGTCAGTACCCCCCATACCCTAACCCTACCTCCACGACATCACTGTCAGTACCCCCATACCCTAACCCTACCTACTGACCACAACATCACTGTCAGTACCCCCCATACCCTAACCCAGGGGTGCCCAACCTTTTTTGACCCAAGATCTACTTTTCAAGTAGCCAACCTCCCGAGATCTACCAGCAAACCTACCTTCAAGCGGGGGGAGGGGGGGGTAGAGAACAATTGTTGACGGGGGGGGGGGGGGGGGGGGGGGTTGTATCGTGAACCTACGGACTTCAGTGGGGGTTTCATTTCATCTGCGCACGGCGCCTTCTCAACGATAATCAATAATCTTCCTCCCACTCGGGGTGAAAATGGTAGGTCTTAGCTCGTTTCCCCTCAGCCATGCCAACGTTTAGGAGTGTGTAACTACTGTTGACGGCTTTCAACTGCTGTTGACAGCGCATGCGCTACCGCGCGTATATGTCCCGGTCGACTTGGGATCTGTCGGCGATCTACTGGTAGACCGCGATCGACTGGTTGGGCACCCCTGCCCTAACCCTACCTCTACGAACAGCCCACCGACTACAACATAACCGGGATTACCCTTATCATAATCCTACCTGCACCGTAGCTTGACCCACGGTGCTTTAACCGTTTTAGCTCCCTCTCACTCCGTTTGCATTCTGATTTGTGGCTGCAGCCAGCCATAACACAAAAAGTGACCGACCCCACTTCACCCCGATGGGTCATAAGACTAGCTACCCTCATTCATACCCTGACCCCGCCCTGATCCATACACTAATCTATATTCTCTCTCTCTCCTCCTGTCGGTCGGTTCAGGCCGCTGCGGACACTCTGGTGAATGAGCTGGAGGAATACATTACAGAGAGCTTTGTGAGTCCTCCCCGACATGCTGCCAACACCAGTCCGCTAACCAGTTAAACACCGGTCTGTGAACCAGTTAAACACCGGTCTGTGAACCAGTTAAACACCGGTCTGTGAACCAGTTAAACACCGGTCTGTGAACCAGTTAAACACCGGTCTGTGAACCAGTTAAACACCGGTCTGTGAACCAGTTAAACACCGGTCTGTGAACCAGTTAAACACCGGTCTGTGAACCAGTTAAACACCGGTCTGTGAACCAGTTAAGCACTGCCGGACTGGGAGCTCAGTAAAAGGGCAATGGTTTACTAGTTTGTTGTCTAATTTGAAGAAAGAATACAACAACTGCTATTGGATGTTCTCAGATAATACAGCGATTACACAAAGCCCGGCTTGTACCGTTGAGGTTGTTGTGGTGGCGGCTTTGTTCAGTGTTCAATTCTTTGTGTCTAGAGAGAGTCCTCGGTCAGCGTGGTGGAAGGGGTGGACATCACCCAGACCAACATGTCCTGTTTCAGACAGCAGCTGGCCCGCATCGCCACGCACATCCTGCGCTGCACAGGTAACCCTCACCCTACCGGAACCCCCACACCCTTCACCAAGAAAAGGGTCATTCTTCTGTGTGTCCACTAGGGGTGTGACGATACACTCGAGACGAGACGAGACGAGACACGATATTCGGTTCGCGAGAACGAGACGAGACGAGATTTTAAGAAAACTACAATGACAAAATATATGACTGGAACAACAGACTTTTATTTAACCGAGTTGCACATGCATTTTGAAATGTTTTATTATAACTCTTTACATGCATTAAATTGAAACTAAAACTAAAATAAGTACAATAAATTAAATAATTCAATTTTTTTCAAGTGCGAACAATATTATCTGCAAAACCAAATCAAAGTTCTACTCCGTCAATACAGAGTGCAAATAGTGCAAACAGAGTCTGACCAAGTATGTCACTGACAACTTGGTATTGTCCGTGTCTTATCAGTCACTCTACTGCCATTCATAATTTCCGCCGGGTACCCAAAATGCTGCCAAACAAATGATTTAAAAGTGGCGGGGGCATCTTCGACGGTAATACGGGTATTTTCCGACGTCATTCTGGCTGCCTATGGCTGCTTCCCCTGCTTCCCCTCCTTCTCCTCCTCTTCTTCTTTTCCTTCTCCTTCGTTAGGTTCTGGCGGGCTAGACGTAGCAAAGGCGCATTACTGCCCCTACAGGCCACAAATAGAAGTTTGGATAGCTCACAAACCTCGCGAGACAGATTTCTAACGCGACGGGTAATATCGTTGAGTTTAATCTCGTGAGATCTCGTGGCACGAGATCTCGTCACACCCCTAGTGTCCGCCCGTGGCTCCTCCCCTCTGAGTTTGGGGCTCGGGTTCAAGGGGGGTGTCTGCGTGGTCTTCTTTACAAAACCATGACAGCCTGGCGCTCACTAACGTCCGACCTAACGTTTGAACCGTCCACCGTCCAGACGAGAGCTTCGGCCCGAGGTTGCTCCAGATGTGTAACCAGGCGCTGTTCGAGTTCCTGGCTCTCAACCTCCACTGTCTCCAAGGAAACCAGGCCGCCTTAACGTCCGTCATCAACCACAGAATAGTCAGTACTCTTGTGCAGCTTACACACAGTTGCTCCTTGACGACACATGTTCACTACGCTGCCACCTTTACACCACGTAGTCTGTACCCACATAGTCTATACCCTGGTCGGCACCGAGTACACCTTTCCAGCAAGTAGACAGTACCCAGTGCATAGTCCTTGCCTACTTCCCCTTAACCAGAAAATAGTCAGTGCCAAGTACATGGTCAATACCGGTTACCTAGCACGTAGTCTGCCCCTCTTGCAGCATATATTCAGTACCTATTACAAAACACAGACTCAATACGTAATATATGCTATGTTATTTACCAATATAATATATACTGTGTAACTATATTTGTTACCAGTGTGCTCAATAAAACTATCTCAGTTACCTGTAGCACCACTGCTGTGTGTCGATCTAACACCCGACTGTCTGTGACCTGTGTTCAGAGGAGGATGTCCAGCGACATGAGCCCCAGTCTGGTCAACTGGATGACCTCCATGATGACCATGAGGCTACAGGTGGTGCTTGAGCATCTCCCCCTCACCTCGACCAACATCCAGCAGTACATCATCCTGACCCAGGTACTAACCTCTCCAGTGCAGCCGCGGTGGGGCTGCCCCACTACGTTTTTTTTTTTTCCGCTTGTCCCTCGACACAACCGCAGCCCGCTGCCACGGTCCACAACGCCGTGGATTGTGTCTCGTGACTCTTAAACTCTGGCTGTCGACCAAAGTTGACTTTGTGTACACGCCGTTTACCCGGTGCCAGTGTGCGTTGCGACCACCTGACCTCACCTGTCCTAACTCAACACCATTGACCGCCTTCCACAGACGGAGCAGGCCAGCGATCCCCAAGGACCCGAGACCAAGCCTACTGAACCGGTAGGCACCTATTAGCACCGTGGGCACCTGTTGATGGCTCTAGTGGGGGTTCTAGTGGTGGTTCCAGTGGTCTACTGGTGGTTTTAGTGGGGGTTCCACTGTTGGTTCCGGGGGGGTCCACTGGTTGTCCCGGTGGGAGCCCTTTGAGGCCGTGGCTGTGCCACAGGGCTGTGCATACGTACTGCGGTTGGGTTCTAGGGGGTCCTCTGAGGGTTCGAGTGGAGGGTGAAGCGCGTGTCTTTTGGTTCCAGAGCCAGGAGCCTCAGGATGCCGCCGCCGCCGCGTCGGCTCCGCTGGCCAGCCGGACGTCGCCGACGGTGCTGCTCCAAACGTGGGCCGTGCCGCCTGAAACCAGGCCGTTGCCGTCGGAGACCAGGACGTTGCCGTCGGAGACCAGGACGTCGCTAGGAGACAGGGGGGCTTGTGGGGGAACACCCCTAGGGGGCGCGGTGGTGACGTCATCGTCCTGGGCCGACGACGCAGAATCTGAATCCTGGGAGGCTACAGTACCCCCGGTGAGTACTGCTGCTAATACTACTGCCAGCTGTACACACTACCACTAATAATAATACTACTACTACTGCCAGCTGTACACACTACCACTAATAATACTACTGCTACTGCCAGCTGTACACACTACCACTAATAATAATACTACTACTGCCAGCTGTACACACTACCACTAATAATACTACTGCTACTGCCAGCTGTACACACTACCACTAATAATACTACTGCTACTGCCAGCTGTACACACTACCACTAATAATACTACTGCTACTGCCAGCTGTACACACTACCACTAATAATACTACTACTACTGCCAGCTGTACACACTACCACTAATAATACTACTGCTACTGCCAGCTGTACACACTACCACTAATAATACTACTGCTACTGCCAGCTGTACACACTACCACTAATAATACTACTACTACTGCCAGCTGTACACACTACCACTAATAATACTACTGCTACTGCCAGCTGTACACACTACCACTAATAATACTACTACTACTGCCAGCTGTACACACTACCACTAATAATACTACTGCTACTGCCAGCTGTACACACTACCACTAATAATACTACTACTACTGCCAGCTGTACACACTACCACTAATAATACTACTACTACTGCCAGCTGTACACACTACCACTAATAATAATACTACTACTACTGCCAGCTGTACACACTACCACTAATAATAATACTACTACTACTGCCAGCTGTACACACTACCACTAATAATACTACTACTACTGCCAGCTGTACACACTACCACTAATAATAATACTACTACTACTGCCAGCTGTACACACTACCACTAATAATAATACTACTACTACTGCCAGCTGTACACACTACCACTAATAATAATACTACTACTACTGCCAGCTGTACACACTACCACTAATAATAATACTACTACTACTGCCAGCTGTACACACTACCACTAATAATAATACTACTACTACTGCCAGCTGTACACACTACCACTAATAATAATACTACTACTACTGCCAGCTGTACACACTACCACTAATAATACTACTGCTACTGCCAGCTGTACACACTACCACTAATAATACTACTACTACTGCCAGCTGTACACACTACCACTAATAATACTACTGCTACTGCCAGCTGTACACACTACCACTAATAATACTACTACTACTGCCAGCTGTACACACTACCACTAATAATACTACTGCTACTGCCAGCTGTACACACTACCACTAATAATACTACTGCTACTGCCAGCTGTACACACTACCACTAATAATACTACTGCTACTGCCAGCTGTACACACTACCACTAATAATACTACTGCTACTGCCAGCTGTACACACTACCACTAATAATACTACTACTACTGCCAGCTGTACACACTACCACTAATAATACTACTGCTACTGCCAGCTGTACACACTACCACTAATAATACTACTACTACTGCCAGCTGTACACACTACCACTAATAATACTACTGCTACTGCCAGCTGTACACACTACCACTAATAATACTACTACTACTGCCAGCTGTACACACTACCACTAATAATACTACTACTACTGCCAGCTGTACACACTACCACTAATAATACTACTACTACTGCCAGCTGTACACACTACCACTAATAATACTACTACTACTGCCAGCTGTACACACTACCACTAATAATACTACTGCTACTGCCAGCTGTACACACTACCACTAATAATACTACTACTACTGCCAGCTGTACACACTACCACTAATAATAATACTACTACTACTGCCAGCTGTACACACTACCACTAATAATACTACTGCTACTGCCAGCTGTACACACTACCACTAATAATACTACTGCTACTGCCAGCTGTACACACTACCACTAATAATACTACTACTACTGCCAGCTGTACACACTACCACTAATAATACTACTACTACTGCCAGCTGTACACACTACCACTAATAATACTACTGCTACTGCCAGCTGTACACACTACCACTAATA
This sequence comes from Gadus macrocephalus, assembly GCF_031168955.1. Lineage (NCBI taxonomy): Eukaryota > Metazoa > Chordata > Actinopteri > Gadiformes > Gadidae > Gadus > Gadus macrocephalus. The sequence goes on from NC_082392.1 coordinate 5,000,938, forward strand.
ATACTACTACTACTGCCAGCTGTACACACTACCACTAATAATACTACTGCTACTGCCAGCTGTACACACTACCACTAATAATACTACTACTACTGCCAGCTGTACACACTACCACTAATAATACTACTACTACTGCCAGCTGTACACACTACCACTAATAATACTACTACTACTGCCAGCTGTACACACTACCACTAATAATACTATTACTACTACTGCCAGCTGTACACACTACCACTAATAATACTACTACTACTGCCAGCTGTACACACTACCACTAATAATACTACTACTACTGCCAGCTGTACACACTACCACTAATAATACTACTGCTACTGCCAGCTGTACACACTACCACTAATAATACTACTACTACTGCCAGCTGTACACACTACCACTAATAATACTACTGCTACTGCCAGCTGTACACACTACCACTAATAATACTACTGCTACTGCCAGCTGTACACACTACCACTAATAATACTACTACTACTGCCAGCTGTACACACTACCACTAATAATACTACTGCTACTGCCAGCTGTACACACTACCACTAATAATACTACTGCTACTGCCAGCTGTACACACTACCACTAATAATACTACTGCTACTGCCAGCTGTACACACTACCACTAATAATAATACTACTACTGCCAGCTGTACACACTACCAGTAATAATACTACTACTACTGCCAGCTGTACACACTACCACTAATAATACTACTACTACTGCCAGCTGTACACACTACCACTAATAATACTACTACTACTACTGCCAGCTGTACACACTACCACTAATAATACTACTGCTACTGCCAGCTGTACACACTACCACTAATAATACTACTACTACTGCCAGCTGTACACACTACCACTAATAATAATACTACTACTACTGCCAGCTGTACACACTACCACTAATAATAATACTACTGCTACTGCCAGCTGTACACACTACCACTAATAATACTACTGCTACTGCCAGCTGTACACACTACCACTAATAATACTACTGCTACTGCCAGCTGTACACACTACCACTAATAATAATACTACTACTACTGCCAGCTGTACACACTACCACTAATAATACTACTACTACTGCCAGCTGTACACACTACCACTAATAATACTACTACTACTACTGCCAGCTGTACACACTACCACTAATAATACTATTACTACTACTGCCAGCTGTACACACTACCACTAATAATACTACTGCTACTGCCAGCTGTACACACTACCACTAATAATACTACTACTACTGCCAGCTGTACACACTACCACTAATAATACTACTACTACTGCCAGCTGTACACACTACCACTAATAATACTACTGCTACTGCCAGCTGTACACACTACCACTAATAATACTACTACTACTGCCAGCTGTACACACTACCACTAATAATACTACTACTACTGCCAGCTGTACACACTACCACTAATAATACTACTGCTACTGCCAGCTGTACACACTACCACTAATAATACTACTACTACTGCCAGCTGTACACACTACCACTAATAATACTACTACTACTGCCAGCTGTACACACTACCACTAATAATACTACTACTACTGCCAGCTGTACACACTACCACTAATAATACTACTGCTACTGCCAGCTGTACACACTACCACTAATAATACTACTACTACTGCCAGCTGTACACACTACCACTAATAATACTATTACTACCACTACTAATACTGCTGCCACAGGTACCCCCTTCCACTAATACTACTAATACTACTGCCACCTGTACCAACTAACACTAATACTACTACGGCCATCGTACCAACTACCACTAATACTACTACTACTACCACTGCCAACTGTATAAACTGTGTGTGTGTGTGTGTGTGTGTGTGTGTGTGTGTGTGTGTGTGTGTGTAGGAGTGGGTGCCTATCATCAGGTGTGACCTTCTGACTCAGAGGAAGGTCAAAGGTCAGCCTCCCCTATCTGACGCCTACCTGACCGGCATGCCGGCCAAACGCAGGAAGGTATGCTCTGTTACACCTAGATCTACGCTACATCTCTGTGTGGTTTATATCTGTTAGACCTAGATCTACGCTACATCAATATATGCGTTTTATCTGTTACACTTTGATCTACTCTAAATATGTGTATCTATTATAGTGGCTATGTATTCTGTGTGTGTATATATCTGTAGTAGATATGTATATATATATATATATATATATATATAAAATGTGTGTCTAGTAGGGTTGCCGCGGTATACGGTATTACCGGTTTTACCGGTGTTGAGGCCAACACCGATTACTTGGTGTTGCCGGCAACAGTTTTTTGAATAATATAATGCTAATTAAGAAAATTTTAATGTGTAGAATAGGCCACAGTTCTGCTCTGTGCGGAAGAGAATTGGCGCGCTTCCTTACAAGACCGGTAACCATAGCAACGCCGGTAAACAAACCCCGCGAAGCCCAAACCCTACGAGAGCTCCCCGCGCTACGGCCATCCGGAGGCGCCCACAGCTTTTGGCCGTGATATTATGATATATACAATTACATTATACTATTATATATAGAATGCATAAGACGCCGAGAATTGGCACGCTGCCAGACGCTGTCACCGAGTGTGAGAGGAGAGTTGACGGAGAAGATGGCGGTTGACCTAGTTTCAAAGTTAATACCGTTTATACCGGTGTTGACACGAGCGAATTACTCTGTGTGAAAATGTCCACACCGCGGCAACCCTAGTGTGTATCGATATATGTGTGTGTGTGTGTGTGTGTGTGTGTGTGTGTGTGTGTGTGTGTGTGTGTGTGTGTGTGTGTCCGTGTGTGTGTCCATCTATAGGCTGTGTATATCTTGTGTGTTTCTCAGTGTTAATAGTGTGTGTGGGTGGGTGTTTTCAGACAGGCCAGGCAGGGGGCGCCCTCCTCTCCCTCTCCGATGCGGTGAGCCAGGCCGCCCGGTCTGCCGGGGTGCGGCCCCTGAACCCCTCCGGCCTCCAGGAGGAGCTGGGCGGCCAGGAGCTCCAGGAGGCCTACTCAGACCAGGTAGGGTCCGGGACGGGGTTCCGCAACCTTCTCAACATGCAGTGCCAGTTTGACGTTTTCTCGTTAGTGAGTGTGCCTTAAGCAACAATATACTTAATATTAAGCTGAATTATGACACAGCGACCAAAGACATTTCCAGAAGACCTGGAATTGTATTATTTCCATATAGTCCACTATCACGCATTAACATTTTAAATGTTATTTTGGTTGTTATATTTGCTACATGGGCTTACAAATTCTAATTACATATGTCCGATCTTAAATCACCACTTTCAGAAACTCCTTCAAAAACATATTTGCACGGTGAGAAATTTAAAGAACAAGAATAGATGAGAATGTTGGAACCATCCACATCAATGTCTTTAAGACATGTACAGCTTTGCGAAACCATGGAAAGGCGATGCATACAGCCCACTTGGAACAATATTTTAAATATTTTCTTCTCAATTGATCCCATTTCAGAACACTGCTTTCAGTAACTCATTTAATCATATTTGCACTGGGAGGAAATGCCCGAAGGCTGCGGTAAAAAACTCCCCGCAATATTGGTCAAAATAATCGCAATTAGATTACAATTACAATTAGGGCATTTAGAAGACGCTTTTATCCAAAGCGACTTACATCAGTTAAGACACACATTGACACACCGACGGCAGAGTCAACCATGCAAAGCGACAGCCAGCTCGTCAGGAGAAGTTATGGTTAAGTGTCTTGCTAAGGGACACATCAACACTCTGGGGAGGAGCTGGGGATCGCCGTCGGGGGCCCATGGAGGATGAAAAAAGAGCTGTCCAGCACGGCATAGCAGTCGCCTAGGGCGGATAAATGTGTCGGGGGCGCCCTCTGGTGGCGGCCCTAATTAATTAATTAAAATGTATACGAAACAAGGAAAATGAAACCACACATGTTCCCAAATTGAACGGACAAGGGAGGGGGCGGAGGATTCATTGTTAGGGCGCACTGAAACTGTAACCCCCCCCCCCACGCTGGGAAGTCCTGTCCAGGGCGCAATTTAATGTTGAATCGCCTAGGCCAGCGTTTCGGTGCCAAAGGTCACATTTATAAACGGCTTCGATTTTATATAACGAAACTGCCTCACCACAGTGTGACAGGGTTCAGTCTGAAGAGGCCATGGATATGAATGTTTTACTGCTGATGCGTTACTGATGAAGGGTTGTGGTGCTGCAGGTGAAGTCCGACCTTAAAAGACGTGTGGAGGACGACCCCGACTTCAACGCCCAGCAGTTCCCCAACGCACACCAAGCATTCTCTCCGGACTCCTAGCCTGCCTCCCATGAACCCCTGACCCCTCGATCAGCTGCATCCGCTCGTCATGACCCACATTTACTTCAATTTGTTTCCTTTTTGATGCAACTCTGGGCCGCTGTGGTAACCCAGCGCTAAACTACGCTAAGCTACACTGCTTCCTGCCTTCCTGTTTGTTGTAGCCAGGAGTCACTTTTTCGGTTTTCTGTGTTTTTGTCTTAGTCCAGTGACACTGGATGACTGAAGTTTTGTTGGACTTGCAGAACCAAAGTAATAAAGCTTGTTACAAAATTAGTTATTTTTGTTATGGGTCGTATTTTTGGGATGTTCAAATCTGTTAAAGGTTGGGTATGGGATTTGCGAAACGCCAGCAGATTTTGAAAATACACAACTCAAATGTTCCTACCCACTCTCCTTCAACGCTGACTCTGACTCCACCCATTCCAAGTACATGGACGCGCAATCATGCACGCGCGAACATGCGCGAGAGCGAGCCATTAGCTAGTTAGCTAGCTCCAGTAGCTACCGCAGGATAACAACAAACAGAAGTTTGCTCTGGGTCACAAGCTTTGCGTACGTGCACGAAGGGGTCACGCGCAGGGAGAGGGGGAGTGCAGTACGACCTTTTGATTGACGTACTTACTGTCCAATGCCGCTCGGTGCTTCTGGAAATCATTGGCTGGAGTTTTTCGAGCCCTGCCCGTTCCACAGATTATTGACTTGTTTAATTTTCATGTCAATACTTCTAACTCAGTGGCTGTAAGTGGGTTATGATAAGGATTTCAAGTAATTTTGCAAAAATGGCCAAAAAAGAGAATTCCATACCCAACCTTTAAGTAGTCTATGTTGTAAAGTTGCTGAAAAGGTAAATGTAGGGTTTTAACTAGTGCTAAATTGAAGTTACTGTCATAATTAAACCTGCACTAAAACCTTTCTCATTTAACTAGGCAAATTGAAGACACTGATAAGCCCCTTCAAATAGACATATCTTTAGATGTATGTATTTGACTTGTATAGTTCAATTACCATGAAATGTAAAAAAACTAATCTAAATTCACCTAAAAATGAATGGCAGGTTAGGCAATTCGGAGAAACCAACAGGTGAGCTATATTTTGTAGAATCAAACTGAAAAATGGCTGGTAACCTGAAGGTTGCTGGTTCGATCCCCGGCTTCTCATAGTTGAGTGTCGAGGTGTCCTTGACAAGGTACCTAACCCTGACTGATGTCGATGTGAGAAGACAGACATCCTGTCTGTCTTCGACAGCTGCTGCTGGAACAGAGACTTCCAACTCTCCAGCAGTAGCGCCCCAAGGCCAGATATGCGCCCAGCGGGAAAACTGATGATGATGATGATGATGATGATGATGTCGCGTAAAACGCTTGCTTGGGCGAACAAGGAGGTGGAGAGGTTCGTCTGCATTCTTGGGGAGGAAGAAGTTGTTTACGATGTTTACGTAGCTGCCGCTGCGATCGACATCCGGCCTACCACAAAGGGTACTGTCGGCAGTGGAAACGCGACCTCGGAACTGAGCTGGGCTATACCGCCCCCTCCCTACCGCACCTTTGCGATCCGATCCGTTCCGCACCCTGCAGTGGAAACGCGGCAGAAATAGCTCTGGGACTGGAAGACTGGTCATGCGCAATGCGGCAGAGTCTGGTCAGGTAGAAGATAGGAAGATAGTCAGATAAGCCTTATGTGGTAAAGCCAGAATAAACAACCACCAGAAATCCTTGTGATGTAAAGAAAATGTCATAATTACTTTCAAATAAATAGCCTACACTTGAACATGCACTTAATTGCACTTATATATGAATTTGATATTTACGATTGTATAGCATTCTGTTGGTAGAAAAAAGATCAGAATTATTTGAGGCCAACCTAAAAGGGGTAATGGAAACCACCACAAACCAGGTTTCCTGTTGAATCACAAAAGGCAGAACTTTGTTCCTCATCTGAGTTAAAACCAACCACACACTGGACCAAACAAACCGAGATCTTAACACTTGTGGTATTCATTGAAGAACAAAATATTGTTAATATCCACATTTTCATTTTTCCGTTTCTTTGAAGAAGAGGAAGGATGTTTTGCTTGTGAAATTAGACAATGGACGACGAGTTGCTTTACACAACAATTGTGTTCGGGACCAACAACGTTTCTCCCTGCGGTACGTCTTTATGTTAACACCCTATTTATGACTTAAAGAAAATCCTCACTTAGATCAGTTTCCAATTATAATCTGAAAATGTATTTCCACAGACTCAAAAGTCATAAAGGATGAGATTAAAAAGGAGCCGTTGGAGATCCTGGATCTGACCACGTCAGGTAGGTGGGGGTTGGGTACATGCTGAAGGTGGGGTGACGGTGAGGCAGGTTGTTGTAGTACTGATGGACCCGAGATTAGGGTCAGGTACATGGCTGGGTTGGATAGGTAGGTAGGTAGGGAAGAGTACTTCGGTAAGGGTCAGGTTGGTAGTTGGGGGTGAGGTAGGTCGGGCCAAGTGGCGTCACTAGGCTGTTTTATTCTGGGCTAAAGCCCCGGATATTATTTAATTAGCCATAAATATAATTTTTGACATAAATAAGTATTGGTATATTTACTGGTAACTATCGAATGCATTAATTCAGTTCAGTCTAGAAGTGATGACAGGATCCTGGTCACTAATGGTAGTTAGTTATTTAGAAAAAAACTTTTACATCTCAAAATAAAGTAGCCTAGTCCTTCTAGTCCTTCTGGCAAGAGAATAAACAGTTTAAAAACCTAACCAGACTTTTTACCACCTCAAGTGCATTAACCTATCCTATCCCCAGTCATATATTTATGCAATAGATCACGACAGGCTGTGGTATGTGCTCATTATACCACTGTACAGTGGTTAATTTGAGCCGGATCCTGCCGGAACAAGATCCGGCACCTCTTAATTTTGGCCTCCCTGTGTTCCGGTACTTATTTGGGCAGATCCGGTAAAAAAAAAAAAAAAATGTTAAAATAATAATATGCATACATAAATTTACAGAACAAATCCTAAGAATTTCATGTTGTTTATTAAGATTTAACGTCATTTGAAAATGTCGGAGATCTGTTGACGCACTGAAAGGAGCGGGCCAACATTTACCACGCCCGACAGTTTTGAAATTCGCCGCATCTGAGGAGCAAGCAGCAGCGAGGAAAAAACGATGCATGAACACATGCATGTGCGCCACGCACAAGTTAATATAAATTACGATAAATTAAATATCACAGAGCAGGATTGTGAACGTTTACAATTTCTCTTGTCAATTTACAATCGGCAAAATGTGCCAGCGTTGGCCGACTAACTCTTTTTCATTAGGATATTGAACCTCCGCGCCTCCTCTTTGCAACGGAATTTGTTTAAGATATAAAAACATTTGATTGAACACATTTTAGTTTTTAAATAAATAGTTGGAAACTAAAATTCATGTTTCCCACAGTGTGCCTCTCTGGCATTGAGCGGGTCTTCAGGATCGCACTCTGCACAACCCAGTCGTTGAAAAAGTCACGGTCAAGCACGACTCCGTAACCGACGCTTTCCAAGCATCGTGGTGATGGCAACATTCTCCGCTAAGGACAGGATCTCACGGAGGGAGGCTGCTGCTTCACTGTACATTTTCTCCAGCCGCACAGTCCTAGTTTGGCGACATGGCACTGCGTAATCTGACTCGAGAAATGCGATCAGATCGCGGAAGACTAACACGTCACATCTCTGGAAAAGACTGCCGTATATGCATCAGTTATATTCTCAATTTAATTTACAGAGCAATCCCAGCAAAGTATTTAGGTTAAAGGCACCCAGTGCAACTTTCGAGGCTTAAAAATAAACATTACATTTCTAGTCTTTTTTACACGTAGTAAGTTTCAATAACTCCATACCATTACATACCGACATTTAAGCAGCAAAGATGAGACGTCGTTGTGTGGTGAGAACTGATACAAAATCGATAACAACAATGCCGCCATTTTCTTTATTTTTTGTAACCTACAATAAATAAAGCAGGCTTCCAGTCAATGGAAAAATGGCTTCTCCCCACCGGCGATTGTTGTTGTTTACGATTTTCTATCAGTTCTCACCACACAACGACGTCTCATCTTTGCTCCTTGAATGTCGATATGTAATGGTATGGAGTTATTGAAACTTACTACGTGTAAAAAAGACTAGAAATTGAATGTTTATTTTTCATTGAATGTTTACATAAAGTTGCACTGGGTGCCTTTAACTCTATAAGAGACTAGGATTAGTGTGCGTCTGAAAGGGGGGGGGGGGCATGCCATCACGATGGTGGCCCTCCATCCTGATGTCAGTCAGCCATCACGACGGACGATGACATCGTTCATCGGCACAACCCTAGTAGGCAGTGTATTTTTCTTTGTTCCATTACCTCTAACCCCCGTACTAAGTCGCCGGATCCACCCCCCCTCTGCGTTCCGGGACCTCCCACTTTACAAATTAAGCACTGCCACTGTATAATGAGCACATACCACCGGCCCTCCGCTGCGCGTCGGTGCCGGACAACGCCCCTTCACAGTGGTATAATGAGCACATACCACAGCCTGTCGTGATCTATTGCTTAAATATAGGTAAGGTCTGTCTCACTTGTATTACTGTACTCTGTTCTCTGAAATAACTTGAATGGAACTTTAGATGTTTGGGGATGAGCAGCACAGCAGTCAGTTAGCTATTGAAAGCTATAATAAATGGCGTATTTTGTTTTTTTAGGTCAAGTATTATGATAAAATTTGCATGCACAAAAAAATGGCATTTTCATTTTCCCGGATGTTCATGAAACCTAGAAACGCCCCTGGTGGGGTCAACTCCGTTGGATAGAATGAGCCCTTTATATATCTTGGTAGTGTGGGACCTCTTCCACAAAGCTTGCCATGTTGCACCAACATGTTTCTACCATAGCCAGACTAACATCTCTAGAGAGTATACGCTTCATTATTTGAATCCTAATAGAAACATTACTTGTAAGTTATGACCTACGTATAGTATCAAAGACTAAATTACTTTGAAGGGTATTCAGTTGAGTGCAATCGGCAACCTTACCCCTAGATGCTACTTAATCCTCCACACTGCGTGTTTAATAAATATATTTATGCAACTTTTTCTTCTCTCCTTAGCAAACAGGTCACAGCATCCAGCAAACAGGACACAGTTACTGGCGTTGATTGCTTCAGTCTTTTTGGGGCTCCTCTCTCTCCTCCTGCTCTCCGCGATCATCTATCTGCTCTTACACTGTCAGTCACTACATAGTTTATCCTCTATACTTCACTAGTACTGAGTACTGTGTCTATATATGTGTATATATATATAATATTACACTCCTTCCTCAGCAAGAGGCGCTCAAAGCGAATTGGTGAGACGAGTAGAAGACTTGAAGAGAGAAAGAGATACTCTCAACTGGACTCTTAACGTCATAACTGCAATGAAAGTCTTTCAAGTCGAAGAATACTGCCCACAAAAAGGTATTTACAAACATATCACAAGATAGATAATTGCAAGAAAGATTTTGGAATAATTTAGAAAGTCAGTCAAATACTGAAAAAAAAATTAAATATATATATTGTTATGTTTACCATAATACTATATTTGTGAACTGTAATATTCTATATCGATAGCCTCATAGCATAATTGCCTAAGTCAAATTTTAAGGTTCATCTTGCATTTAGCGTCATAAGGCCGAAGTCAAATAGATAACTTTGGTAGATAGTGATTAAGGAATGTAAAAAGCACTCTGATTGGCTTAGAACATAGCCAATGAGGAACAGTGAATCAACAGCGTGAGGAGAGTAGTTAGATTAAATATCGCTATTTGGCCAAATTATGACTTTGGCTATTATTCTATGAGGCTAACGATATTATGTTGAATGTGCAAAAATATATATTTTATACTAGTGTTTAGGCCATTGAACGATATTATTTTGTATAGTGTGTATACCAATGTTTTATATAATTCTGTAGCGCCAGGGCTATGTTCGTAGTATTGTTAATACCACTGCCATTGGTTGCTGATGTGTTCCCAGCATGCTTTGCATTAAAAAGGTTTCAGAGTCCCAACGGTGGGGGGGGACGGTTAGTGATTTCGGTTAGTCAATGTCAGGTTCTTGGTTAAGTTAAAGGGAAACTTCACCCATTTCCATTAAGCTTTGTATCGTTAGAAACCCACTCATATTTTTGAATGGTCGCGCATCATTCCCTTATTTTCTGGAGAGACTGGAGAGATCCGTATCGATCTCCAACACTTCCTGTTTAAGATGACGCAATATGACGATTTTTGCGTAGAAGTAAATAGGAAGTGTAAGAGGGGAGGATTCTCGTAAGACTACAACCACTAGTCCCACCCCTCTATAGGGGGTGGGACCCACTGACACTACAGACCTATTATTCTGTGGAGAAACAGCACCTTGAATATTTATTACAGCGTTTCTACAGCTCGATGCGGTTTCGAAATGACTCCGTCTTTACGGAGATATCCCTGAACCGCATAAAACGAAATCGGATCGTTTTCGCCCGTTTCGGCTCCGTGTGGACGGGGCCTAAGTGTTCGCCATATATAAGGCGCTCCGGATTATAAGGCGCACTGTCGTTTTTTGAGAAAATTAAAAGCTTTTAAGTGCGCCTTATAGTGCTGAAAATACGGTAATTCACTGAGTTCACCAACTAATACTCTTCACTAGAAATGTTGTGTGAAATGATTTTCAAGCAGTCTTGCGGTATCAGCTTGGTAGATGGAACAGCGAGGTGTCCGATAGGCGGAGATCTAGATCAGCGGGAGTGGCCAGCGAAGCTGTGCATCGTGGTGCATGGTGGGAGTTGTTGTCTTCAAGCACCAAAAAGTCACTTTCTGCCTTTTCTCGGTCAAGACGGCACCAAATTAGAATTGTATTTTATTATTCGACTACATTTAGGAGCCAATTTCAATACATATTCATGCCTCCACCGGTGAAATGCTCCTTTAAGTCTTGGTGTACTCTTGTAGCGATACAATAAATTCACTGAAAGAATATCACGCCTCTACTTTCGCCACATTGGTGTCAGAAGTGGGATATTCTAAAAAATAAATTCCGCTTACGAAGCTGGCGATGTCAAGAAGCTATATCGCGAAGAAACTTCCCACCCTGGCCAGACCGAACACTGGCCAGGGTGGGACAGTGGGTTGATAGCCAGGCATGCGCCCCCCAACAAGCTGTCTCTGCCTGGTCCGTGGAAACCAAGACCTACTTCTCAGAGTGGGCCACCTTGGCACGGCGTGATGGACTGCTCTACAGGGTCTGGTGTGCACCAGGCTGGGGGAGCGATGTGTGGCAGTTACTGGACGACCGTTCCCATGCCCCTTTGCAGCAATACCAGGTGGGGGCCCCCATGGAGCGGGTTGGGGTGAACATCCTGGGCCCATTCCCCACCACAGACAGCGGGGACAGCTACGTCCCCGTGGCCATGCACTGTTTTTAAGTGGCCAGAGGCGTAGGCGATCCCCGACAAGAGTACGATGACCACAACCGAGCGCCTGGTGTGTGAGATGTTCTGCCGGTTTGGGGCACCTTAGGAACTGCACAGCGATCGGGGGCGGAACTTTGAGGCTAAAGTCTTTGCTGAGGTGTGCAAACACACGGGGGGTAAGCAAGACCAGGACGACGCCCCTCTTCCCCCGAGAGCGACGGGCTCGTGGAGAGGTTCAACCGGACGTTTGCCACGCAACCGGCTATCGTCACCTCACGACACTAGCGAGACTGGAACCGCCACCTACCCCCTTGTCCTGTGGGCTTATCGCTCAGCGGTGCAAGAGAGCACGGGGTGCACGCCATGCTCGGCAAAGCGACTGCGGACGCCTGTGGACATAGCCTTTGGCGCCCCCCCCACCTGACACTGTTCGCCCAAAGATACCGGTCTCCGAGTACCTGCGGGACATTCAGCAGCATCTGGCAGAGGCCCACGAGTTTGCCAGGCAGCGTCAGGAACAGGTGGGGGGGCACGACAAAGGCAGGGATATGACCTCCGTTGCCAGGGCCACTCCTTCGTGCCCCACACCCGTGGGAGAGGGTGTGGGTCTACAATCCAACACCGGAAAAAGGGGGTCTCTCCCAAACTGACCGGCCAGTGGGTGGGGCCCTGTGAGGTGCCGGAACAACTTTACGATGTGGTGCATGAGGTGAAGATGTGTGCCCGTGGGCGGGTGGTGGTGTCACACAGAGACCGCTTGGCACCCTACCGCCCCCTAAAGGCCAGACTTTCTGACACCAACCCAGCACGGCTCAACTCACACGGCGAGTCCTCCTACTCAAACAGACAGTGGGGGGGGGTTGGGGCATGCGACCCCACGGGCTCACAGGCGGCAGCCTCCCTGTCGCTATCAGGACTTTGTGGGCTGAGGACAGGCGACATGCTGGTGGGGGCAATGTAGCGTCGGGGCTATGTTCGTTGTATTGTTTATACCACTGCTGTTGGTTGCTGATCTGTTCCCAGCATGCTTTGCTTTAAAAAGGTTTGAGAGTCCCAACGGTGGGGGGGGGACGGTTAGTGATTTCGGTTAGTCAATGTCAGGTTCTTAAGTCTTGGTGTACGCTTGTAACGGTACAATAAAGTCACTGTAATAATATCCCGCCTCTGCTTTTGACATTCGCCACAATTCTTTAGTGTGTAAGCCGTGCCAGAAGGGTTGGCTTTCTTTCGGATCCAGCTGTTATTTATTTTCCTACGAGTGGAAGTCGTGGAGCGGAAGTCGGGACTACTGCCGACAGTTTCAAGCCCAGTTGGTGATTATCCAAACGCAGGAGGAGCAGGTAGGAACTTGTCTCCAACACGTCATCACTCCCTACTATTTACATCAACATGTCTTATATTTCCATTAGCTACTAAATATCCCCAAATAACTAAATAGCTCCCATGTCATGAAGTCTTGGGCTAATGTAGGCCTAATGTATGACATGAACGAGTACTTTTTAACAGTTACACTGTGAAACGTGTTCGCAATGAGAGGATAATTATTTCAATTATTAATCATACGCAATAATTGTATGATTTCTCAATAGAAGTTCATCGCTAACCGTACCGTGACCTATTATGATAATCGTGGTTACTGGACTGGAGGGACATGGCAGACGGGAGGCCGGGGGACCTGGGACGACGGAAGCGAAATCACAACAACGTAGGTTACACTCATATGGGTGTGTTATTAAGTGTGTACCAGTGCCATAAGGTGTGTAGTCCTATTATTAACAGGTGTGTGCACTCATACTCGCAGGTTCTTAGTCCTATTAGAAGTTACAGGTGTATAGGTGACAGTCTAAGTAGTAACAGGTGTGCATAGTAAAGATGTGTTTTACTACTAACAGGTGTAGTGTATGTGTTCCAGGTACTGGGTGGCCGGGTCTCCCACCAGTAGTGGCTGTATCAATTCTCTTAAAAGGACAGACCTGCTGGCCAGCTGGAGATCAGTCACCTGCTTCGAAAACCACCGCTTCATCTGTGAGAGCCCAGTTTTGATGAAGGCATTCTAGGAACGCTTTTTTTCACCCTGTGGTACGTGAAGTCACAGCAGGTTATACGTGAATAGTGTCGCTTTGTGCATTCATTGTGTTATCGATTGTAATTTTTCATTAATGTGTGTTTGCTAAATAAATAAACCAATTACCATGACCTTCCTGCAGTAATAATTATGTAGTTGGCATTCCTTCCTCAGCATTTATCTATGTATTTAACCATTCACATGAGATGGTTCTCAAAAGGTTTTGGACGAGAAATTCTGATGGGGGGGTTAGACGACTGTGGCTGTGGTGTCAAGCGGCCACTGGGCCCATAGTGGCCCTCTTTTTTTCTCGGCTCATGATAGGCCTCTGATCAGCCCAGGTAAGGCTGTGCATTAAGGCGGCCTTTGATGTAGATAACACAACATATCTCTGTAGATAACACAACATATCTCTATAGACAGAGATATCTCTAAACCTATCAAAGTGACTTGATTAATTAAGTAGCCATGGCCAACCAAGTTATTTTTTCAACCTTTCCACTTTTTTTAATATATTCTTATAATCTAAATTATTTCTTCGATTTGAATTTTGGTGCAAGTTTACATTAAGTTTTTCGGATGGGAGTATTCCTTTATGGTAAACACGCCCGATTCTTCCGAGCAAAAAACATCTAAAACATGTTGACCATCTGGGTATATATATATATATATTCAGGAAATATTTTATATTTCGATAAGGCAAAGAGATACGTTTATAATATTATGACATGTTAATTTAACAATGCACAGTGAACAGTCTTTCAATAAATTCCTGAAGGATGGACTGAAACAAACGACTGCTGACCCCGTCTCCTACTCTCTGGACTCCTTGCTCCTCTTCTTCCTGGGAGGAGCAGCGGCTTGGGCTTCCTCCTTAGTCTGCTCCTCCTCTATTATTGTCTCCTCCTTCTCCTTCTTCTTCCTCCTCCTCTTGGGATGCACAGCAGCTTGGGCCTCCTCCTGAGTCTGATCCTCCTCTACGCTCCTCTCCTCCTCATCCATGTTGGTCTCCTCTTCTTTCTCCTTCCTCCTCTTCTTCTTTGTCTTGGGTTTTGGAGGACATTCCTCTTCCGTCTCCTTTTCTCCCCGGCAGGATTTTCTCTTCTTTTTCTTAACGGGTTGTTCTTCTAAGGAACACTCTGGTGTCTTCACGGCAGCCTCCATCAATTCCAACTCTTCCTCCCCTCTCTTCCTCCTCCCTTCCTCCTGGGGTGAGGAGTCGTCCTCCTCTTCTAGATCAGCTTTCTTCCTCTTCTTCTTCTTCTCCTGAGGGACCTCACTTATCTCCTCCTGGGGTGGGGAGTCGTCCTCCTCTAGATCAGCTTTCTTCTTCTTCTTCTTCTTTTTCTTCTGAGGCCCCTCAATTATCTCCTTCTGGGGTGAGGAGTCCTTCTCCTCTAGATCAGCTTTCTTCCTCTTCTTCTTCTTCTTCTCCTGAGGGACCTCACTTATCTCCTCCTGGGGTGGGGAGTCGTCCTCCTCTTCTAGATCAGCTTTCTTCCTCTTCTTCTTCTTCTCCTGAGGGACCTCACTTATCTCCTCCTGGGGTGGGGAGTCGTCCTCTTCTAGATCAGCTTTCTTCTTCTTCTTTTTCTCCTGAGGGACCTCCCTTATCTCCTCCTGGGGTGGGGAGTCGTCCCTTTCTAGATCACCTTTCTTATTTTTCTTTTTCTTCTTCTTCTTCTGAGGGACCTCACTTATCTCTTCCTGGGATTTTGCAGTCGATTGGTCGACAGGTGGGCTTTTCTCTTGTTGGTTGTCTGGCAGTTGATTTTTCTTGCCATATTTGGCCATGTATTCTGCTTCCTGTTTTTCCAGTCTGGCCAGCTTGGCGCTCATTCCGAAGCCGTGCCGTGCCCCCCTGTGCCAGAGAGATAAGAGGGTGGTCATGGGAAGTGTAACAAAGGTGGTCATGGGAAGTGTAGTCTTTAACCACAAAGCAGGGAATAGACAAAGTGGGTAGTAGAGTATATATACAGTCAGTGTACTGCACTGTTAATATCTGTTTCGAGGTGACGGCGCCTGCCTCTGTATTAGCCAATTATAATTGTAAACCGCAGGAAATCTTTTCCCTGATTGGTCAGGGGACGCCATCTTGCTCAGGGGTTGTTTGGTTTCAAAGGTTGCTCTCTTCTGTCGTTTTCTGCTCCCTCGCTTTTTAAGATTCTCAAATCTCACCTACAGCACCTTTATTATAATAATATTAAAATAAAGTGTGACTTGTATTAATCTATAATATAGAATATAATAATAAAATATAGAAGTGTTACTTGTGAGCAGTGCGTCCTCCACAAGCCTTCATCAGGTCAGCGTCGGAAAGCCTGTTGAGAAAATACACATTATAGCTGGTAATACATGTAAATACAAATGCTCATACTGCTAGTAAATAGCTCTGGCGTGTGTGTGGATTAGGGCTGGTTTAAGCAGCCTCACCTGGCCCGAGTCGGACTGATTACTCTGGGGCTGGATGAGGCTGCACACCTGTTGTGCATTCAATTTGCATAGGTTAAGCCAGCTCATCCCCACACATACTCAGGCCCCGTTTACACGAAGGGAAAGCGCAGATATTTCCACACGGTTTGGCCTCTCATTTACACGAAAACGCAGTTTTTATCACCGAAAACGATCATTTCTAAAAAAAAACTCCGGCCAAATTGGAGAATTCTGAAAACGCCGGTTATGTGTTGTCGTGTCAATGGGGGGAAACGGGGTTGTAGCTTCTGAAGCGTCACATTATGCGCCAGGAAATGCTTAACGTCATATGAGCGCCCTATGTTTACAGTTTGTTTGTTACAGGAAGACGCTCGTGTTATTCGTTGTTGTTGATTCTGAGGATTCTGATTGGCTTGCATGGCTTTATCCTTCTCCCTACACTGCCGCCCATAGGTTTGTCATAGTTAGAATGGCGCTCGACGGCGTATTTATGTGTTTTGATGTAAACGACAACTTTTTTGAAAAAAATGTTGTGTGCACAATGTTATTTTTGAAAACGGGGGAGGGGGGGAAATATTCGTTTCTATAAATACCCTGCTACGTATAAATGTGGCCTCAGGAGATCTTGGCCATGGCAGCATTCAACACATGTTGTGTGTATCATTGACCTCCAAACTCTGCAATAAACCAGTTTACACATCACCAGCGTGTGCCCTGGTCAACGGGACGAGCCCAGTGAAGCCACCGGGGTTGAGGGTGGCGTGTGACAGGGACCCTGAGACTTCACCGTACTGTTTCCGTACCTGGTCATAGAGGACAGGTCCATGCGGTCGTCGTCCTCCGAGCTGCTGCTGCTGCTGCTCGAGTCGCTGCTCTGAGGGGCCGGCTGCGCCTCCCCCGACAGCAGGGCCCCCGCCTGGGACACAAACACTTCGTCACGCTGGACCCCGGCGGGTTGGTGGCGCATGCAGATGGGTGTGAGGAGAGGTGAGGGAGGGGGCTACTTTTGTGAGACGCTACCTTGACGAAGCAGCCGTACATCTTGTCCTTGGACAGTGCTGCTTTCCTGGGTTTCTTGTTGGAGACGCTCCCCTCCGTCTCCACAGTGGTCTTCACCTCCACCCCATTCTGGACAAGACCAAATTCTGGTTAGATTGTAAAACGACCAGAATATACCGCCTTTCACTCAGATTATAAACTATAAAATGATAGCTGATTATCTATGCACGAATTATAAACCGTTAATACCTGCTTGGTTGTAAACCATGAGATTATACTTGATCATATTATATTATTAACCTGCTCAAATTGCATAGATTATAGCCTCCCTGGTCAGGTGATGGCCTACCTGGCCAGACTCCACCTGCAGGCTAGAGGAAGCCTTGTTGAAGACGTGGTCCCACCAATGGAAGGTGAACTCTTCTGCCTTCTTGTGTCCAATCTGGAACATAAGGTAACCATTAGCACACACACACACACACACACACACACACACACACACACACACACACACACACACACACACACACACACACACACACACACACACACACACACACACACACACACACACACAAAACCTACCCCTTCTTTGTTACACTTCACTTTGACTCGGATGGCTTCTGAAATACCGTCCTCATCCCGCCCTAGTCCTTTTCCTGCGGCAATCAGATGCACAGACACACATTTCATCACACACATTCTACACCTAGTTAAACGTTTTTTTTACAATAACTCAACTGCTGTCTACTGCTACTGCCATAAAAATGTACTTCCTTTTATAATGTTAATGTAAAACAGTCAATACATAAAGGTGTACTTCATCTTGTCAGTACAGTCACCTGGATCCTATAGTAGTTACTATAAAACATAATAACCCGGTTCCTACTGGAATTATTATAAAACAATCTAATAGTCAGTAAATTCCTTACCTTCTGCCCAACCGTATCGAGCGAGCTGCTGCTCTGCGAATTTCATCCCTCGACTTTTCTCTGGTAGGCTGTCGGCCATCTGTGATGTTTTGCGGTTCTCTCACACAGCTCAGAATGACCTTTCATTAAACATAGGAAGTACTTTAAGAAACGGCACCTCTTTTCACTATGCCACTGCCAAATATTTGAAATCTCTAATCTTTGATGCCAATCTTCATAAGCACAGCAAAATAAAAGTACGTAAATCCATTAGATAAGTATTTAGCGCACAAATACACGCACACGACATATAAGCATGACTATTAGGTCTACAAGGGGGTTGATTTACTCAATACTGATGTTTAGATGATTATAATGCGTTCAGCGTGTGATATCTTTGTGCATGTCCCGTATGTAGTTCATAAACCCCCGTGATTACCAAATATATTAGAGTTATACATTGTAGTGCTACCTTCTGATCTGGTCAGAGTTAAGAAAGGTTTTGAACCGCTAATACCATTACGAAGAAGTTTATAAAAAACGTAACGTTACCTCTTTACCTTAAAATGTCTTTCTTCTTGTTACGAGTGTGTAATAACAACGACCATGCCATGGGTAGTATGGTACAATATAAATGATGTACTAGCGTGGTTTAATATTAATGTATATATCTATATCTACATATATATGCGGTATAATAACAAGAGCCACCAGTTCACTGTAGCCATGTGGGTCTTCAGTGGAAATACACAACACCGGAAGCACTCCCACCACTTGCTCTCAAAGTTTGCTATGAAATTGTGTTTTATATATTAACTAAAGTTCAGAAAAGGTCATTACACTTAACTAGTCAGTTTAGTAAAAAGAAAACAAGGGAGACAAAAAATCAACAAAATAAACCAAAATAAAAATACTCGATAACTTCCGGGTCGTGTTTGGCGCGAAAATGGATGTAAGACTTTAACCTCAAGCAAGCGAAATGCTGAGTTGACACACCTTATCGGTCTAAGGATTTACTAAATCCAAACACAAAGGTGAGCTAATACATACACATTTACTTTAGAAGTTCATACTGGTTTCCTTAATTGGTATCCAGTGCCGACAGCCTGCAAGAATGTCCCGGGTGCTGAACTGTATCGTGGCCGTGTGTCCGGACGGGGGCATCGGCTATAAAGGAGATCTCCCGTGGCACCCCACTAGACTCAACAACGAGTTCAAACATTTCCGCCGGTTGACGGTAACGAGGACTCCTGGTGCGGAGGACAAGCAGAACGTGGTCATCATGGGCCGAAAGACTTGGAACTCCATCCCGGAGAAGAACCGACCGCTTAACGACAGAATAAACATCGTTCTGAGTCGGCAGCTGGAGGCCCCGCCGTCTGGAGCTCACCATCTGGCCCGGGACCTGCCCTCTGCCCTCCGCCTCCTGGACGGCCCGGAGGGTCTGCTGGCAGACCAGGTGTGGTTGATTGGCGGCAGCTCTATGTACTCGGAGGTGATGGAGACCCCGTGCCCCCGGAGGTTGTTCGTCACGCGGATCTTAAAGCAGTTCCCGAGTGACACGTTCTTCCCTGACATCAGCCCGGCCCAGTTCCGGCTGCTGCCAGAGTATCCCGGGGTGTCGTCGGAGCTGCAGGAGGAGAACGGCATCCAGTACCGCTTCCAGGTGTACCAGAGTGTCGATCCATGAGCCGATCAATGGCCAGGCCTGTCGCAGTCGAGGAACCGCGGGGCACAATAGCGACCCGCTGGTGTCATGATGGAGCTCTGGATGTTGCATCGTCGTGATTTGATTTGATCACTGTACGGACAAGGTGTCTCTCCACACACTAAATTATAAGTGGGTGGATAAGTCGATTTAAACCTTAGATTTTCTGATGACTACAGCAGATGGCGCTAGAGTACAATCGTTTTCATTATTGTGAAACTAGTAAACTATAATTTTCTCCGTGATCAATGATGTCATCAGTAGCCTATCTGTATCTTGTAATGTCATTTTATTCTGAGTATAATTAGACTCATCTTCTTGGTGGGTTATTATTAAATTATAGACAATTTGTGAGTAGGCCTTCTGGGAACATTGTCATACATGGCATATTTAAAATATGTCCTACTTAACTAGAAGAATACCGAGTGATTTGGTATGGTTTATAATTAGCACTACGACTACAGCCATGCCTACATTTGATCTCACATGCCGTCCTTGGTCAATGTTTGGTTCAATTGATCAATAAACTCTTTCAATAAACCCTTTCAAGTTTGTTCTATCGTTCAGCGTTATGTGAAAACGGCAATACTTTGTAAACACTAACTGTGGAGAGATAATTATATGTATTTAAGTACTGTTGTCGCACTTTTACCCGCTCCTACAGCCTCCTCTCCTCCCTACCTTCCCTATCCAGACTCCTACCTCTACCTTCCTTCTCCTCCTACCTCCAATACCACCCCCCTCCCATCTCCTCCGACTTCCCCTCATCCCTCCCTCTTCTCCGGCTTTCCAGTGGTGTCGTGGCTGGGAGGACCCCTCCCCCTTTGATGCTCTTCACCGTTAGAAACTCATCGCTCTGTTTCATAATACGGCACAAAACTTGCATTAGTGAAACAACAGACGGAACTTTTCGGCGCGCAAGGTGAGTTGAGATCGATACAGCTTTGATCTGTCTTGTTTTTTTAACACTATCACAAAAGATAAGAGTACATATTGCAAAGATGGACAGGTAAACGCAGCGAACTATTGGATGTGTTGTTTTCTGTCCTAATGGCTCAAAGCCCGGCATGTGCAACACGGTAAACAAATGGGTGACTTAAATGTTTGTATATTGTCAATGTTGTCAGCACTATGAATAAGCACCTATTTGAAGAATATTATATGAAATGGTTTTGGAAACGGCTGCTCTAACGCTTATTCGGAAATATTAATTGGCCGTTGACTCTGCACATCTGTTTGGTTATTTTGGTTGGATGAAATGTGTCGCCTCACGCAGTCTGGCGCACGGACACATTCGTACAAAAACATGACACACGCACGATCTTCTGACTTAAAATAAAAAATACCAGTTGCTGCTTTGCAGTGTATCGTATCCTTATGACTTGTTTCATGAAATCAAACTATTTAAATCTTTATTTTATGTGTTTGATATTTAAGAGGACTTGTAAGTGTTTTTGTAGGCGGGTTGTATTCAGACTCGGTGACTAATCGGGCATCACTGCAGGGCATATTATATATCATATATGATGCAGAGATATTGGCAAGAATAGGCTACCTTTTATTTGCAGATGACGCCTTATTGTGAAAGTGTGTCTCAGAGGACAGTAATGTGTTTTCCACCTTGTTGTCTATGTTATAGAGTCTGTGGTCAGTCGTTTTTATGATGTTTCTCTGGTATCCTCATTGTCTCCATAAAGCCCAGACTAGCCTTGTTCTAGGGCAAGGCTCTCAAACTCGTGGCCCGAGGGCCAATTGTGGCCCGCGGGATGATATTTTGTGGCCCCCTGCTTGAAATCAAAGTTTAGTGTTAGTGCGGCCTGCGCGTTGTTGTCAAACGCACATTTTTGCTGAGTGGCTTGCCACCCTTTTTTTCTCACTTGTGATAGGGTGACCAGATGTCCCGGTTTTGCCGGGACAGTTCCAATTTGAGTTGCGTGTCCTGAGTCCTGACAAAAGCCAAAGGACGCAAAAATGTCCTGGTTTCAACCAATCACTATGAAATGTCCCCTGTTGTCAGCGATTACATAGCCAACGTGATTCAGATTATAGCCCGATCATTAACTTAGGCCCCGTTTACACGAGGACGCTTGCGGGTGAAAACGACAAAATATTTTATCGGAAGTGCCTTTCGTTTAGACGGTGACGGCGTTTTTGGGGCATGAAAACGCATACATCTGAAACCACCCTCCAGAGTGGAAAAGTTGAAAACGCTCCACCGTAGCGTTTCCGTCTAAACTGCCAAGACGCAAAAAACACTGCTCAGATCTGCTCACGTCGCGTACGCGTTTACGTCACATACATGTGCCAGTACAAGGAAATAAACAAACATGTCAGATTATTTCCATGCGTCGGACCTTCAAGCTGCTCTGGCAGCTCTAACAAGCATACAGGAGTATTTCCACGAAATGTATAG
Organism: Gadus macrocephalus; assembly: GCF_031168955.1. Classification (NCBI taxonomy): domain Eukaryota; kingdom Metazoa; phylum Chordata; class Actinopteri; order Gadiformes; family Gadidae; genus Gadus; species Gadus macrocephalus. Next base: position 5,023,233 of record NC_082392.1, read on the forward strand.
GATATTTACAGATAGTATTACTGAACATAGAAGGATCTTTTTGGTTTTTGCGGCACGGATAAGAGAAGGAAGATTCTACGCATGCGCTCAGACATGGCGGTGTTGTGTGATAGTCTATCACAGCACCACCTAGCAGCCTGGCATGCATACCCAATCGAATTCCACACACTTTTGCGTCACCGTATGCACGCAGATTTCCTCCCGAAAACGCTTGTCTAAACGCGGTATAAAAAGTGAAGACGCAACGCCACTTTTGCGTCTTCTGTTCAGACCGTCATCGTGTAAATGTAGCCTTAGATTGGGTCAGTTGTGCTCCTTTTTTCTGTGGAATACTTGATGCGGCCCAGCCTGACCCAGACTCTACCTCCAGCGGCCCCCAGGTAAATTGGGTTTGAGACCCCTGTTCTAGGGTCAACCCATCTGCTCTCATATCCAAACCAGGGCTACTCAAGTAACTGGTTTTCTAGAGAAGATCTCCCCTCTCAAGATCTACCATCACACCAAGATCCTGAAAACTGTAGTCAACTAGGAGTACACTGGGTTCTGAAGGCTGTAGTCCGATATGTCCTCGATAGTGTAGTCCACTAGGATCTTAATACTATAGTCCACACTGGGTGCTGTAATCCATGAGGACCTGAATGTTGTAGCACACTTTGTCCTGAATACCATGGTCCGAAGTACTGTAGTCCTGTGTCCTGTAGTCAACTTGGTCATGTACTGTAGTCCTCTAGGTCCTTTAGTCCAATAGGTCCTTTAGTCCTCTAGGTCCTTTAGTCCAATAGGTCCTTTAGTCCTCTAGGTCCTTTAGTCCTCTAGGTCCTTTACTCCAATAGGTCCTTTAGTCCAATAGGTCCTTTACTCCAATAGGTCCTTTAGTCCAATAGGTCCTTTGGTCCAATAGGTCCTTTAGTCCAATAGGTCCTTTAGTCCAATAGGTCCTTTATGCCAATAGGTCCTTTATGCCAATAGGTCCTTAATACTATAGTAGACCATTAGGCCCTGGATACTGTAGTTCACGAGGTCCTAATTACTGTAGCCCTCAAGGTGCTGTGATACTGTAATCGAATAGTCAATTAGGTCCTGTAGTTCACTAGGTCCTTAATAATGTAGTCTACTAGGTGCTTGGATACAAGGTGAATCTTTTGGATGGACCTCATACAAAGTACAAAGAGTACAAAGCTGATTATGGGTGTTTCTTTATCGTGATACTGTAGTAGTTTAGCTTTGTGATGCTGTCGCTCAGCTTAGTCTCTGTGTTGTGATGCTATATCTTAACCTAGCGTTGAGAGCAGCTTGCGTCCAGGTCGATGGGTTCCTTGGCATTGTGGAGGCCATAAACTGCAGAAGTGAGGGAGAGAGAAGATGATTCTATTCCTCATAAGATGTCTCTCTCACTCCTTCATATTTTATGGACGGCTCTCTTTCTCGTCCTGGAAACCATCTCTGAAGAGTAGACAGCTCTTATCTTCTACTAAACGCTCTTCATTGAACACGTATTTCTGTGTGTTTGCATTAAACCTTTAAATATATGCTACTGTATGTTCAACTTGTGTACCTTTCTAGAAATGCATGAGGCTTGGGTGTATGTGTATGCAGGCGTGCGCGCGCGTGTGTGTATGCGTGTGTGTGTGTGCGTGCGTGTGTGCACGCATGCATGCGAGAGATTAGAGGGGAGATCAGGGTTCTGTGTTTGTTCCAGTGGTTTCCACACCATGGATCATTAAGCGAGAGCCTAATGTTTTTAATAAACTGTTTACAGCTGTCCCACTGTTGTTGGTTTCGAACTCGAGTCAACAGGTGAGTGTGATCATGGGTCTGGTCTTCAGGCACAGCAGGGATTCTTGAACTATTTCCTTTAGTCGGCCCCAAAAAAATAATCAGATTGTCTCGGGGTCCCGACCGCTGCACACTCAGATAAGTGAGCACACTGGAACAAATTCCAGTGAGCACACTGGAACAAATTCCAGTGTGCTCAGTATTTCTGAGCCTTCTTTGCTTTGTCAGGACGTGACACATCTCCAACTGGATCGTAGTTGACGAAAAGCTGAAGTGACGAGTCACTCTCAGTGGAGCAGCCGGCGGTTCTTTACAAGTCTCTGCCAGCCAGCTGCTCCTCATATCAGACCCGCTCTTCCTCCTCCTCCTCCTCCTCCTCCTCCAGCAGACCAGCTCCTCACTATGGCCCGCTGTGAGGAGGAGGAGGAGGAGGAGGAGGAGGAGGAGGAGGAGGAGGAAGTCTTCCTCTACCAGCTCTGGGTCAAATATCAGCAGGAGGAGCTTGCTCTCCTAGGGTATGGGTCTCTCTACCAGTGGCCTGGTGGTGGTTGGAGGAGGAGGAGAAGGACCGCTGGGACCAGAGGAAACCTGAGAGCTCTCCTCAGGTTTCAGTCCAACATCCAGAGGAGGAGAACGTCAGGCTAGAGGAGGGGAGGAGAAGGAGAGGATGGGAGGGGGTGGAGAGGAGGAGAACGTCAGCGCCCAGACAGGCTTCTCTGGAAACTTTTGTTTTGTTTATTTTTTTATTTTTTTATTGACACCAAACTTCTCTACGAACCACTTGACAGCAAGACACAAACTGCTCTTTTTGTACCCCGGCCCAGATTCTACTAACTCTGTTTATCTTGTGTATTCGTCATTATCTTCTAAGATAAGCATTGAACGTGTGTGTGTGTGTGTGTGTGTGTGTGTGTGTGTGTGTGTGTGTGTGTGTGTGTGTGTGTGTGTGTGTGTGTGTGTGTGTGTGTGTGTGTGTGTGTGTGTGTGTGTGTGTGTGCGTGTATGGTGGACATCCACAGCGATGCCCGGGACATCCTGTGTGATGGCGCATGGATGTCTTTCCTGTCCTACTTCCTGTTTCCTATTGCCATGTGGGCTACATTCCAACCCCCCTCCACGACCAGCACAGGTCATGTCTATTTCTAGAGGAGCCACTCTGGCCTCCAGAGTTGTGCAGATGGATCCAGACATCTTCAGGACATCTTTAGAACATCTGGACCAATGGGAGCAGGCAGTGATCTGAGGGGGGCGTGGCCTTGGTTAAATTGATCAAATATAGAAGTTGCAGATCTAGAATGCGAGAGCAGCTTTTAATAACCAAGAAGCCATCGTCTCAGAGAGAGCAGGGTGGAGGGAGGTGCTTGAAAGGATTGTCATGAACGAGCCTGCAAGAAAACAGTCAGTTTTTGTTGATATTCATCTTAACTGGTCAATGTTAGGGTTAATGTTGTGGTTAGGGTTAGTAGTATTTTCCTCTTCTCGTTGCGGGCGTGTATGTGTTTACTATCCACAGTGTGTGCACAGTGCGTTGTGTACGTTGAGCCACGCGCTGCGACCCACAGAGGCTTAGGGGAACGTGTAATTATGACATCGCTCGGTCATGTCGCTCCTCAACCTCAACTCAACCCTGCATGTGTTTTTCTTTTACCATTTTATTTTTCTTGGATATAACACCATGTCCCTTCAAAGGAGCGGCACTAACCTTAGGTGTTGTCTGGTTTTGTGTGCGTGTGTGTGTGTTTTATAGACCTGGACGCTTGTTTGTTTTTGTCTTAGCGGCTGGGAGTATAAAAGTTAGTGAGAAGCTGTCTTCTGCTGACCGCTGCCTCAGCCACGCTGCTCGTGGCTTCACTACTAAGAGGCAGCCAAGAACTCTCTAACCCTATCCTGCTAGACCAGAACTCTCTATCCCTAGTTGACTCTACCAGAGACCAGAACTCTCTAACCCTAGTTGACTCTACCAGAGACCAGAACTCTCGAACCCTAGTTGACTCTACCAGAGACCAGAACTCTCTAACCCTAGTTGACTCTACCAGAAACCCATAACTCTCTAACCCTAGTTGACTCTACCAGAGACCATAACTCTCTAACCCTAGTTGACTCTACCAGAAACCCATAACTCTCTAACCCTAGTTGACTCTACCAGAGACCAGAACTCTCTAATCCTAGTTGACTCTACCAGAGAAAACAGAACTCTCCATGTTTACTCTATCAGGGACTCAGAACTCATTTACCTCTCTAAACATAGCTTGCCCTACCAGAGACATGGCATCAGCAACCCTAGTTTATCTCCACCCTAGTTTACCCATCAGAGGGCCAGAAGTTTCTAGCCCTAGTTTACCCTACGAGAGACCAACCACTAAACCTAGTTTAGTGTTAGGTGTTATGGTTAGTGTGTATGTGTTTGGTTAGGTTGAGTGTGTTTATGTTTTGTTAGGGTCAGGGTTAGTGTGTGTGTGTTCTGTTAGTGTGTGTGTGTGTTCTGTTAGTGTGTGTGTGTGTGTGTGTGTGTGTGTGTGTGTGTGTGTGTGTGTGTGTGTGTGTGTGTGTGTGTGTGTGTGTGTGTGTGTGTGTGTGTGTGTGTGTGTTGTTAGGGTAAGTGTGTGTGTGTGTGTGTGTGTGTGTGTGTGTTTTGTTAGGGTAAGTGTGCGTGTGTTTTGTTAGGGTAAGTGTGTGTGTGTGTGTGTGTGTGTGTTTTGTTAGGGTAAGTGTGTGTGTGTGTGTGTGTGTGTGTGTGTGTGTGTGTGTGTGTGTGTGTGTGTGTGTGTGTGTTGTTAGGGTAAGTGTGTGTGTGTGTGTGTGTGTGTGTTTTGTTAGGGTAAGTGTGTGTGTGCGTGTGTTTTGTTAGGGTAAGTGTGTGTGTGTGTGTGTGTGTGTGTTTTGTTAGGGTAAGTGTGTGTGTGTGTGTGTGTGTGTGTGTGTGTTTTGTTAGGGTAAGTGTGTGTGTGTTTTGCTAGGGTAAGTGTGTGTGTGTTTTGCTAGGGTAAGTGTGTGTGTATGTTCTGGTAGGGTCAGTGCGTATGTGTGTGTGTGTGTGTGTGTGCGTGTGTTTTGTTAGGGTCAGGTTTAGTGTGTGTGTGTTTTGTTAGTCTTAGTGTGTATGTGTACTGTTAGGGTTAGTGTGTATGTGTTTATTAGGGTCAGGGTTATTGTGTATTTGTTCCGTTAGGGTTAGTGTGTATGTGTTCTGTTAGGGTCAGCGTTAGTGTGTATGTGTTTTTGTTTGTTAACTCATCGTTGGCGTGTGTTTTCCCAGGGGTCGGGTTGCCTGGCCCGTGCCAGGCTGTGGTTGATGAACGCATGCCAAGAAGAGAACGCAGATGCTTAGGATTAAGGGTTTAATATTCTCTACCAGTAACTGTGTTTTAATGACTGGGGGTGGGCTGGGCCTGTGGTCGCTGCGTCACACGTCGGGCTGCACATTCACCCCGACTGCCAGACTCCTTCAGCCACCTTCACAAACGGGACAGCAGAAACCAGAATCACAGTTAACACCACAGTGTTCCAACCAGAGAGCTACAACCAGAGAGTTACAACCACAGAGTTACAACCAGAGTGTTACAACCAGAGAGTTACAACCAGAGTGTTACAACCAGAGTGTTACAACCAGAGAGTTCCAACCAGAGAGTTAGAACCACAGAGTTACAACCAGAGAGTTACAACCAGAATTAAGACCCGAGAGTAACTTGCAGAGAGTTTCAACAAGAGACTAACAACCAGAACAACAAGCAGAAAGTTATAACCAGATAGTTACAACCAGAGTGTTACACAACATAGATTTACAACCAGATAGTTACAACCAGATAGTTACAACCAGAGTGTTACAACATAGATTTACAACCAGAGTATTGCCACGACAGAGTTATAACCAGAGATTTACCGCAGGAGAGTTACAACCAGACAGTTACAACCAAGACAAGAGAGTAACTTGCAAAGAGTTTCAACCAGAATTACATCCAGAAAGTTAAAACCAGATATATATAATCACAGCTACGACCAGAAAGTTAAATCTTTAAATCGAATTCAGTCGTACTCTTTTTGGGTCTCTTATTAGATCAATGTGACATTTAAACTATTTTTAACTCTCTTTTCAACTTTAATTAAAACAAATTAAAACTCAGTTGACTCTATTTACTTTAAAACACACACACACCACACACACACACACACACACACACACACACACACACACACACACACACACACACACACACACACACACACACACACACACACACACACAGTCCAGCAACAGACTCGTAAGTCGTAACCCCCTACTCCCCCTCCCCTGGGACACTCAATATGTTTTTCTACTTTCTCTTCCAGAGAATGAGTCAGAGTTTCTCCTTGAGCTGCCACCACAGAGACAGACACTCAACCAGATTGGGGTGGGGGGGGGGGAGGGAGAGAGAGAGGGAGAGAGAGAGAGAGGGAGAGAGAGAGAGAGGGAGGGAGAGAGAGAGAGGGAGAGAGGGAGGGAGAGAGGGAGAGGGAGAGGGAGAGGGAGAGAAGGCGGCGGCAGGCTGCAAACCACAGAGAGAGAAACAAACAAAAAAAAGAGACGGAGAGAATGAAAAAAATAAAGAAAGACAACAAGGCGATTGTGAGCTGTATAAACTTATACGATCTGTCAAACTGCCGTCCGAAATGTTATTTTTTCCAGGTCTAGTGAAATATTATGAAATATTATTAAGTTATGAAGACTACATTCAAAGTATGTTCTCAATTACATTTAAGTTGTCATCAAAATTAACAATAAAAGTAAGAAAGTTACGTTTAAAATGGTCTCAAAATGATATTTTCCGTATATTATTAGTGCGTTACCTAAATGTAATTCTGTTGAATCGTTAGTCATCCTGATTGGATAAATGATAGCACATGTGATCACACAAACGCATACCCTGCCTGATGAAGGAAACAACGTGCGTGACATCTAATCTTAATGATGTTTGACTTGAAAGTCAACTATGTACTGACGTAAAGATTAGGGTCTATAGGGGACGTGTTTCTATAGAGCTGTTCTGATAGAAGTTCTCTGTGGTCTCCACAGGGGATAAGATATAGGGACCCCTTTTGGGCCCTCACCCTGACCCTGAGCCATGCTAGCTAACCCTGCTAGCCCTGCAGCTAATACCACTAGCAATAATGATAGCACCCTGATGCCAGCACCCTTAGCCCGGCCGCTAGCAGTGTTAGCTCGGCCGCTAGTACTGCTACTGGATGGGGATGCAGGGTGCTAGCTTCCCTGAGGACCTGGGCACTACTCATGCTTTGAAATTCACATCAAAGTGTAGATGTACTACTTCAGGGGCATCAAGAGCTGTGATTCAGCCATCACATGGATCTCTAGGATATATATCATTTATTAAGAACTTCATATTTATGATAGTTATTAAAGGACTCCTGATGCGCCATTCAAGTCCTTTCCCTGAGTGACAGGAATAATTTACATTATTCTAATGAGCTCTGATTAAGGCACTGATTTTAGACCAGAGCAATCATGCATACAAAATAACCATTTAGCTGGCAGGCATGAGAGACAGCAAGACCCCCATTCTGCTTTAAGGCTTACATAATACTGACGGCAAAGGCCGGAGCTCATTCAATGGAGAGAGGATAAGAGTTCTCAAGGCGTGCTGGGGCACGCAAACGTTGCAAAAGAATAGTAAGAGAGGCTTGAGGGGCGAGACTTAGGGACACGAGACAAATAGGCTTTGAGACAAACAGGAACGACCTTACTGAAGTTCACATGAGCTGAGCTTCATGAAAATTCAGCGAAATGTACATAATGCACCCTTCATGCAAACTTTGTTTTTCCTCAAACCCAGAGCTGTAGAGTTTGCATCACGTGTTTTCTAACTAAGACCAATTAAAGAGCTAATGAAAAATCCACAGAGTCCCTAATGAGAACCATATATCGTTAAGTCTTGTTGTTGTGGTGTCACCCTGCAGCATACTGGAGGACTGTGGTGTGTGTGTGTGTGTGTGTGTGTGTGTGTGTGTGTGTGTGTGTGTGTGTGTGTGTGTGTGTGTGTGTGTGTGTGTGTGTGTGTGTGTGTGTGTGTGTGTGTGTGTGTGGTGTCTGTGGGTATGGGTGTTTGTGTGTGTGTGTGTGTGTGTGTGTGTGTGTGTGCGTACGCGTGTAGGAAACAGACCACAATGTGACATTTGAGCTACAGAACCAAGATGAGAACTTGCAGATTCAGGGATATATGATGTTATGTTAATATGATGATGATGTGATGTTAATATGAAGATTGATGTTTGTTCCTCTGTGAAGGACTTCCCTGGTCCAATCAGTTACAGATGGAAAGGAGCTAACTTAGTCTGGCTGGCTCGGGATAATGACGCATAGCATGATGGCTCTTGGTGTCATTCCTGTCAGAGTCATGCTCTAGTTTCTGTAACGGTGTGTCTTGAGCCGTGAGCGCAACTTGGACGCTAATGGAAAACAATCCTAGTTTGTGGAATTTGGACGCTAATGGAAAACAATCCTAGTTTGTGGAATTAGCCCTGCAGTTAACTTACTCGTTGGCAACCTCTAAGTACTCAATCCTAATAATGTTGACTACATCAGGATGCCTCTTTACGACAAGAGATGCAATGGGATTAATGTGACTGAAGCTGTCTCGCTCTGGCGCTCAGCTCTCCGTGTTAAACTGTGTTTGTGGGTCAGGGTCAGGGGTTATGGTTGGGGTTAACCCTCCTGTATGACCTCTCTCTAGGACCATGCTGATGCTGCCGTGCCTTGCCCCCCTCCTCCTCCTCCTTCTCAGCGGTCTCAGTTGGTCTCTGAATCCCAGAGACCCCAACGTATGCAGTGTATGGGAGAGGTGAGGCCCAACTCCAAGACCCCGACCCCGAGCCCTCACCCTTACGAATCGAGCACAACGCAACACAACGCAAATAATAAATCAACCTAATAACCACCGCGTTAATAATTATATATAAACGTGAATGGTAACCCGGCGATGCTTTCTCCCAGCTTCACCACCTCGGTGAAGGAGTCCTACCTGCAGCCGTATGACCAGGTGTCAGAGGAGCCCTGCTACGACCACCGGTCGGCCTATCGCTGCCCCCGTCACAGGTAGCCCCTCCCCCCTCTTCTCACACACTTCCTGTTTGCTGGCCGGAACCAAGATTGACCTGCGTGTATGGTCTGTGTGTGTGTTTGTGTGTGTGTGTGTGTGTGTGTGTGTGTGCGTGCGTGCGCGTGCGTGTGTGCGTGCGTGTGTGTGTGTGTGTGTCAGGATCACCTATAAGACAGCGTATCGGCAGGCGGTGAAGACAGATTACCGCCGGAGGTACCAGTGCTGCCCAGCGTACTACGAGAGCAGAGACAAATGTGTCCGTAAGTATTGTCTATAAACTTTATTGTGTTTATATACATGATATATATGCATATATATCTATACATTACTATCTTGTGTTTCTGTTATCATCATTGATTCCCACGAGGTGGTCCTCCCATTGATGTGTTCGTCTCAGTGATGGGATTTCTTTTTGTGAGGTTGTTGTCATGGTTACGGGGTTGTTATGGTGCGGTGGTTGTTGTGGTGACTTGATGTGTGTGTGTGTTCCAGCGCGCTGTGCTAAGGAGTGTGTTCACGGGAGGTGTGGGGCTCCAGACCTCTGTCAGTGTGAAAGAGGATGGAGAGGAGAAGACTGCTCTAGTGGTGAGACGTCTGTCTGTCTGTCTGTCTGTCTGTCTGTCTGTCTGTCTGTCTGTCTGTCTGTCTGTCTGTCTGTCTGTCTGTCTGTCTGTCTGTCTGTCTACCAACCTGTCTGTCTGTCTGTCTGTCTGTCCGTCTGTCTGTCTGCCAACCTGTCTGTTTGTCTACCATTCTGTCTGTCTTGATCTGCCAGGCTAGATACTTACTTGATTCAATTGAGGTTATGCACGCACACATGCAATCACACATGCACTCATGCACGCACACATGCAAGCACACACGCACGCACACATGCATGGGCAAATGCACACGCACGCACAGAAAAACACGTACGATGAAACTGGTTTAATTTTCTATAAATCCGATCAAAGAGTAAAAGTATGGCTGTCAAGCTAGTTTCAGAGTAAGAGCGTGGCTGGCAGGCTAGTTTCCGAGTAAGAGCGCGGCTGGCAGGCTAGTTTCAGGGTAAGAGCGTGGCTGGCAGGCTAGTTTCAGAGTAAGAGCGTGGCTTGCAGCCTAGTTTCAGTGTGCGAGTGGGGCTAGGTATAGAGTCTGCTCTCCATTTTGTCTCCAGTCGGTGACAGAGCCACGACCAGAGGAAATGGAAAATGTTACCCTACTCCCCCCTCCCGCTTCCCCATTCCCCCAAACCTAGAATGTTTTTCATTCTGCTATTCCTCAGTCCCTCCCCCAACTTTCTCTCTCCCCCTCCCTTTTCGACCCTCTCTCACCTCTCTCTTTCCCCTCTCACTCTCACCTCTCTCTCCTCCTCTCTATTCTCTCCATCTCCATCTTTTGCTGAACTACATTTAAATAAATAAGTTACAACAATAATAGAAAAATATGAGCCCCTCTCTTACTCAGCCCTTTATGGCATTATGCTGCTTGCTCTGTGTGTGTGTGTGTGTGTGTGTGTGTGTGTGTGTGTGTGTGTGTGTGTGTGTGTGTGTGTGTGTGTGTGTGTGTGTGTGTGTGTGTGTGTGTGTGCTTGCGTTCGGTTTAGTTGGACTCTTGGGAGAGAGAGGAATGTTCCCATCATATCTGTGGCGTTCCTCATCATCTCAGTGAAGAACCGCCGACTCCTAAAGTAGACAGCCTACAGAATACCACGGATCGCACCGTCCTGCAGACTTCCACATCTCCTACTGTCCTGCAGCACACAACCTATCCTACCCACCTAGAGAATAGCACATCTCCTACCATAGCTCATAGCAGCCTGCAGCATACCACATCTGCTACCGTATCTCCTATCTTAGCTACCATAGCTAGACTTACCCCTTCCCCTTACCTCTCCCCCTTGTTTTGAAGGTGGAAGGGGGAGGGGTAAGTGGAAGGGGTAAGGGGTAGAAATGGGATTGGGCCTTACGATCTGTGTGTGATTAATGAGGTCAAATAAAGGTCGGAGATCCGTCCTCCAGTCCTGGGCCGTGTCCAAAACACTTTACCGCCTGCAGAACCAACATGGCCGACATAGTCACCCCGCTGCATGCTGGGTAGCCCGGTCTGTAAACAGAAGGGTCTGAGGTGACGTGTTATTACCCTGTTGTTATTAGAACCCACTCAGCAGAACGTTGAGACAACCGGCACCCGCCAGCCCAGCGGCCAAACGTCCTGCGCGCCTCCCTTGAATGAAGGCTTGTTTTCCTGGAAGCTGTGACCGTTCCTGGGTGGGCAGGCCGGTGTCTGTGGCTCCGCACGATGCAAAGCCCCCCGAACACATTCCCGTCCGCCTGGGACCTGACGGTGGAGATTCAGAGCGCATGACGTTGTGCACATTCAGATAGCAGGAAGCCATGACCAATCCTGTTGGCCCGACATCGCCCTTCTGCTGAGAGATCCACACCGTCTGGTCCCCGAGCAGACACCCCCGCATTCCTCCAGCACGAGTGTGTGTGTGTGTGTGTGTGTGTGTGTGTGTGTGTGTGTGTGTGTGTGTGTGTGTGTGTGTGTGTGTGTGTGTGTGTGTGTGTGTGTGTGTGTGTGTGTGTGTGTGTGTGTGTGCGTGCACCTGTTTAGAAGGGTGCGCATGTTTAGAAGTCTGTGTGTTTAAGAGGGATGTAGGATAGCAGGGTTGTGTCTTTAGGACTGTTGTTGTACTTAAAAGTGTGTGTGTGAGTGTTTGTCTGTGTGTGTGTCTGACGTTTATGTGTGGGCTTATGTTTGTGTGCGTGTGCGTGTGTTTCAGACTGTGACGGCGCTCACTGGGGCCCCGGGTGTGGCCGGCCCTGTCTCTGTGAGAACGCCGCCCTCTGCGAGCCCGGGTCCGGGGCCTGCCGCTGCCTCCCGGGGTTCATCGGGCGCCACTGCGAGGACCACTGCCCGCTGGGGTCCTACGGCCAGGGCTGCCTGCACAGGTGCCTGTGTGGCGACGGAGGGTCGTGTGACGAAGCCACCGGAGAGTGCCTGTGTCGGGACGGCTTCACCGGAACATAGTGAGTGCACCTTGGGGGGGGGGGTCACCTGGTCGCCATGGCAACCGCGTTGCCCTCATTACCATAGCCACACCTCCGTCCCGGTGAGCTTAGCGACAGCTTTACCCCAGTGGCTGAAGCAACGCCCCTGGCAGTAGTCTGGAGCCACACGTCTCCCGTGAACACACTCCTTGACAGCGCGCTGGTAACCACCTCCCCATGACAACCGTCTACCCATGACGACCACCTCATCACACCAATAACCTAGTTACCAAAGCAGCACCGTCAGCCTAATAAACTGCCAAACCATTGTAACTATAGTTAAAGTTTCACGGTTATATTGTTACATTATGTTGATGGCGATGTGGTATGAGTACATGATACTTACATGATGTTTATGGGTCCATTATATTAACATTATATTTTGAGGACATTATAATTACATGATGTTTATGAAGATATTGTATTAAGATGCTGTGTTTATGAGGACATGATATTAACGTCCTGGGTTTATGAGGTCATTGTGATAACATGATGTTTAAGAGGACATTGTATTAACATGCTGTGTTTATGAGGACATTGTGATGACATGATGTTTATGAGGACATGATATTAACATGCTGTGTTTATGAGGACATTGTGATGACATGATGTTTATGAGGACATGATGTTAACATGCTGTGTTTATGAGGACATTGTGATGACATGATGTTTATGAGGACATGATATTAACGTCCTGGGTTTATGAGGACATTGTGATACATTACCGTTGAATAAGGACCAGGCTGACGCTCTGTGGTTGTTCCAGCTGTGAGCAGGCCTGCACCAGGGGGCGCTGTGCCCTGCGCTGTGCCTGTCAGAACGGGGGCATCTGCCAGGGGAAGGGCGTCTGCATCTGTCCCCCCGGATGGAGGGTAGGCTCAACACACACACACACACACAGACACACACAGACACACAGACACACACACACACACACACACAGACACACACACACACACACACACACACACACACACACACACACACACACACACACACACACACAGACACACACACACACACACACACACACACACACACACACACACACACACACAGACACACACACACACACACACACACACACACACACACACACACACACACACACACACACACAGACACACACACACAGACACACACACACAGACACACACACACACACACAGACACACACACAGACACACACACAGACACACACACAGACACACACACAGACACACTTAAACACACACACTTAAACACACACACACACACACACACACACACACACACACACACACACACACACACACAGACACACACACACACACACACACACACACACACAGACACACACACTTAGACACAAACGCACACACTTAGACACACAAACGCACACACACTTACACTTACACTTACACACACACACACACACACACACACACACACACACACAGACACAGACACAGACACAGACACACACAGACACAGGAACACACACTTACAAACACACACATTTACACACACAAACGCACAAACACTTACACTTACACACACACACACACACACATACATACACACACACACGCACATGGATGGATGGATGGTACAGTCGCATCTCTACTGGACTCTGAATCTGAATACATGACACAGAAATATATACACACACCATTCAAACATACACACAAACACACTTGCACGCACACACACAAACACACATACACACATACATACATACATGCATACATACATACAGGCATAGATGTGTCTCTAGTACCGTGTACGCCGCTGCGTGTGACGTGTGTGCGTTGCGTGCGTACACCTGTGTGTGTGTTCAGGGTACGGTGTGCACAGAGCGGTGTCCCCAGGGGTTGTGGGGCCCCAGCTGCCTGCAGGACTGTGTGTGTTACAACGGGGGACACTGTGACCCCGAGACCGGCGCCTGCCGCTGCTCTGAGGGCTACACTGGACCCAGGTGAGGACGGTGTTCTAGTGGTGTGTGTGTGTGTGTGTGTGTGTGTGTGTGTGTGTGTGTGTGTGTGTGTGTGTGTGTGTGTGTGTGTGTGTGTGTGTGTGTGTGTGTGTGTGTGTGTGTGTGTGTGTGTGTGCCTGCATGTAATCGTGTATGTGTGTATGTTTATGTGTGTGCGTGTATGTGTGTGAGTGTGTGTTTACGTGTGTGAGTGTGTGTTTACGTGTGTGAGTGTGTGTTTACGTGTTGGTCTGTCTCTGCGTGTGTTTGTGTGTGTGTGTGTGCCTGCATATAAACGTGTGTGTGTGTGTGTACGCGTAGCTGTGTGTGCATGTGTGTGTGTGCGTGCGTGCGTGCGTGCGTGCGTGCGCGCGGTCTCCCTCATCCCTGCTGTATCGTGTGTGTTGCAGGTGCAGGGAGGAGTGTGGGGCAGGTACGTACGGCCTCGACTGTAAAGGCGTGTGTGCGTGCGCCAACGGTGCGCGGTGCTACAACATCGACGGCGGCTGTCTGTGTGAGCCCGGGTTCCGGGGGCCCCAGTGCGGGGAGCCCATGTGTCCCCGCGGGACGTTTGGCCTCACCTGTGAGGGGACCTGTCTCTGCCAGAAGGAACACACACTCAGGTAAGACACTCTGGTAGTACACACTCTGGCACTGCACACTCTGGCAGTACACACACTGGCAGTACACACACTGGTAATGCAGTGGTACAACACGCACTCAAGCTGCACACACTAAAGTACTGGGATGGCCTGGGGGGACTCTTAATTAGAGGACGCCTCGTTCATTATAACGTTGACGTCATAAGAATAACACCCTTAGTTGTTCACAAGCTTCCTCAATCATGTAACCAGTGTGCACCTGTGTTTTGATTGGCCAGCTGCCATCCAATGAAAGGCGAGTGCACATGCCAGCCAGGCTGGGCGGGCCTGTACTGCAACGAGACCTGCGCTCACGGCTTCTACGGCAACGGTTGCCTGGAGCCTTGTTTGTGTGTAAACAAAGGTGTGTGTGACGGCGCGACGGGAACCTGCGAATGCCCCCCCGGGTTTACGGTAAGAGGCACTGACGGTTAACGGTGAGGGGGTTTGAGGTCGCGTGTGAAGCCCAAAGCATACAAAACTGTGAATTTCCCCACATATCTGAAGCATGGCCAAAACACGAAGTAGAATCCTATTGTTTAGAAAGAGAGACTGTAGCGTGGCTGTTTTCCCCCCCGCTCAAATAATAAAATAAGAATGCAATAAAGGATCAATTCTATTATGGACAAGTATAGAATTTATATATGATCAATATTATATAAAATATTAATGCTGAGGGTTCGGGGTTATTCCCCCCCCCCCCTTTTTTGTGTACGTAGTACGTACATATGTCTTTATTGTTGTTGTATATCTTCTGTCTCTTCTGTCTCAGGGGCCCCACTGTGAGAGCCCCTGCAAGAGCGGGGCCCACGGGAAGGCCTGCTCCCTGGAGTGTTCCTGCCTCAACGCCGTCGACTGCTCCCACCTGGACGGCGCGTGTTTCTGCAAGGAGGGTGAGTTCAACCACCGCGTGACCACCGAGACCGCAGGTCGGTCAGACCGCAGGTCAGTCAGACCGCGGCCAATCAGATTACAGGTGTAGCCAATACGTAATCCATCAAATAACAGCTCATGATTTACTAATGACTCATTTACTAATTACACCTTTTTTGGTCTGTTTCTCTCTCTGTCTCTCAACTTCTCTGTCTCTCTGTCTCTCCCCTCTGTCTATCTCCTGTCTCTCTACCTGTCTGTTCCTCTTGTCTCTCTCCCTGTCTGTCCCGCTACCTGTCTGTCTCCTGTCTCTCTACCTGTCTGTCTCCTGTCTGTCTCCCTCTGTATATCTCCTGTCGCTCTACCTGTCTGTCTCTCTACCTTTCTGTGTGTCTCTCTGTCTCTCCCTCTGTCTGTCTCTTGTCTCTCTACCCGTCTGTCTCTCTGTCTGTCCCGCTACCCGTCTGTCTCCTGTCTCTCCACCCGTCTGTCTGCCTGTCTGTGTGCAGGCTGGCGGGGGTTGGACTGCTCGGTGCGCTGTGCCAGGGGCTCCTGGGGGCCCGGCTGTAACGCCACCTGTCTCTGTGCCAACGGGGCCCAGTGCAGCCCCGAGGACGGCAGCTGCAGCTGCAGAGCGGGCTGGCAGGGGGCGCTGTGTGACAAGCCCTGCCCTGTGAGTCCCAGCCCTATCTCTAGTAACTCTACTATCTCTATTAACTCTATCTCTAGTTAGAGAGGGGGCAGGGGGCTCTTACTCTATCTCTAGCGAGCTTATCTCTAGTTACAGAGGTGGTTCAGATCATATCTCTAGTTACAGAGGTGGTTCAGATCATATCTCTAGTTACAGAGGTGGTTCAGATCATATCTCTAGTTACAGAGGTGGTTCAGATCATATCTCTAGTTACAGAGGTGGTTCAGATCATATCTCTAGTTAGTGAGGTGTTTCAGATCCAGCTAGTTAGAGAGGTGGTTTAGATCCAGCTAGTTAGAGATATGGTTCAGGTCCAGCTAGTTAGAGATGTGAATTAGATCCAGCTAATTAGAGAGGTGGTTAAGATCCAGCTAGTTAGAGGTATGGTTCAGATCCAGTTAGTAAGAAGGGTGGTTCAGGTCCAACTAGTTAGAGATATGGTTCAGGTCCAGCTAGTTAGAGAGGTGGTTCAGGTCCAGCTAGTTAGAGATATGGTTCAGATCCAGCTAGTTAGAGATATGGTTCAGATCTAGCTAGTTAGAGATATGGTTCAGATCCAGCTAGTTAGAGGTATGGTTCAGGTCCAGCTAGTTAGAGATATGGTTCAGATCCAGCTAGTTAGAGAGCTGGTTTAGATCCTCAAGTGTATTGGTGTGTATTTGAGTGTGATCTCCTGTGCGTCTCGTTCAGATGGGCATGTTTGGACCGGGCTGCCAGAAGAAGTGTGATTGTATCAACGCCAATGGTTGCCAGGCGACCAGTGGAGAGTGTCGCTGTCTGCCAGGGTGGGGGGGTAAGAGACAACCTTTATCAGGGTTCTCAAGAAATTGCGAATTTATGAAGCTGAGCAGTTAGTTTTTATAAATGCTGTAAATGTAGAAGGTTTATTAACAAGAGAGAACTGTGGTAAATGTAACAAGGGACAGAGCCATTGCCCCTGGTAAAGATGGTTACTGACTCTAGCATATTGGCTCACCCTAGTTACCCTGGTAACTGACCCTAGTTATCATGATTATTTGGGCTAGTTATGATTTAATAATTTACTATTACAGTATATTAATTATTATTGTGATTTGTCAGGAGCCCGCTGTGGTGAGGCGTGTGTGGAGGGCCAGTGGGGTCCCCACTGTAACCACAGCTGCGCCCAACACTGTCCCCATGGCGACCGCTGCCACCCGGAGACGGGCGCCTGCGTCTGTCGCCATGGGTACTGGGGATCCGCCTGTGAGAAGAGTAAGTGATGAAACGGACTCCTAGGCAACCATATTATATATGCAGTATGTATATATATATATATATATATATATATATATATGTGTGTGTATATGTTATATCAATATATTGACATACTACCATATTAATATATGATTCATTTACTACGATGGTAGAAATGATAATATAGTACTATGGTAGTATAATAGATCAAGATGGTAGTATGATATTAAAGTACATTGGTAGTGATTACTGGTCGGGTCGTATTCTAGTCTATAGTATATATAACAGTATACAGAGTACTACATATGTACTGTGTTCTCCAGCCTGTCCGCCTGGTTCTTTCGGGCTGCGATGCGCTGAGAGCTGCTCTGACTGCTCCAACAGCTCCTCCTGCAACCCACGGGACGGCCAATGTGAGGGTAAGAACCAGCCCATAATATACTGAATTATACATCATATACTGCAATATATACTACTATACTCCCTGTATACTACAATATACACTGAACTCCCTATATACTTAAGCAATAGATCCCGCCAGGCTGTGGTATGTGCTCATTATACCACTGTTAAGGGGCGTTGTCCGGCCCCGACGCGCAGCGGAGGGCCGAACAACGCCCCTTAACAGTGGTATAATGAGCACATGCCACTGACTGAAGTGATCTATTGCTTTTATACAACGGTTACTGTTATGGCGAAACGAAAGTCATAGACACACTACGTTTAAAAAGAAACCAAGAAAGTCAAAATAGCCGTTTTATTAAAGACTACCAAAAAGTAGTCCCTCCTGGCTGCCGCTATGCATCGACGGTCGCTATGCAACACACTTTAGCGTCCCTCCGAGAGAAGGCTCCGATAGAGCGGTTCGCCGGCAATTTATCCTATGGAGCAGTTCACTCGCCGATTTTCGACTTCAGTGAACTGTGCTATTGCTTTTATACAACTGTTAAAATTATGGCAAAATGACTTCACACACACACACACTAGTAAAAATACGGTTGTATTCTTTGACACTTTCCACTTCAAGGCGCGGAGTGATACTTTCACAAAATGATTGGGCGTCATGGCAGTTATGTATACGCTCATTATACAACAGTTAGGAACCAATCAGATCGCTGGATTCAGGCCCCCCGTTGTATAATACATTATATACTACACGCCCTAATATACTACATTATATACTACACTCCCTATATACTACATTATATACTAGACTCCCTATATACTACACTCCCTATATACTACATTATATACTACACTCCCTATGTACTACATTATATACTACACTCCCTATATACTACATTATATACTAGACTCCCTATATACTACACTCCCTATATACTACATTATATACTACACTCCCTATATACTACATTATATACTAGACTCCCTATATACTACATTATATACTACAATATATACTAGAACACAGTCTACATTACACATGATGTACTATACAGTACAACATAGACTACATGATACATTATTAACTATACAGTATTATGCTACATTCTACAATTTAATTATTGTTATCATTATTCAACATAAACTAAATGATATACCCCGTTCTACGTTATAATACCAACCTCTACGTCTGACGCCACATTAACCAATGTCCGCTCCATGTAACGCGTGCTGCGTGGCTGTGTGTGCAGCCTGCAGCTCCGGCCGGTTCGGCCCCTCCTGCTCCCAGACCTGCCTCTGCCCCGCAGGCTCTGGCTGCGACCGCCTCTCGGGGGAATGTCTCTGTTCTCCTGAGGACCACGAGGACTGCAACCGAGGTACCCCGACCCCAACCCCTGGTACTGTACTGTTACCCCGACCCTAACCCCTGGTACTGGACTGTTACCCCGACCCTAACCCCTGGTACTGTACTGGTACCCTGACCCCAACCCCTGGTACTGTACTGGTACCCTGACCCCAACCCCTGGTACTATACTCGTACCCTGACCCCAACCCCTGGTACTATACTGGTACCCTGACCCTAACCCCTGGTACTGTACTGTTACCCTGACCCTAACCCCTGGTACTGTACTGGTACCCTGACCCCAACCCCTGGTACTGTACTGGTACCCTGACCCCAACCCCTGGTACTATACTCGTACCCTGACCCCAACCCCTGGTACTATACTGGTACCCTGACCCTAACCCCTGGTACTGTACTGTTACCCTGACCCTAACCCCTGGTACTGTACTGTTACCCTGACCCTAATACTGGGTTCTATACCCTACTGTTACCCTGACCCTAACCCCTGGTACTGTACTGTTACCCTGACCCTAACCCCTGGTACTGTACTGTTACCCTGACCCTAATACTGGGTTCTATACCCTACTGTTACCCTGACCCTAACCCCTGAGTACTATACTGTTATCCTGACCATAATACTGGGTTCTATACCCTACTGTTACCCTGACCCTAACCCCTGGGTACTATACTGTTATCCTGACCATAATACTGGGTACTATACCCTACTGTTACCCTGACCCTAACCCCTGGGTACTATACTGTTATCCTGACCATAATACTGGGTTCTATACCCTACTGTTACCCTGACCCTAACCCCTGGGTACTGTACTGTTACCCTGACCATAATACTGGGTACTATACCCTACTGTTACCCTGACCCTAACCCCTGGGTACTGTACTGTTACCCTGACCCTAACCCCTGGGTACTGTACTGTTACCCTGACCATAATACTGGGTACTATACCCTACTGTTACCCTGACCCTAACCCCTGGGTACTATACTGTTACCCTGACCCTAATACTGGGTACTATACCCTACTGTTACCCTGACCCTAACCCCTGGGTACTATACTGTTACCCTGACCATAATACTGGGTTCTATACCCTACTGTTACCCCGACCCTAACCCCTGGGTACTGTACTGTTACCCTGACCCTAACCCCTGGGTACTATACTGTTACCCTGACCCTAATACTGGGTACTATACCCTACTGTTACCCTGACCCTAACCCCTGGGTACTATACTGTTACCCTGACCATAATACTGGGTACTATACCCTACTGTTACCCTGACCCTAACCCCTGGGTACTGTACTGTTACCCTGACCCTAACCCCTGGGTACTGTACTGTTACCCTGACCCTAACCCCTGGGTACTGTACTGTTACCCTGACCCTAACCCCTGGGTACTGTACTGTTACCCTGACCCTAACCCCTGGGTACTGTACTGTTACCCTGACCCTAACCCCTGGGTACTATACTGTTACCCTGACCATAATACTGGGTACTATACCCTACTGTTACCCTGACCCTAACCCCTGGGTACTGTACTGTTACCCTGACCCTAACCCCTGGGTACTATACTGTTACCCTGACCCTAATACTGGGTACTATACCCTACTGTTACCCTGACCCTAACCCCTGGGTACTATACTGTTACCCTGACCCTAATACTGGGTAATATACCCTACTGTTACCCTGACCCTAACCCCTGGGTACTGTACTGTTACCCTGACCCTAACCCCTGGGTACTGTACTGTTACCCTGACCCTAACCCCTGGGTACTGTACCCTACTGTTACCCTGACCCTAACCCCTGGGTACTATACTGTTACCCTGACCCTAATACTGGGTAATATACCCTACTGTTACCCTGACCCTAACCCCTGGGTACTGTACTGTTACCCTGACCCTAACCCCTGGGTACTGTACTGTTACCCTGACCCTAACCCCTGGGTACTGTACCCTACTGTTACCCTGACCCTAACCCCTGGGTACTATACTGTTACCCTGACCCTAACCCCTGGGTACTATACTGTTATCCTGACCATAATACTGGGTACTATACCCTACTGTTACCCTGACCCCATCCCTTGTTACTATTCCCTACTGTACTCCTAACCTTCATACCGGGTGCTATACCCTACTGTAGCCCTACGGAGGGCAGACGGGTTACTTCCTCTCCGTTTCCCCCCTCCAGTCAGGGTGGAGTTCTCCGGGGGTGTGAGGGTCCCCGTCCCCCCCGTGGAGAGGGAGTCGTGGGGGGCCATCTCTGGCATCGTGGTCCTGGTCCTCCTGGTGGTGCTGCTGCTCACCCTGCTGCTGCTGTACCGACGGAGACAGAAGGCCAAGCACAACAACACCCCCACCGTCTCTTTCTCCACCAGCCGCACCACCACTTCTGAGTATGCTGTCCCAGGTAGGCAGGGTGGTGGGGGGGGGGGGGGGGGGGGGGGGGACAGAGACAGATAGGCAGGGTGGTGGTGGGGGGCACATAATTGACACATAATTCAAGCACACATAATATAACCTTTATAATATATATATATATATTAGTGCTGTCAGTTAAACGCGTTATTAACGGCGTTAACGCAAACCAACTTTTAACAGCGTTAAAATTGGATCGTCCACATTTTTATATACAGGACGATCCATTTTTTTTGGATCGTCCTGTTTTGATAAGTATATGCCAATGTTGTTATCAATAAAAAAACATTTGCACAAGGTAAGCCGATGCACTTCTCCATGTTGATAAGAGCATTAAAATGAGAAAAATTAATGGGACAAAGAAATCAAGGGATACTTAGCATAGAAATTTTTTTAACTATGACATTAATGCGATTAATCACGATTAAATATTTTAATCGCTTGACAGCACTATATATATAAAACTGCGTTCTGGCTGACAAACTGATAGTTGACGATGATGTGCTGTGTCCTGATTGGTTGAGCTCTTCTGCATGCTGATTGGCTGATTGGAAGCTTTGTGGTTGTCAGATGTTCCCCACAGCTACCACCGCTATTACTCCAACCCCAGCTACCACACCCTCAGCCAGAACCCCCCGCCACTGCCCCACCTGCCCAACAACCACCACCGCTGCATCAAGGCAAGTCCCACCTTCACCACCTCCAGCTTCTCCTCGTTAGAGATGAGGAGGAGGTTCTCCTCGTTAGGGATGAGGAGGAGGTTCTCCTCGTTAGGGATCAGGAGGAGGTTCTCCTCGTTAGAGATGAGGAGGAGGTTCTCCTCGTTAGGGATGAGGAGGAGGTTCTCCTCGTTAGAGATGAGGAGGAGGTTCTCCTCGTTAGGGATCAGGAGGAGGTTCTCCTCGTTAGAGATGAGGAGGTTCTCCTCGTTAGAGTTGAGGAGGAGGTACTCCTCGTTAGAGATGAGGAGGTTCTCCTCGTTAGAGATGAGGAGCTTCTCCTCGTTAGAAATGGGGAGGAGGTTCTCCTCATTAGAGATGAGGAGGTTCTCCTCGTTAGGGATGAGGAGGAGGTTCTCCTCGTTAGGGATCAGGAGGAGGTTCTCCTCGTTAGAGATGAGGAGGAGGTTCTCCTCGTTAGGGATCAGGAGGAGGTTCTCCTCGTTAGGGATCAGGAGGAGGTTCTCCTCGTTAGAGATGAGGAGGAGGTTCTCCTCGTTAGGGATCAGGAGGAGGTTCTCCTCGTTAGAGATGAGGAGGTTCTCCTCGTTAGAGTTGAGGAGGAGGTACTCCTCGTTAGAGATGAGGAGGTTCTCCTCGTTAGAGATGAGGAGCTTCTCCTCGTTAGAGATGGGGAGGAGGTTCTCCTCATTAGAGATGAGGAGGTTCTCCTCGTTAGGGATCAGGAGGAGGTTCTCCTCGTTATAAGGTAGTAATAATATATAAGAAGGTATAAGGTATATAATAGTGTATGTATGTATGTATGTATGTATGTATGTATGTATGTATGTATATATATATATATATATATATTATAACATTGTGTATCATGTGTTGCTTTTGGGATGTCATGGTTACTTTCAGAACACCAATCAGCAACATAACAGAGAGGGGCGGAGCCTGTTTGGTGCTGAGAGCAACGCAACGCTTCCTGCCGACTGGAAACACCAGGAAGCACGCGCACACCCAGGTAAACCACACGCACACACTCACATACATCCACCAGGTACAACGACACACACACACTAACACACACACACACACACACACACACACATACCCAGCTACAACCACACACACACACACACACATAAACCCAGGTACAATCACACACACAGACACACCACACACACACACACACACACACACACACACACACACCCAGCTACAACCACACACACACACACACACACACACACACACACACACATAAACCCAGGTACAATCACACACACAGACACACCACACACACACACACACACACACACACACACACATACCCAGCTACAACCACACACACACACACACACACACACACACACACACACACACACATAAACCCAGGTACAATCACACACACAGACACACCACACACACACACACACACACACACACACAGGTATACATCATTTTGGTATTGAGTCTACGTATTTCTGCCTTTTACAAAATGTGACTCTAAAATAGGTTTTCTCTTTCAGGTGCTTTTGGAATCGATCGCAGCTATAGCTACAGTACAAGTCTGGGAAAATACTGCAACAAAGGTAGTATGTGCAAAACATACAGAACAAAAGCATCATTCTATTAAGTGCCAGTGAACTTATTTTATTTTAAACGTCCTAGTTTGTATTTCATTTTATTCAACATGCGATGTATGATCTATTATCGTGTAATTAAGAAAAAACAGGAGTGGAATCTTATGTTTTCGCTGGCCTCTGTTGGTCTCTTTCAACCAGTTTGTGGATCTTGTAAGCACACAAAGTAGCTAGGTTTCTTAGATAGCAATTCACCACAGTGTGTGTAGCACGTTTAATCTACAACATCACTCATTATAAAAAAAACATCAAAAAGTATCTGACAGTAGGTGTGGGTCGTAACCATGGGGATAAAACCTCCCCGATTCTTCCTAGAACTCTCTTCCCAAAAATGCTTTTTCCTTTTGATTCATAGTGTTGGAATTCCGACTGAAACAGGGGGTTCACTTACACTTTAAATACAGTAAATACAGGCCTTTATTTCGAACGCCCTAAGGCTGTAGTTATGGTTGCGAGCCAGTAAACACATTGTTTCATGAGCCAATCAGAGAAACGCTTGTTTTAAGCATTGAGGTGTGTGTGTGTGTGTGTGCGTGTTGGTGTGTGTGTTGGCTTGTGTGTGTGTTGGTGTATGTGTGCTGGTGTGTGTGTGCCGATGTATGTATTGGTGCGTGTGTTGGTGCGTGTTCTGTATTTATTGGTGTGTGTGTGTGTGTGTGTGTGTGTGTGTGTGTGTGTGTGTGTGTGTGTGTGTGTGTGTGTTTGCGTGTGTGTAGGAGTGTGTGCCGAGCTGAAGGAGGTGGCCAACGCCAGCAGCGGCTCCCTGAACAGCGAGAACCCGTACGCCACCATCAAGGACCTCCCCGCCCTGGACCCCTCCGGACCTCCGGAGTGCAGTTACATGGAGATGAAGGGCCCCGTGCAGCGAGACGTCAGGCCGCCGCCCTTTGACCCCGCCCCCTTCGACCCCTCCCCCTTCGACCCCGCCCCCTCACGCCGGAACACAGAACACAGCTGGACAGGTGGGTTCAAGCGTCCTTCTTATTATCGGCTCTTACCCCTCCTCCTAGGAACGCAGGGCTCTGATTATAGCTTTGGAAGCTGGATGTTTTTGCAGTTTTCGCCTGAGGCAAGAATTCCGCTGCTCAACAGTCTTGGGTCTACGTTTTTTTTCTTTGTGACATTGTGCCACCGTTTCAAGGGGTGTCCTGTCCGTACTGTGTGTGTCGGTTCAGCGAGCCGCCTACACTATCTCAATGCATGGCAAGCTGTTGTGACATGTCCAGAGGGTGGCTCATGTCCCCGTGAGACCAACCTGATGGTTTCACCGAAAACCTCCCCTTTCCCGATGAAGATTGGTTTGGCCTTGCTCCTGCTGAAAACCAACTTTCGAAACCAACAAACGATAGCCCCTACCGCTTTCTGGGTTTCGAGGGTTGGTTTGAACGGGAACGAGAGCAGATCCGGATGGTTCACGAGGATAGGTGTCTTGGGCCTCTTCTTGACGAAGTAAACTGGGATGTCCCTGAGAAAGACGTTGTCTAGGTGGCAGCATGCGTTGCTCCATATCTGCATGCGTACGCCTCAGCGGTTCTCGTGCCCCTTGACTTGTGCACCAACACACCAACCCAACCCACACATCACAAACACCCCAGACACCAACACGCCACGACACACCACAACACACACGCTAGATTCGTAGGCTTCTCCGATTTCTGTTTGGCTCTTGACGATCAGGAACATGCTCCCTGCTCGTAAACGGCGGAATCCTTTAGTCTTCACCCCATCATGAAGGCATCACCTGTTATTTATTGACCCGTTTACTTGTGAAATGTTCCAAACAGGTGTTTCTGGAATGTTCCACATGATCCATCCTAGCATTATGCCGCCTCTGTTCCAACGCTTTCAGAACGGGTTGCACACATCACATTTAGAATTAGCATACATTTACAAAAATATATTAGGTTGATGAGTAAAACAGGAATTATCTTTCCTGTTTGTGCTGGTTTCAATTCCGTAAAATATCTTTTATTTATTTTTTCCAGAGTACCCAGAGCCAGACACCCATAGCCACTACGACCTCCCGGTAAACAGTCACATCCCCGGACACTACGACCTGCCCCCAGTCCGCCACCCCCCGTCCCCCAGTAGGAGGCCGCCCCGGTGACCAGGGGACGACCAGGAGGAGGCAGTGAAGACAGGGACGACACCGGGGGACGACCAGGGGAAGAACGAGAAGAGACTAAACCAGGACTATACCAGGAAGTTTTAGCCTTCGTGTTACGTGACCGTATAGAATGCCGTCGGTCTTCTTCACGTGGAAACAATGGGATTTAACACATCTGGACTTCATTTATTTTTTTTGTTTGAAGTTTGAAATTGAGTTTCAAAACTAATAAGCACAGAAAAAGTACCTAAAAATCCACGAAGAACAAATATATGAAGACATATTTTTGTAATAGCAACGGCTGCCTGTGCCCGTTGCACGTCACGCAAGCTCACCTATGCTTATATCTGGCATGCCTATGGTACCGCACATTCATAATATACAATCGGCCGTCGCCATGGTTATAAACGAGTTACCTTGTTCCCCGTTGCCAAGGTAACGAGGTAAAGAAATTGTTATTGGGGATTTAGAAAAAGTTACCCAAGGGCTTCTGTCCACAATACGAGGGGAGAAGCATTCCGTGTCGGTGTTTTTGAACCGATTCATCAACAGTGACCCCCTGTGGAGGAAGCTTGTACTTCTTTTTACCGCGAGAGACCTGAGGTCCAGTTACCAATAAGACTTGAATCATTAATCAATAACAATTAGTTATTTGAGAACGTCCACCCTTTATATATATTGGAGTCTATTCTTCTAGCCACCTGTATGATGAATAGTGTCTATTAATCATTGACATTTTAAGACATTTCCACAGTATACTAGTCCTAATCCAACACGTGATTATTGCAGCATCTTTAACATAAATTCTTGGAACACATCTCTCGCGACCATCTGGAATGGACCCAGAGTTGACCATGAAGCCTCCTAACTCTAATCCCATGGAGGCCTCGATTTGAGCTTGAAGAGAAAAATGACTTTCTGATCGCTGATTTCGTATGTGACTGCAAGCAAGCGATGTGTTGTATATAGTGTAAATAAAAGCCACAGCATTTTCCCTTGTTTTCCTGCTCCCTCTTAACTAATCAATAAGTGCAATCACAACAATGGGGAACTGTATTTTCTTTATTTTGCATTTTTCTTAAAAAATCAAAAGCCCCATGACCCCATGGTTGCAGTTGTATGACTTTTCACTGTAACGTGAAATCCATTTAAACAAAAAAAGAACCTGAGCTGAATCAATAGATCTTTATCTACCCATTCTCAAATTAAATCTTTCCAAAAAAGCAACCTTGCCAGGGATAGACTGCAATGTACTTGGTCATATTAATGTAAACACAAGCAATGTAGCTCCAAAGATGCATGCATACTTTGAAAAAAATACAATTTTAATGCTCTTTTTAAATGACAAAATATTGAAAATAGTTTCATTTTTTTTTAGAGTGACAGGATATAGCACAGTATTATATTGACTGGTCATTTCACAAGTCTTTAAAGGCCCTTCACTCGACCATGGATACTCAAACCAATCTAGCTAATGGTATAAAAGTACAGTACAAATGCAAAAGGTGTAAAAATAATGAGAACTGAAGAATGACTTGTAGAATCAGTTAAAGCTGCCAGACAATATATAAGTCTCAAAGTCCGAAAGCATCCCCCTAACCCCCACAAAGCACTAACCATTTAACACTCTCACCATCATATTTAACCCTAACCCTATCCTGAAAGCTCCCCAACACACTAGTCACATGACCCGGTGCTGTCCATTTGACCTACAGCTCCTCCCCCTAGATGCTCCATGAAGGAAACAACCTAGTTAGCGTCCGTAGAGATAATGTATAAAACACAAGTATAATATAAGAATATATTTTTACTTCCAAGTATAGAGAAGTAGACTATTTAAATGAAAGATGCTTTTCACGTTACCACGAGGACCACAATTATTAATTGATACCGTTATTTTGTTACATTTAGACTTTGGTAACTCAACAAAAATATCCAGCTTGGATCCTGAGTAACATAAACTTCTGGGTCAGACCTTCCAGAACCATAATCTAATTTTCAAAAAATACATTTACTGTTGCTAGCTTTTTACTGCTAGGTATACAGTTTACCTTATCGTCAAACTACAAGTTTTACTATCCTCTAGTAAACTTTGAACCCTTAACCTTTAGAGGTACATCCTCAACTTTATGAAATATTACTCAAGCTTTGATTTAAATTTAGTTCACGTTAACGTTTTTAAAACATAGATTCACTTCACAAACAAGAAAACTTTATAAGAAAGAAACTTTAGTACAAACTCCAGCATATTTTTTTCGGTTGAGGAAGAGGAGGGTCTCTACATGACGCAGCATGACTCTGCCTTTAGCGCCCCCTGGAGGTGAACAGAGAGGAGGCGGAAGAGAGTAATAAAGGAAAGTTAGTGAAGAAAGAAATAATCGTACATAACTGACTATAGAATTATTAAATATATAAATAAATAGTACATTCACATATAGACATACAAAAATAGTAAATACAGGTGTCCTTAAATATAAGACATGCATACATATATCATTAGGTCCGATAAATAATAGATCAGATATCATAAATTAATTCATAAATATATAATAAATTAATTAATCCTACATATATAATCTGAGATCTATAATCGAGTAAATACACACGTCAAAAGTGTATTTATTTTGCAATGTAAATGGTAAAGTTGTATAGTAAAGTTAAGTTTTGGAAAGTAATGTAAAGCTTGCTTAAGCTTTACAGTACTAAAGAGTACTGTAAAGATATAAACAGCTCTTTACAGTACTTAAAATATATAAGTTTGTTAAAATACAGTTTAGCACAGTAAAGTTCTGCAAAGTATCGTTAAGAACAGTAGAGTATGCTATTGTTTGTAATGCTTGAGCTGATTAGCAGAGTAGCCTACTGTATTATGAAGTAGGCCTACAGTTAAGTACAGTGAAGTATGTAAAAGTACGGGTAAGTAGAGTACAGAAAAATACAGTAGTATGTCATCGTACATTACAATACGTAGTAGACTATTGTAGAGCACAGTAGACTACACTAAAGTATAGTAGGAAAATGTAAGGTATGTTAAGAAGGAATCATCAGCTACCTGTCTGCTGCGTTGGTTGTTACCAAAGATAAATGATTGTCCAACCATGCCCTCTGGCAGCCCGCCGCCGCCGCCGCCGCCGCAGGAGTCGCGTTCGGACGGCTGGCCGCACGAGTCACAAATGACCGTTCTGCTGCGCAGGTAGTACTCGTGAGCGCCCTGCAGGGGGCGACAGAGCAGCACTCACAAACCTGAACCGCCTTCAGATCAGCCAGAAGGAGAGAGAGTAACATACCTCCTCCTCCGCCTCCTCCTCATCGTCACCCTCCTGGAACAAGGAGCGGGTCACCTTCCTCATCGCCATTTCCTGGGCAAACAGAAGGTCGCAGAAAGGTCAGGTCACAGGAAGTGAGAGAGAAGAAGGAGGAGAGGAGGAGGAAGCAGAGAGTGAGAAGGGGACGAGCAACAAGAAGAGGTATAAAAGAAGGAGGAGGAAGAAGAGTTGAGAGGACGAGGTGTAGCATAGGATGAGGAAGAGGAGCTGACCTCTCCACCCGTGTTGATCAGCAGGGTCTCCATCATGTCCCCAGTGCCCCAGGACGTCTGGGTCTTCCAGACCAGGTCTGTGGGGGGGCTGTGGACCCCTCCGCCTCCGGATGACCACACCTACAGGGTCAAAGGTCAGACAGGGTAAGAAACAGACAGGCAAGCAGATAGATCTGTCTATGTGTAGTTCTTGTTTGTCCCGCAGACGACCTGTTAATTAGTTCAATGCCGTTCGGAGCAGCCATGCCTGGCGGGATTACAGCAAATCAAACCCCCCATAAAGTACAGAACCGGCTGCAAATCAATTTCCACTTGTTTGTATTGCTCTTCATCACACTCGAAGGCTTCAAAGGCAGCATTATGAGACACCCCCTAATCAAACCCCTAATTATCAGAGGGAACGTTGAGCTGGCCAGTGCTGACTGGCAGA
This sequence comes from Gadus macrocephalus, assembly GCF_031168955.1. Lineage (NCBI taxonomy): Eukaryota > Metazoa > Chordata > Actinopteri > Gadiformes > Gadidae > Gadus > Gadus macrocephalus. The sequence continues at coordinate 5,053,067 of NC_082392.1, forward strand.
ATACACACACAAAGTAAATGGTGGTTGTTATTTCATACTCATCGTATGACTAGCTGGCCCTCAGCCAATCCGCTAGTTACAGTACTTGTGCTGCACTATGTTTAGTTATTAATCAACGTCACAAACAGCCGAGCCATCGGCGAGATTCAGTTCAATGTCCTGCTGGTCCTTAGTAAATAGTGATACTAATCGTCACAATATCAGCGGCATGAAAACAGCTCTCCAGCGGACAGATAAAACGAAAAAGCTGCATTTTAGTTGAGTGTTGTTTAGTTACTTTAGCATCGTTCAGGTACTTTAGTTGCAGTTACCCTAAGATCATTCTCTTACTTTAGTTTCATGTCGTTCAGTTACCCTAGGGTCATTCAGTTTTTTAAAAGGCATGGGCTACTTTAGTGTCATTCAGTTACTTAAGCGTTGCTCAGTTACTTTAGTTTCATCTCGTTGTAGTGTCATTCAAATACCGAATACTAGAGTTGTTTAGACAGTTAATAATTGAATAATAATAATTGTCTAGCAGTCTTCTTTCGGAATGCCGGATTCACCATGCCTTGGGTTTGCTGTTGGTTCTATGACTTGTTTAAGTCAGTCAGTCAGTCAGTCAGTCAGTCAATCAGTCAGTCAGTCAGTCAGTCAGTCAGTCAGTCAGTCAGTCAGTCAGTCAGTCAGTCAGTCAGTCAGTCAGTCAGTCAGACAGACAGACTCACTGTGACGGCGGCTCCAGCCTTCAGGATGAACTTGGGTGGGAACTTGTAGCTGATAGTTTCGCTGCTCCCCTCCTTCCTCTGGATCATCCAATGACCAAGGGGCTGGTCCTGCAGCCCAACAATCATCCAACCGGTAAACATCAAACTAGTAAACACATCATCCAACACAAACTTCCACCACAACATCCAACAAAATCTACAACACCCCACACAACAAACCCACACAACATCCAACACGATCCACAACGGCCAACACAACGTCCAACACAACGTCACCCACCTCGTCTGACTTGTTGCTGAGGCGGACATATTTGCCATACATGTCGACCTCGTCCACGGTGACGCGCCCGCTGGCCGAGGCATTCTGGGTAATCTTAGTTCTGGTGACCACCACTTCCGCCATCGCCGCTGCCCCGCCCGACACCGCCCCCCCGCCGGACACCGCCCCCCCGGACACCGCCACGCCTGCCCCCGCCCCGCCCGAGACTACGCCGCTCGCCACCGCCACCGCCACCGCCACGCTGGTGCCGTCAAGGCGACGCTTCTTGGCCTGGCTGGAGGAGGAGCGGCTGGAGGAGACGACGGGGGGGGGGGTCGAGAACACTAGCCCCCCGGAGAGCATGGAGCGGCTGTGGCCGGAGGCGGAGCTCCGGCTGACCGTCACCCTGGTGGTGGAGCTGGGGGAGAGACTCAGCCTGGG